>NC_088376.1:202762500-203129947 GCF_037993035.2 Macaca fascicularis
AACAATGACAAGCATACTTTGTTTTACTGCACTTCCGTTTATTGCACCTTGTAGATATGGTGTGAAGGTTTGTGGCCAGCCTGCCTTGAGCAATTCTATCCACAACATTCTTTTCAACAGCACGTGCTCACTATGGGTTTCCGTGTCACATTCCAGTCATTCTCACAGTATTTCAGACTGTTTCATTGTCATTGTATCAGTTCTGGTTAGCTGTGATCAGCAATCTTCAGTTCTGGTTAGCTGTGATCAGCAATCTTCAGTTCTGGTTAGCTGTGATCAGCAATCTTCAGTTCTGGTTAGCTGTGATCAGCAATCTTCAGTTCTGGTTAGCTGTGATCAGCAATCTTCAGTTCTGGTTAGCTGTGATCAGCAATCTTCAGTTCTGGTTAGCTGTGATCAGCTATCTTTTATGTGACTATCGTAATTGTTTGTGGGACACCATACACTCTGCACATATGAGACAGTGAGCTTAATTAATGTCATGTGTGTTCTGACTTCTTCAGCAACTAGCTGTACTTCCATCTCTCTTCTCCTCAAGCCTCAAGCCTGAGACACAACAACATTAAAATTAAACCAATTAATAACCCTTCAATGGCCTGCAAGTGTTCAAGGGAAAAGAAAAGAATCATACATCTCTCACTTTAAGTCAAAAGCTGGAAATGATTAAACTTAATGAAGAAGGCATCCTGAAAGCTGAGAGAGGCTAAAAGCCAGGTCTCTTATAACAAACAGCCAACTTATGAATGCGAAGGAAAAGTTCTTGAAGGTAATTAAAAGTGCTACCACAGTGAACAAATGAATGATAAAGAATGTAAAGCAGACTTGTTGCTGATATGAAGAACGTTTGATTAGTCTGGATAGAAAATCAAACCAACTACAACAAGGCCCAAATTATCTTCAATTCTCTTCAGGCTGAGAGAGATGAAGAAGAAAAGTTGGAAGCTAGAAGAAGTTGGTTAATATTTTTTAAGGAAAGAAGCCATCTCCAAAATAAAAACAGTGCAAGGTGAAGTAGCACGTGCTGATGTAGAAGCTTTGGTACATAATCCAGAAAGTCTAGCTAAGATAATAGACGAAGGCTGCTACACTACACAAGAGATTTCCAGTGTGGATGAAACAGACCTACATTGAAAGATGCTGTCTAGGATGTTCATGGCTAGAAAATAAGTCAATGCCTGGCTTTAAAACTTCAAAGGACAGGGTGACACTCTTGGTAGGGGCTAATGCAGCTGGTAAACTGAAGTTGAATCCAATATTCATTTACCATTCTGAAAATGGTAAAAATTATGCGAAATCTACTGTGGCTGTACTCTACAGATGGAGCAAAGTCTGAACGACAGAATATCTGTTAACAGTATGGTCTACCGGATATTTTTATCCCACTCTTGAGACCTACTGCTCAGAAAAAAAGAGTCCTTTCAAAATATTGCTGTTCACTGACAATGTCCCTGAACACCCAAGAGTTCTGATTTAGACGAACAAGTGTATTAACATTTGGATGCTCATTAGCACAACATCCATTCTGTAGCCTCCAAATCAAGGAGGAATTTCAACTTTCAAGTTTTATTATATGAGAACTAAACATGGTAAGGTTATTGCTGCCATAGTGACCCGCTGATGAACCTGGGAAAGTAAACTGAAAATCTTCTGGAAAGGACTCACCACTCTAGATGACACTCCGGACACTTGTGATTCTTGGGAGGAGTCCAAAATATCAACAACAACAGGAGTTTAGAAGAGGCCGAGTCCAGCTCTCATGGAGGACTTTGAGGGGTTTAACTCTTCAGTGGAGGTAAACACAGATGAGGTGCAAACAACCAGACAACTAGGATTAGAAGAGGAGCCTGAAGATAGGACTGAGTTGCTGCAGTTTCATGATACAATTTTAATGCGTCAGGAGTTGGTTCTTGCGGATGAGCAAAGAAAGTGGTTCCTTGAGAGACAATCTACTCCTGGTGATGGTGCTGTGAACATTCTTGAAACAACAACAAAGAATTTAGAATATGACAGAAACTTAGCTGATGAAGCAGTGGCAGCATTTGGGTTTGAGAGAAGTTCTACTGTGGGGAAAAGCTATCGAACAGCATCACATGCTACAAAAAAAATCTTTCACTAAAGGAAAAGTCAATCAATGTGGCAAACTTTATTGCTGCCTTGTTATACGAAATTGCCACAGCCTCACTAACCTTCAGAAACCACCACCCTGATTGGTCAGCTGCCATCAGCATTGGGACCAAACCCTTTACCTTTGAAAAATCACAACTTGATGAAGGAACAGATAATCATTAGCAATAAAATATTTTAAAATTAGAGTATGTGCCTTTTTTTAGACATACTTCTATTGCACACTCAGAAGGTTATATTATAATGTAAACATGACTTTTTTATGCATTGGAAAACCAACAAATTTGTATGACTCACCTAATTGCAATATTTGCCTTACTGCAGTGGTCTGGAACTGAAACTGCAATATCTCCAAGGTGTGCCTGTATATCTTCATGTAAATAGGGAAATAATTCTACTGATACACGTGTGGTAGAGCTTAGATAACGTGTCTTATGTCAAGCATCTAGATCAGGAGCTGATTATCATCAAAATGAAACACAGGTTTGGGAAATAATATTTCCCTTATTCTATCTTGTTATTGGTAGGTGAGAGTGGTGGTGAACTTTCACCTCAAATTGTTTGATTTAAGTAGTTGAAAAAATATAAACAATAAGGAGACAAAAGACAAATGTATGACTTCTATGATGGCAATATGATCACATTTTTTCTCAGTGCTCTCTGACCTTCCTCCAATCTGGGCGATAGTTTGGACTCACGTTTCCATTTCTAGGCAATAGTTTGGACTCACGTTTCCATTTCTAGGTGATAGTTTGGAGTCACGTTTCCATTTCCACTAGAAGCCACAGAGACATTCACACCGTGACCCTTCTTTCTCTCCTGTGGAAATCTGCAGTGATAATAAGCTGATTTAAAATCCTTACTTAATAGCAAGAACCACTCTTCCTGTGAACACGGTAATAAGATGAACACTGAGGAAGAAGAAAGAGCGAACGATAAAGTACATTTGGTAAAACATGAACAAGTGAAGGATGTGGGCGCAAGGTATATAGGAATGATTAATATGTGCACTCCTCTCACATATTTTGTTATATTTGAAATAACTCAAAAGTAAGATGTAAGTAAACATAAAAGGAAAACTAAAACTCCCTTTAGGAAACCTAAAAGTGAATAGATTCACACTTTAACAAACTTTTGACGATGTGTCAGCAAGATGGAAAATAACCACAAAAGGAAAGCTGGAGATACAAGAAGAAATGTTGAATGAAGAATGTGGAAAGTCTGTAGATAAACCACAGAGTCTGCATGAAATCATAAAAATATTAAATTTGGGAATTAAGAAAGGATACAATTAAAATATGGGACAATAAGTAAGACTGAATGGTGGGTGATTTGATTTTTATAATTCTAGGGTCCCTATGTTATATAAAGGGGAAATAGAGAAAATGATTAATGTAGACGTTAAGTAAATAAATCTGTTAAAATTTCACGGTAACTATTAATAGAATAAAGAGGGAAATAGAATTTAAATAAAAACTTAATGTAAAGGATGCAGAAAAAGTGATAAAAAGTAAAATCAATGAAGCAAAAGAGGAACATACAAAACAAGAAATAAGATGGTAATGAATCCAACTATAACAACAATCCTAATAAATGTAAATAAATTAACTTTCTAGTTAAAGGTTAAATTCAATAAAAAATAAGATCCAGGATTATACTATTGAAGAATCACACATGAAAATAAAAACATGGGAAAACTGATACACAAAGGATAAAAAATTAGGCAGCTTAAATATTAGTCAAAGGAAAGCTGGTACATCTATATTAATATTATAGAGCAAAGTCTTTAAGGCAAAAAGCACCATATAGAATGGAAAACATCATAAAACAATGATAATTATACACTTATTTAAACTTTTATGCCTCTAATAACTTGCCTCAAAACACATAAAGAAGTCAACATACCCATCATATCAAGGAATACACAGTACTCTCAGATACGCACAGTACTCTCAGATATGCACAGTACTCTCATACGCACAGTACCCTCAGATACCCATGGAACTTCAAAGAAAACCTAAGCATGTGGGGAGGCCATAATGCAAATATTAGCCAATCCCAAGGAGTTATCAGACAGACATATTTCTCTAACCATGATGCAATTAAGTTCGAACTCAGAAAAAAAAATTGTTTTTGAAAAATTTGTAGATTTGGAAATAGGAAAGCATATTTAAAACATACCAGAAAGCACTAAGGTGTGAAAACAGATAAATTCAACAGCTAACTTATTAGGGAAAAAATAAGAAACCCAAGCAAAAGAAATGCAATTATAAAAACCAACAATAATAACGAATGAAATAGTAAATAGAGATACAGCAGATTAAAACAAAAAGACTAACAAATCCAAAGGCTAATTCTTACATACTTAATATGTGTATGTCTAATCTACTCTCAATATTAAACTATTAATCCTTTCTTTCCTAAATATGTATCAACAATGATTATTATATTTTTTCTATTTTTATACTTACACAGAGAAATGTGACATTCACCATGTTTTTCAACTCAATATCATTTTTGAGGCCAATTTTGAGACCTATGCATATATAGAGATAGTTGATTCCTTTTAACTATTGCCCAGTAATATACAGATTAAATTTTATCCATCTGTATAAAATTTATACAGATTAAATTTCATCCCCCATTTGCTATCTACTAATAGCATTTCAATGCATATCCCTGAATTTTCCTATGCATCTCTGTTATATGTTACACTAAAGAGAAATCACAAGCTTTTTAGAGAAGGGGTACACTCAGTTTCCCTAAATGTTGGCAAATTAATTATTTAAATGGCATTTATCAGAAAATCTGACAAAACATTTTTCTTCACATTAAAAAAGAAATCCTTAAATTGCTTCTTAGTTTCTATAAAAACGGAAGAGTTGAGAAGTATTCAGGGCCTTATAGTTTTATTCAATTACATCAATATCCTCCATAATCCTGTGAATCATCTTTTTTAAAAGTTTGTAAAGCTTTTAAGTAAGACAATATTATATAGTTTTGCTCCATATTATTTGAAATTTAGAAACTTTCATTTCTAATTAGATTGCTATGACAGTGTGTGTGTGTGTGTGTGTGTGTGCGTGTGATTGGTATGTATATAAATTATCTACTACATGCAAGATATAAAAATATGATAAAGTGTTTGGCGCATAGCCTTCGAAAACAATATCTCAGTAAGTGTGAAGTGGCTGAGTTGATGTTGAGATATTATCTCATATTTGCCTACATTTCAAAGTTTATTTATACATTGCCAAGTTTATAACTATAACATGGCCATTTCTTGTACAAGAGACAGATGATCTTTAGGTATGCTCATCATAAAACTAGTTTAACAAATCAGGACACACTGAAAATAAAGTAAGACTCAAGCATAAAGCAGGACCAATCCTTGAACAACCTATATATTCAATATATACTCCACTGGCCTTAGTAGAGAGCTGTCACAAAGTTGGTAGGCTCCCATCCCCAGCGGGTACTGCCTGACTTTTGCATAACTACAGGGATTGTTAGTCCTCTTTGCAGACATCATAATTGTTAATAAAGTGACATTTGTCAAAATGAGTAAGCACCTGTTGCCATGGAAGGTGCCATCAGCAGGATTATAAAATGAATTGTTGCAGTTAGCTAGGAGCCAGAAGGAAGATGACAACCAGAAGAAAAGGCATTCTTTCCTTAACTCCTCACAGCCATTGTACAACACGTTGCATACAGTTGTTTCTGCAGAACACAGGCTGTTTTCTTTTTTTCTGAAACCTCCTGTAACTGATGGTATTTTAAATGAGCTCTAATACAAAGTGCCTCACACACTTCTATCCTATGCCTCATTTAACCCATTATATGGGTTCCCTCTTGAAGCATTTAGTCTTCATGTGTCTGTTTTTCCTGGTAAATTATTTTTAGGAGTAGAAAAATCATGGTCTGAGAAGCCCTGTCTTCCGGCACATATTTGAAATGCCTAAGAGGACTCAGTAACATCGAGATCCTAGTGGGGCAGATGGGTCCCCACCAATATCTTGGCATTTAATTTCCATTATTTACTCTCTTTCAATATGGCCCACAGCATGAAGATTTCGCATATATCAGTTTGTTATTTTTTTCTTGAAAATTGAAATAATACCAATACTCATAAAAAAAATCCATTCAGTTATATTCAGTGAGCAGTCTTCCTCTTCATGACAGTAGATATCCATAACTCTTTCCCCAGGCTGCTTATTTAAAGTATCTTTACCAAAAAAAGCAAACAGGCTTCAAATAACTGTCTGACATTGGAGAATGACAAATCTTTTCCTTGTGAATTAGCATCCTAGCTAGGCACTCATATGAGATATACTGACATAGATTTCATGCCAAATCTCGTTCTTGTATTGTTCATGAATAGATTCATTATTTTAGTGTAAAGGCTTTAAATATCAAGTTTAATTGAGCTTTGATATCACACTTCTCCAGAAGTTTTTACTGAAGGATAAAGTTGTTCCTCTAAAAAGCACAGCCTGTCCCAAGCAGATGCATCCCATTAAAAAAGAATCACGTAAATGTCTTCTTTTGGTTCCATCACAGCCTAACATATGAATCCATGTTTACTGTGGTAATCATTCAAACTAGTAAAATGGGTATAATTTTTATTTGTATTATAATTGCAATGCTGCTCATTTCTAGGTACCCCATATTGGCTATTCTCATGTTTTATGTGAATCACATGGTGTATTTACTAGCTCTGTGAACTTGGAAAAAATCACCAACTGCAAAAAGCTCTCTCATTTTTTCTGCCAATCCCATTCTGTGAAGAGGAAAATATAAGATTATGTGTGCAAAAAATTTGAAACACTGAAAGAGTCCGAAGAAAATAGAGAACAGATTTTTAAGCTTGAGAACAGAAAGCATTTGTGATTATTAAGAGTGAATGCTTGTGACTTTGACTAAGAATGGCTTGTTTTAGTTGAAAGTTATCTTCTAGATCTTTATTCTCTGATTATATGCAACTCGGAAATGTCCTACACAAAAACTGCTGCCTAACTTGTCACCTGGTTTTCTTCCAATGCACAGAAAGAACTAGAAGCCTT
Source organism: Macaca fascicularis (assembly GCF_037993035.2). Classification (NCBI taxonomy): domain Eukaryota; kingdom Metazoa; phylum Chordata; class Mammalia; order Primates; family Cercopithecidae; genus Macaca; species Macaca fascicularis. The sequence goes on from NC_088376.1 coordinate 202,769,688, forward strand.
GCAACAAACGGATTGTGTGTACCATCTGGCCATTTTGTGTTGCATACTAAATTTTACACTAAAAATGCCTTTCTTCTTCCCATACCAGAACATAAGAAATTTGCTATCCTTTCTGGCCTGATGTATAACTTAATTTAGTTGTTAATATAAGTTGTTGATGGCTAAAAGAGTATAAAATACAGTTATGCATAATTTTTAATTTAAGAGTCACAAATTCTGTCACTTTATTACTGAGGAATTGCAAATATTTCTAGAGTATAAACTCAGCCTGATTTCTGGATATCTGTTTTTTTCTATTTGCAACTTCAAATATGTGTGTAACACCCTTGTGAACTCCCAATTTTGTTAGGTATCTTTTAAGTATATATGACAAGTTAACATGTGCATATTTTATATAATTTTTACATGTAAGTGCATATGAGTTCCTCTGAACTTTGAGAAACGCAACTTCCCAGAAAGGTATGTTTTTATACGTAGTCATTTGTAATTTGGTAACCACAGAAAACGTAAATCTGAAAATAACTGTAAAACAGTTAAGGATAAGTATATAGTGTGATTCTTATCCTTATCTAATATAAATTTTTAAGGCCACAGGAAAAGGAGCCAAAGACTGGACTACAACAGGTTTGGAGGCTACGAATACATAGAATGACACCAATTTATGGAAATACAGATTGATATTAGCTCAAGTTATTGAGGGCCTACTCTTTGCCTTTATTTTTTATGTATGTGTGTACGTGCGTCTTTATTTCTTTCTTTCTTTTCAGAGACAGGGTCTCAGTCTGTCGTTCAGACTGGAGTGCAGTAGCGCGATCACAGTCACTGCATCCTCTACCTCCCAGGCCTAAGCAATCCTCCTGCCACAGCCTCCCAAGTAGCTGGGACTACAGGCATGTGCCACTGCACCCAGCTAATTTTTAAAATATTTTGTAGAAACTGGGTCTTTCCTTGTTGCCCAGGCTGATCTTGAACTCCTGGGCTAAAGTAATCGTCCCACCTGGGCCTCCCAGAGTGCTGGGATTACATGCATAAGCCACTGTGCCCAGCCACCAATTGCCTTTATACATGTTACTTCATTTAAATATGCATTCTTCCAATGGGAGGAACTGGAGCTTAGACAAATTCTATACCTCTCAAAATAACACCACGTGGATTTTTTTAAAAAGCTTTAAGCTTTTATTTATCTACTTCTTTCTTTGGCTAATGGAGAAAAAAAAGCTTCCAAACATTTAGTAAATCACACCCCCAGTCACAAACATCATGATCCATGATGACAGAGCAAAATCAAACATACTAAAAGCCAAATGTATTGCATACAGTAGGTCATCAATACATGCTTATTGAATTAATTAAAATACAACTCGTAAAGGAAATTGACCCAGTCAAATATTTGTATATTTTATCTCATCAAATTTAGCTGTGCATAAGCCAAAGAAAACATACAAAAAGTGTTTTATTTTGCAGGGACAGATGTATAAAATCTTATCTAATTTTAATATACTAAAGACATAGTTATAGTTTTCCTTTAAATATCATTTTGATCTTAATGATATGGCTTACTATTCTACTCTGCAAAAATAATATAATTTATAATTATAATTGCTGGAACACGCCACTTTCTAGAATTATGACAAATAATTCATTACACATAAAGGCTTTATTTTAGAATGAATAAATGAATGTTGGCTGTCATCCTAATCTGTGCCTCCCAAAAGATTGGTTTCCTACCTTTAGATAGAGATAAAATAAAATTTAATCTTCAAGAATTCACATTCCTTGTTTGGCAAGAGTTTGTATTGCTACTAATTAGCTAAAATAGAAATCAAAGAATCGTGGCTAAATTGAACAACTGGGCTTTGAATCTGTCTAAAACTGCTTCCTCAGAAGAGAACTGGTAATGTGATTGCATCGAGTTACTGGACTATACTGCTGAAAGGGAGATGACTGGAAACAATACTGTACCCTTAAAATCTCGATTGAGGAGCACAATGTCTCCATATACACTGTTATCAGTTTCCCTTTAGAATTTTCCCTACATTTGCTTTTAATTATCCCCAATTCACTTATCCCCAATATGTAAGTTCCCCCTCCCTCTTCCCTTATGTTTCCCCTTGAACCTATCTTTTCTGTATCCATTGCAGAGAGATCACCTAGTTGTAACTGAATACAGATCTGAATGCTTACCACTTGCAGAGTCCAGTCCATAAGAGTGAGGTCTGCTAGAAAGAAAGTGGTTTTACGAACCAAAACTGGTAAAGGGGATGTGGCCAGATTCCCATCCAAATCAACCACTTCAATTTTGCGGGTGAAGGTAGGGGTTTAAAAGTGGAAAAACGGATAAGGAAAGCATGCAAGAATTGTGCAGAGTACAATGTCTGTGTGTCTTGCTCTGGCGGCTATTGTGGGTCTCAGTCCACGGGCTGCTGTCATCCCCACGACGGCAGGGTTGTTGAATAGCCAGCCACCTTGAAGTGATCTCGGGAATTTTGCCACTGAGTCTCCAAGCTTCCTTTGTCAGGCTCACGATTAGCCACTGAAACTTCTAAGAAGGCACATAGATGACAGCATACAATTAGATAAATGTGAAGGGAGTATACATGGTAGGAAAGGGAAGGATACGGAGTCTATTTTATGGCTAAGGGAAAGGCTTCTGCAGTTTGCCTCAAGGTTGTATCTTGAAACCCAAGATTAACAAAGTAAAATAAAATTCATTTTGAAGTTAAGCTATCTGGTTACATAATGATTTGTAGCTCTGGGGGTCTTCTCTTTCCTAAATATCCCCAAGCACTAGGACTTGGGGCAATATTTTGTACTAAATATGTGAGTTCAAAATGAGATATTTATTTACCTTGTACTTCATGTTGCAAATTTCATAAAACTATAATTTCAACAATCTCCATGCTTATACTTATATGATGGTTTTGCTCATTTCATTTCAACACTTTTCTCCAACAAGTGGATTTATACAAAACTGACAATGTGCATCTTCTTCAGCATCCCCCTTCAACATCTTGATAGGATAAAATTCATCATAATTTTAAACTACATTTCTTAATTTAAAGAAAAAAATTAGGTGAACATATTCACATTCACGGTGAGCATCCAGCAAACAGTAAATCAGGCAGGTGGTTATGTTTAGAAATGGTAGCAAAACATTTACAATTGATGCCATATGGCTTTCAGCCTAGTAGAGCCAACTAGCTGTGTTCAACGACTCTGGGGAAATCAGGCTGTTTGAAGGTCATGAATGCTTATTCGAAAGCTCTGGGACAGTGACAGGAAGTCGGCAGCGATATGCAGGGAAATCATGCCTCCAACTGAGCGGACAAGCCTCCTTCATCAGGAGGACCGTTCACGTCGAGCCTGTGCTCTGATTTGGAGACAAAGAACCAGGTATAACCACTGGTGCTTCATATACACAGCAGGCGGTAATGTATACTCTGGTCCTGTCATTGTCTTTCTGAAACTGACCAGGAGTCCTTATCATAATTATAAAGTTCAAATCCCCTTCCATTATCTTCCTGTTTGAGCTTACCTGACACCACTGTCCTCTGGACTAAGCCCCAGGCACATTAAGTTTCTAAGTTGACATTTTATTAAGTTTTAAAGACATATTTGGAGAATTTTTTAATGAACAAGTATCTACAGATGTCCAACTCAAATAATTCCACTTCCAATGTGGTTTCCAGGGTTTCCTGAATGCCACTGAGAAATTACAATACATATAAAGAAAATAGAAACGAAATAGTCATCACTGAATCACTGATTAGCTGTTAGTAGTTCTATATCTACACATATTCAACATTCAAAATACGGAATCTTGTAGTGTGTGCCACATTGTCACATATTGATCATTTGGTTGCAGTTCTGGAAACACTTATTAGCCCCTGAAGCCTGAATTAGGGGTATCTATATACAGAGCAAATTACTGGCTTATCAAAAGTGTGACTAGATTCTGTAGGTCAAGTCTATCCATAATAGACTCCCTAAAAGGTATATTAGGTTTTAAGCTCTCCCAGTGTATTTTGTTACGGTTTATTGGCACATTCATTTTATACAACTGTTTATATAAAACAAATGGCTGCTCACACCTTAAGCCCCTCCATTAGTGGAGTCCAATTCACCACCTAAGATAACAAAACCACAGGAATCTTCCGTTGCTACTGCTACCATCACGGCAGGCTCAAGCTGTAGAATATTTGATGCTTTCTGCTCTCAAGGCTCTGATCCAGTTCTTTCTCCTCCACGACACAAGTCCACGTCCTTGCTCAGAGGGACCCAGTGCTCATTCAAAGATCCCTGTTTGTGGTGAATGTTTAATTTCTTACTAATATTTATTGAAATGCAATACATATATATTTCCATTCAGTCCGTGCTGCTATCATGGAATATCAGAGACTGGGCAACTTGTAGAGATCCTTCATGGTTCTGGAAACCGGAAAATCCAAGATGGAAAGGCAAGCGTCTGGTGAGGGCCTTCTTTCTGTGTCATCTCATGGTGGAAGGTGAGACAGCAAGAGATTGAACTCCCAGCCTTAGGTTCTTTTAAATCAGCATGACTCTGTTCACAAGGCTTCAGCCCTTATGACCTAAACACCTCCACTGGGCCCCACCTCCCAACAGCGTTTTGTTGGATTATGTTTCAACACATGTTTTTGGAGGCACACATCCAAACAGTGACGATATATAACAGTATTTTCTTTTTTACGTGTTCAATTTGATGAATTTTGACAAATGTTTACAGTAGTGTAACAACCACTTCAATGGAGATATTTCATCCTAAAAATTTCCTTTTTCTACAGATTCAATTTTTATATTCTCCTGAAAATGTTGAAATCTAATACCCAATATAATGGTATTTGGAGTTAGAGCCTTTGGAAAGTGATTCGGTCGTAAGAACAGAGCCTTCATCAATGGAGTTAGGGCTTTTAATAAGAGACCCCGGAGATATTCCGTCCTTCTACAATGTGAGGAGACAAAAAAAATGACAGCCACCTCTGAATCGGGAAGTGAGTGAATCTGTCAGTAACTTGAATTTGAACTTCTAGTCTCCAAAACTGTGAAAAATAAATTTTGGTTGTTTATAAACTACCCAGTCTATGATGTTCTGTTACAGCAACCTAAAGTACGATGTTACCTAGTGCCCCTTTGTAATCAATCCTCACCCCAACTTGGCACCTAGCCCCTCTCTACCCCAATCAGATTTGGGTGGCTATAGTTTTGGCTATTAAATAGTGTCATAAAAATTGAATCATACACTATGTAGCCTTGATTGTTTTTATTGAGTTTACTTAATGCTTTGGAGATTTATTCATGCTGTTACATATGTCTACATTGTATCCTTTTTTATTGCAAACTAGTGTTCCATTTGATTATACTTTTACTAACACATGGGCTCCTGGGTTATTTCTAGTTTAAGGCCATGAGAATAAAGTTGCTATAAACATTGGCAAATGACTATCTGTGTGAACATGCTTTTATTTCTCTGGGGTAAACATTTAGGAATTGATAGTTGAGTCATATGATAAATGTATATTTAAATTTAAAAAAAAAACTTTGCTATTGTTTTCCAAAGCAACCATACCATTGAAGTTTTCACATCCTCACCAGCACTCTGTCTTCTGTGACCTGATTACAGCCGTCCTAGTGGCTCCATAGGGCATCTCATTGCAGTTTTACTTGCATTTTCCTAATGACTAATGATGCCAAGCAAATTTTCAGTGCTTATTTGCCATTGGTATATACAGTGGTTCCACGTTCTCCATGGGGGATTAGTTCCAAAACCCTGATGGATGCCAAAATCCAGAAATGCTAAAATTCCAACATTGGCCCTGTATAACCTAGGAAAACTAACCTTGGGCTGTGCAATCTGGGAATACTATATTTTCCATCCATAGTTGGTTGAATCTGCAAATGTGGAGCTCATACACATGAAAGGCCAACTGTATTTTTTGAAAGTCCAATTTTAACCTATTTCTACCAGTTATAAAAATTCCCAATTGGTATTATCTGAAACTGTTTTTATGTGGATGGCTGAGGATTGTTTTGGAAAAACATATCCTCAAAAAAAAGAACACAGGGATTGTAAGCCTGACTTTATAGTAAAATCTGATTTTGTAAAAAGGAATTTTTATTAAAATTTCTAAAATACATTGGGGCCCTGCTGACATCACTTGGATACTCGCTGGTATAATCTACGACAGTATAAATAGAAAGAGCCCGTCTATGTACTTTTGCATGGAATATGAGATATTGAGGACTTTGACACGTTGGTAGTAATGTCCACTGGTATGTATTTAGGCAGAGTATGGGGAGCTGCCAGGATTAAGAGAGGCATAGGGTCAAGTGTGCATCATGAGAAGCAGTCAACAGAAAAAGTGTAGCCTAGTCAACACTGCAGTTCCTGCAAGTATCTGACAGGAATGGGACATAGTGGGCCTAGCAGTGGTCTACAAACCCCCTGCTGAATCCTTGAAATGCCTTCTAAAAACCTCCAGAAAGAAAGGATAGAGTACTGTATAGAGAGTCGAAGGTTCTGTTTTTTCCTGGCTCTTGTTTCTGTTCACCATTTGTATCTGTAGTATTTTCCTGGGACTGCCCTAACGAAACACTGCACGCTGGGTGGTTTAATCAGAAATGCACTGTCTCAGAGTTCTGGAGGGTAGAAGTCTAAAATCATGATGTTGAAAAGGTGGCTCCTTCTGAGAGCCACAAGGAAAAATCTATTCCAGGGAAGTCTCTCTCCTAATGTCTTGAAGCTTTGAGTGTTTCTTGGTGTTTTAGTCTGTTCTCCTGCTGCTCATAAAGACATACCTGAAACTGAGTAATTTCTACAGAAAAAGAGGTTTAATGAACTCACAGTCCCACGTGCTGGGAAGGCCTCACAGTCATGGCAGAAGACGAAAGGCTCATTTCACATGGCAACAGGCAAGAGAGAATGAGAACCAAGCAAAAGGGGAGACCCCCTATAAAACCAACAGATCTTGTAAGACTTACTCACTACCACAAGAACAGTATGGGAGAAACCGCCCCCATGATTCAATTATCTCTCACCAGGTCCCTCCCATAACACATGGGAATTATGGGAGCTACAATTCAAGATGAGATTTGGGTGGGGACACAGCCAAACCATATCACTTGGCTTATTGACGGCATTCTTCCTGTGTCCTCACGTCATCTTCTCTCTATGCCTATCTGTCCCTGTGTCCACATTTCTCCTTTTCATAAGGAGAGAATCATATTGGATTAAGGCCCAACCCAATGACCTCATCCTGACTTGGTCATCTGCAAAGGCTGTATTTCCATACAAGGTCACATTCACAGCTATGGGAATTAGCACCTCATTATTTGCTGGAGGGACACAATTCAACCCATAACACTGTCAGTCTAGTAATTGTGCCCTTTTAGGTAATTTCTGTTTTCCACTCATAACTTAAAATGAAAGTATCTTCAAATTATAAAAGACAATAGTGCTAAGAGAAAATTTCCATCAATCTATGATTTTAAACCTTTCTAAATCATTAAGAGTAAGATACATAAAATAAAATAATTTTCAGGACAGGCATGGTAGTTCATGCCTGTAATCTCAGCACGTTGAAGGCTAGGGAGAGCAGATTGCTTGAGCTCAAGAGTTCAAAATCAGCCTGGACAACACAGTGAAACTTCGTTTCTACTAAAAATACAAACAATTAGCCAGGTGTGGGCATGGTGGCAAGTGCCTGTAGTCCCAGTTACCCAGGAGGCTGAGGTGGGAGAACTGCTTGAGCCCAGAAAGTCAAGGCTGCAGTAAGCCATGATTGCACCACTGCACTGCAGCCTGGGTGACAGCCTGAGACCCTGCCACAGACACACACACACACACACACACACACACTCTCAAAGAAATGATTGAGTTTACACTTAGTGCATACTGAAGAATACCAAAAGATATGATTCAATGAGAAGAAAATTCTTTTCAGAAGAAAAGAGTGAGATCTAAGTGACATTGAGTTATACAGAAACTTGAAAGCATGTCGTTGTATCTAAATAATCAATAACCAAAGTAACAACAATAATAACATTAAGGATAATGAATATTTATCTTGGAATTTAAAAAACAATGTACAATTATATTTACAAATAGCAATAATAAAAACTGGAAGAGGTGATCATATCTAAAATTTTCTATAGCTCTTAAATTGTTCAGGTGGAAGGACATTATTAATTCAAGTTATACTTTGCTAATGCAATGTTGTGTTTTGTTAGTGCTAATGTACTTTGTTCAACAATTAAGAATAACTAAACAAAGAGCAATGAAAAGGGAGACAGATTAAATGGAAAAACAAATATACAAACAAACAACATACCCCGCAAAAGGTATGCAATCAAGTCAATGAAAAGCAGAAAACAAATGAAAAAAGTAAAGAAGAAAAAATAAAGTGAAATTTTCTTAAAGGTGTAGAAATAGATCCATATGTGTGAAAATCATACTTAGTATGAATAGATTAAGTTCACTATTAAAAGATAGCAAGTGCAAGCTATAATGACAAAAGATTTTTAAATGCTGAGGGACATAAAATGATATATCATGACAAAATTAAGATTGTATAGTGATATTAATATCTCATTAAATATACTAGAGTAAAATCTGAATTATATTAAAAAAAATAACTTTGGGAGGCCGAGGCGGGCAGATCACGAGGTCAGGAGATGGAGACCATCCTGGCTAACATGGTGACACCCCGTCTCTACTAAAAATACAACAAATGAGCCGGGCGTGGTGGCGGCGCCTGTGGTCCCAGCTCCTCCGGAGGCTGAGGCAGGAGAATGGCGGGAACCCGGGGGGCGGAGCCTGCAGGGAGCCAAGATGGCGCCTCTCACTCCAGCCTGGGCCACAGAGCGAGACTCCCGCCAAAAAAAAAAAAAAAAGAAAATTAAGCCCACAATCCCACAATCATGGTGGAATATTTTAATTTAATTCGGTTTGCTAGATGAAGCCGACTCATCGTATGGTTACTGGAAATATAGATAGCACAATGATGTTGTTTGAAACAATGAAACTATGAAGAACTCTAGAAGAATACTATTTTTAGAACAATTTTTATGGGTTCCATGTGCTTGAAGAACTTAAGTATACCAACCTCAAGAAAGAAACCTCTTTCTTCAAGGAACCATGAATTCTCTCTTAGCCTCATCTTCATTTGTCAAATTGTTAATATTTTGTACAATTGTATCGTGCAAAATATATAGATTATGACTAGTGTATCAAGATGATGAATTTTAAGGTCTTTCTGTCCCAAAACATGCCTTTCATCTTCTGCCGTGACTGTGAGGCTATCCGAGCCATGTGGAACTGGGAGTTCATTAAACGTCTTTTTCTGTGTGCAAATGATAAAGAATTATACAAAATGCCCAAATATTTGGGTATAAACATACATGCTTATAAATATTTCTTTTATTAAAGAATTGACAATGTCCATTTAAGAAAGTACTCAGATCCAACTAGCAAGCACATTGAAAAATAATTTGCGGTATCATTTAATAACAATTAAAATGACTAGAGTATCAAGATGATGAGTTTAAGGTCTTTCTGTCCCAAACTTTCTGTGTGGTGTGGCCTTAATATGTTCTCATCAGTTTTTTAAGATCTCTTTATTATCTCAAAAGAAAAATTCAAAAATATAATGTTCTGAGGATTATTTACCTTTCTTACATCAAAACATAAATTTAGTGATTAACTGCAGAGAATGAGACATTGATTTTAATTTGAACAAATTAAAATAGAATAAAATAATAAAAGTAACTGAGCAAGAAGGAATTCATGCACATGCCACACACATGAAATTCTTTAGGATAAAGTTTAAAAATGCTTTCCAGTTGAAACATCTTTATAATGTAATATTGAACTCCTATGGCTAAGGAAAAATAATTTTATAATTAATCAGGTCTAAATAAAATACTGAAAGGGCAAAAAATTATCTTAAAGCTTTTACACTTCAATGCTCAGTTTTGCTGTGAACCTAAAACTGTTCTAAAATTAAAGTATATTAAATAGAAATAATTATTTGGAGGAACATTTAATGTTTCTTGATTAACCCTTGGACTTGTAGAGATTCTAGCTTAGAACAGTCATAAAAATTTTAACAATTGTTATTGTGAATAGAGTAGAATATCGTTCTGAGAACAGTAAATATTTCTTGAGAATTTCGATGTGTCAGAGGCTGGAATATTTTCACATATTATTTAAACTTTTCTCTTATATATTATTTTGTCTTTAAAACCATCAGATGAGGAAAATGAGGCTCAGATAGTAACTAGCCTGACCCAAAGCACACAGCTAGAAAGCAAAGGATGTAGGATTTAAACCCAGAACCTGGTTGACTATTCACTGCACTCTACCATCTCCAAGGAAACTTGTGTGTATATGATATTTGAGCACATATTAACAATCACGACTAAGGTCTAGTAAAAGTGTGGAGAAATGAAGACAATGTTGAAAGAGAAACAGTTCTAAGCCAACCACAATTAAATTCTGAATATGAAGAAGTCGTGCAAAATATTTAACAATTTCACAAATGAAGAAAATAAGACTAAGAGAGAATTCATTACTTGCCTTATTGAACATCACAGTCCTTACTAATTATTTTAGTTTATGTTTTCCTTCACACATATTGAAACTTACATCATCCTATTATAGCCACTAGAATTTAGTACTTAATTTTTCTCTTTTTTCTGTGCATCTGTGCATGGAGAGGGATATGCCTGCTGTATGCTGATAGAAACTGACATTGTTTGAAAACATCTACTTTTATTTTCTAAATATGTGATTTCAAATATAACATAATTAAATATATAAATACTTAGGATATTTTCTCTCTCTTAAAATTTATCTTAACTTTGCAGGCCATATGCTCAGAAATATGTGTTCCTTGTAAAAGCCACCATCTTGACCTCTTATTCTCCAACCATTAGCACAGTAAGTGTGCATTTAAAAAGTAAGTAGCTATGAAATTGTTGGTAGAGGAGTTCTACAAAAACTACAATCTATTAAAACCTGATGGGTCACAACTTTCTGGGGGAGGGAAGAAAACTTCATATGAGTTATGGTGATGTAATTTATGTTTATTATAATAAAAAATTGCTTTAGGGCAATAAAATCCAAATTAACAAAACACACTCAGAAAGAAGGTTTAAAACATAAATAGCATGAAATAGGGGAGATTAGAGCTAAAATTTTCCAGGAGCTAAATAAACACACAAGTTCTCATTAAGAAGTGCTGGCTTTTTATAGAAAATACAGCATGTATTGTAAAGGTTAGAAATCTAATTCAATATATTTTATGTAGATATAGAATGATTAGAATCTGTCTGGTTCTTGATAAATATAATCTAAAGAATTAGTTTAGAGATCTTTCTCCTATCTTCAGAGTTTTATAAATTAATGAAATTATTTATTATCATTTCGTCTTAGATGTCATAAGACTTTGGAAACAGAGGGTACTAGGGACTAATTTACAACATATAAATAGCTTGAACAGGTGGCACTTAATACCATTACAGACAGTGGTCACTGGGGAGAGTTCACAGTTATAGAAGTGAATACCAATTACAAAAATGTTCATACCCTAGTCACTGAATAAACTAAGTGAAAAGATACCACTTAAAAGAATGGACGAACAATACAAATGCCTTTAATTCCATTCAGACTTAAGACTTCACAGTTCTCAGAGACACCAAATAAATTATTTCCAAAAGTTTTTTTTGCAGAGATATATTTAAAGGCATAATTATATTTTTAAGAGCTTCCCAGATTTTAACAAATATAAGTAACTTCAATTAGCAAAAAGGAAATTCATAAATGTAGCTAGCTGCCCAGCATTGCTGATTTTATACCATTTGATTTGATATCTTCAAACTGTACCAACATTTAATGAGGATATAATTGAGTGAATCCTGCAACAGAAATATTAACACTTGTGCTAAAATGAGCTATAATGGATATATACCTTTCCAATGTCATTTACAGCAAATACTTATATTAATCAGGTTGAATTATATGATTCCTACATTGAACCTTTGAACAATTGAGTTACAGTGGCAAATAATAGACAGATAAAGAAATGACATCAGATCATAAATTGATTTAGTAGTCTTACTTATATAATTTTTAAATAGAGCCTGAGGGGGGGGTGTTGATCAAGAAATAGTATCCTAAAAGAATGTAGCTATTACTTAATAAGACAAGGAAATCAGAAAATTTGTCAAGGATCATACAGCATAGTGAGTAGTGATGATTTACATATATCAGAATAGATATTCATTACTTTAGGAAGGAAAGGTAAATTATTAAGAAATATTTGTACAGTATACAATATTAGACAATAAAGATAATCAAATAATTATAAATACTTTTAAATCTTATGGATCTTATGATGTAGATACAGAAAGTCCTAAATTATGGATTTATGAGGATGTCTTAGTCACTAAGGTCTATTACTAGCTAATTCTCACATTGCTACAAGGAGCTAGCTGAGCCTGGGTAATTTACAAATGAAAGAGGTTCAATGGACTCACAGTTCCACATGGCTGGGGAGTCCTCAGGAATCTTACAATCATGGAGGAAGTCACCTCTTCACAGGGCAGCAGGAGAGTGAGTGCCAGGAGGGGAAATGCCAGATGCTTATGAAACCATGAGAGCTCATGAGAACTTACTCACTGTCATGAGAACAGCATGGGGGAAACCACCCACATTATTCAATTACCTCCCACTAGGTTCCTCCCGTGACATGTAGAGATTATAAGAATTAAAATTCAAGATGAGATTTGGGTGGCCAGAAAACCATATAATTCTGTCTTCTCCAAAATCAGATGTACTCACATTTCTTTTTTTTTATTTTTTATTTTTTATTATTATACTTTGAGTTCTAGGGTACACGTGCATAATGTGCAGGTTTGTTACATATGTATACTTGTGCCATGTTGGTGTGCTACAACCATCAACTCGTCAGCACCCATCAACTCGTCATTTACATCAGGTATAACTCCCAATGCAATCCCTCCCCCCTCCCCCCTCCCCATGATAGGCCCCGGTGTGTGATGTTCCCCTTCCCGAGTCCAAGTGATCTCATTGTTCAGTTCCCACCTATGAGTGAGAACATGCGGTGTTTGGTTTTCTGTTCTTGTGATAGTTTGCTGAGAATGATAGTTTCCAGCTGCATCCATGTCCTTACAAAGGACACAAACTCATCCTTTTTGATGGCTGCATAGTATTCCATGGTGTATATGTGCCACATTTTCTTAATCCAGTCTGTCACTGATGGACATTTGGGTTGATTCCAAGTCTTTGCTATTGTGAATAGTGCTGCAATAAACATACGTGTGCATGTGTCTTTATAGCAGCATGATTTATAATCCTTTGGGTATATACCCAGTAATGGGATGGCTGGGTCATATGGTACATCTAGTTCTAGATCCTTGAGGAATCGCCATACTGTTTTCCATAATGGTTCAACTAGTTTACAATCCCACCAACAGTGTAAAAGCATTCCTATTTCTCCACATCCTCTCCAACACCTGTTGTTTCCTGACTTTTTAATGATCGCCATTCTAACTGGTGTGAGATGGTATCTCATTGTGGTTTTGATTTGCATTTCTCTGATGGCCAGTGATGATGAGCATTTTTTCATGTGCCTGTTGGCTGTATGAATGTCTTCTTTTGAGAAATGTCTGTTCATATCCTTTGCCTACTTTTTGATGGGGTTGTTTGTTTTTTTCTTGTAAATTTGTTTGAGTTCTTTGTAGGTTCTGGATATTAGCCCTTTGTCAGATAGGTAGACTGCAAAAATTTTCTCCCATTCTGTAGGTTGCCTGTTCACTCTGATGGTAGTTTCTTTTGCTGTGCAGAAGCTCTTTAGTTTAATTAGATCCCATTTGTCAATTTTGGCTTTTGCTGCCGTTGCTTTTGGTGTTTTAGACATGAAGTCTTTGCCAATGCCTATGTCCTGAATGGTACTACCTAGGTTTTCCTCTAGGATTTTTATGGTATTAGGTCTAACATTTAAGTCTCTAATTCATCTTGAATTAATTTTCATATAAGGAGTAAGGAAAGGATCCAGTTTCAGCTTTCTACTTATGGCTAGCCAATTTTCCCAACACCATTTATTAAATAGGGAATCTTTTCCCCATTTCTTGTTTCTCTCAGGTTTGTCAAAGATCAGATGGCTGTAGATGTGTGGTATTATTTCTGAGGACTCTGTTCTGTCAGGTACACTCTGTTGAAGTCAGGTAGCGTGATGCCTCCAGCTTTGTTCTTTTGACTTAGGATTGTCTTGGAGATGCGGGCTCTTTTTTGGTTCCATATGAACTTTAAAGTAGTTTTTTCCAATTCTGTGAAGAAACTCATTGGTAGCTTGATGGGGATGGCATTGAATCTATAAATTACCTTGGGCAGTATGGCCATTTTCACAATATTGATTCTTCCTATCCATGAGCATGGTATGTTCTTCCATTTCTTTGTGTCCCCTTTTATTTCACTGAGCAGTGGTATGTAGTTCTCCTTGAAGAGGTCCTTTACATCCCTTGTAAGTTAGATTCCTAGGTATTTTATTCTCTTTGAAGCAATTGTGAATGGAAGTTCATTCATGATTTGGCTCTCTGTTTGTCTGTTACTGGTGTATAAGAATGCTTGTGATTTTTGCACATTAATTTTGTATCCTGAGACTTTGCTGAAGTTGCTTATCAGCTTAAGGAGATTTTGGGCTGAGACTATGGGGTTTTCTAAATATACAATCATATCATCTGCAAACAGGGACAATTTGACTTCTTCTTTTCCTAACTGAATACCCTTGATTTCTTTCTCTTGCCTAATTGCCCTAGCCAGAACTTCCAACACTATGTTGAATAGGAGTGGTAAGAGAGGGCATCCCTGTCTTGTGCCAGTTTTCAAAGGGAATTTTTCCAGTTTTTGCCCATTCAGTATGATATTGGCTCTGGGTTTGTCATAAATAGCTCTTATTATTTTGAGGTACGTTCCATCAATACCGAATTTATTGAGCGTTTTTAGCATGAAGGGCTGTTGAATTTTGTCAAAAGCCTTTTCTGCATCTATTGAGATAATCATGTGGTTCTTGTCTTTGGTTCTGTTTATATGCTGGATTATGTTTATTGATTTGCGAATGTTGAACCAGCCTTGCATCCCAGGGATGAAGCCCACTTGATCATGGTGGATAAGCTTTTTGATGTGTTGCTGAATCCGGTTTGCCAGTATTTTATTGAGGATTTTTGTATCGATGTTCATCAGGGATATTGGTCTAAAATTCTCTTTTTTTGTTGTGTCTCTGCCAGGCTTTGGTATCAGGATGATGTGGGCTTCATAAAATGAGTTAGGGAGGATTCCCTCTTTTTCTATTGATTGGAATAGTTTCAGAAGGAATGGTACCAGCTCCTCCTTGTACCTCTGGTAGAATTCAGCTGTGAATCCATCTGGTCCTGGACTTTTTTTGGTTGGTAGGCTATTAATTATTGCCTCAATTTCAGAGCCTGCTATTGGTCTATTCAGGGATTCAACTTCTTCCTGGTTTAGTCTTGGAAGAGTGTAAGTGTCCAGGAAATTATCCATTTCTTCTAGATTTTCCAGTTTATTTGCATAGAGGTGTTTATAGTATTCTCTGATGGTAGTTTGTATTTCTGTGGGGTCGGTGGTGATATCCCCTTTATCATTTTTTATTGCGTCAATTTGATTCTTCTGTCTTTTCTTCTTTATTAGTCTTGCTAGCGGTCTGTGAATTTTGTTGATCTTTTCAAAAAACCAACTCCTGGATTCATTGATTTTTTGGAGGGTTTTTTGTGTCTCTATCTCCTTCAGTTCTGCTCTGATCTTAGTTATTTCTTGCCTTCTGCTAGCTTTTGAATGCGTTTGCTCTTGCTTCTCTAGTTCTTTTAATTGCGATGTTAGAGTGTCAATTTTAGATCTTTCCTGCTTTCTCTTGTGGGCATTTAGTGCTATAAATTTCCCTCTACACACTGCTTTAAATGTGTCCCAGAGATTCTGGTATGTTGTATCTTTGTTCTCATTGGTTTCCAAGAACTTCTTTATTTCTGCCTTCATTTCGTTATGTACCCAGTAGTCATTCAGGAGCAGGTTGTTCAGTTTCCATGTAGTTGAGCGGTTTTGATTGAGTTTCTTAGTCCTGAGTTCTAGTTTGATTGCACTGTGGTCTGAGAGACAGTTTGTTATAATTTCTGTTCTTGTACATTTGCTGAGGAGTGCTTTACTTCCAATTATGTGGTCAATTTTGGAGTAAGTGCGATGTGGTGCTGAGAAGAATGTATATTCTGTTGATTTGGGGTGGAGAGTTCTATAGATGTCTATTAGGTCTGTTTGCTGCAGAGATGAGTTCAATTCCTGGATATCCTTGTTAACTTTCTGTCTCGTTGATCTGTCTAATGTTGACAGTGGAGTGTTGAAGTCTCCCATTATTATTGTATGGGAGTCTAAGTCTCTTTGTAAGTCTCTAAGGACTTGCTTTATGAATCTGGGTGCTCCTGTATTGGGTGCATATATATTTAGAATAGTTAGCTCTTCCTGTTGAATTGATCCCTTTACCATTATGTAATGGCCTTCTTTGTCTCTTTTGATCTTTGATGGTTTAAAGTCTGTTTTAGCAGAGACTAGTATTGCAACCCCTAGATGTACTCACATTTCAAAACAAATCATGCCTTCCCAACAGTCCCCCAAAGTCGTAACTCATTCCAGAACTAACCCAAAAGTCCAAGTCCAAAGTCTTACCTGAGACAAGGCAATTCCCTTCCACCTAGAAGCCTGTAATATCAAATCAAGTTAGTTGCTTCCATGATACAAAGTGGCTATAAACATTGGGTAAATGCACCCATTCCAAAAGGGAGAAATTGGCCAAACAAAAGGGATACAGGCCCATGCAAGTCCAAAATCCAGTGGGGCACTAATTAAATCTTAAAGCTTCAGAATAATCTCCTTCAACTTCCTGTCTCACATTCAGGTCGCACTGATGCAAGAAGTGGGCTTCCATAGCCTTGGCAACTCTGCCCGTGAGGCTTTGCAGGTTACAACCCCTCTCCCAACTGCTGGCTTTCAGTGTCTGCAGCTTTTCCCGATGAACAGTGAAAGCTATTGGTGGATCTATCATTCTGGGGTCTGGAGGATTGTAGACCTCTTCTCACCACTCCATTAGGCGGTGCCCCAGTAGGGACTCTCTGTGGGGGCTCCAACCCCACATTTCCCTTCTACACTTCCCTAGCAGAAGTTCTCCAGGAGAGCTCTACCCCTGCAGCAGACTTCTACCTAGACATCCTGGTGTTTCCATACATCTTCTGAAATCTAGGCAGAGGTTCCCAAACCTCAATTTTTGACTTCCGTGTACCCATGGGCCCAACATCACATGTGAGTTGCCCAGGCTTGAGACTTGCACCTTCTGAAGCAATGGCCTGAGCTTTACATTGGCCCATTTTAGCTACAGCTGGGATGCAGAGCACCAAGCCCTGAGACTGCACACAGCAGCCAAGTTCCTGGACCTGGAAACCATTTTTTCCTTCTAGACTTCTAGGCCTGAGATGGGAGGGGCTGCTGTGAAAACCTCTAACATACCTTGGAGACATTTTCCCCATTGTCTTGGTGATTAGCATTTGGGTCCTCATTACTTATGCAAATTTCTGCAGCTGGCTTTAATTTTCCCCAGAAAATGTTTTTTTCTTGTCTATCGCATTTTCAGGCTGCAAATTTTCCAAACGTTTATGCTCTCACCTCTTGAATGCTGTGTTGCTTAGATATTTCTTCTGCCAGATACCTGAAATCATCTCTCTCTAGTTCAAAGTTCCATAGATCTCTAGGGCAGGGGCAAAATGCTGCCAGTCTCTCTGCTAAAGCTTTCCGATTCCCAACGAGCTCCCCATCTCCATCTGGTACCACTTCAGCCTAGACTTCATGGTCCATATTGCTATCAAGAGTTTGGACAAAGCCATTCAACAAGTCTCTAGGGAGTTCCAAGCTATCCCATATCTTCCTGTCTTCTGAGCACTCCAAACTGTACCAACATCTGCCCATTACTCAGTTCCAAAACTGCTTCCACATTTTCAGGTATCCTTATAGCAGTACCCGACTCCTGCTGCCAATTTACTGTATCAGTCCATTTTTACATTGCTATAAGGAAATACCTGACACTGGGTAATTTGTAAAGAAAAGATGTGTCATTAACTCACAGTTTTACATGGCTGGGGAAACCTCAGGAAACTTACAGTCATAATGGAAGCCACCTCTTCAAAGGGTGAAGAGAGAAAATGAGTGCCAGCAGGGGAAATGCCAAATGCTTATAAAACCATCAGATCTTGTGAGAACTCACTCACTATCATGAGAACAGCGTGGTGGAAAACCACCCTCCTGATTCAATTACCTCCCACTGGGGCCCTCCCATGACATGGGATTATGGGAATTAAAATTCAAGTTGACATTTGGGTGGGGCCACAGTGAAACCATATCAATTTATTTGTTTAAGTGTTGAAAAAGTCTGCAGAGTGATGACAATTTTGAAACTACAAGGATGAAATAAGGCACCTTCAAAGGTGGAGTTTGAATAAATGAAGCAAAAAGCCCATCTCAGGAAGCTGCTCTGATGACACTCCAGATTAATTTTGGCGTGGACCCCTAATGTTAATTGGATCACCTTTATGAACATGTAACCTGTACAGGCCCACAGAGCCCTATACTTAGAAGGTTCCTGCATTGGTTTTGTTGTTGGCTGTCCCTTTCTTTATATTCCTAATACTTTTTTATTAAAAAAAAAAAGGGGGCTCTAGCTATTCCCACAGCTGACCCTGTGTGTTAAAGGGAATAGAATGAAAAAAGCAACCTTTAAATAAAGTAAATAGTATTAATAAACAAAACAGCATACACGCTCCCTAATGTAACCTTGGTGGAGGGGTTGAATCTGGGAGTAGTTTGGGAACAAGAGCAAGAACATATGAGAAAGAGAATAGCTGGTAAATCAACAGACCTCTGGAAGTCTGTGTGTTTTTGGATGTCATAACCACCAGTCATTTCTTCTCATTGTCATGACATGATTCAATGTATTAAGTAAAGAGGTCAGAAATCTGCATTGCCACACCTCCTCTGCCTACCACCACTGCTTAATGACAAGAAACTCTACAGGAAGTGAAAGGGTATAGTTAACAAGCAAGCTGGTACAGTTTCCACCTAAAATTGCAGAGTTAAAAAAATGGAAAGGGGCTTAGATAGCTAAGGGACTAGTCCTAGAAATTAATTAACTGCTGTTTCAGTCCATTTTTTTTGCTTCTAATAAAGACATACCTAAGACTGGGAAGAAAAAGAGGTTTAATGGACTTACAGGTCCACATGGCTGGGGAGGCCTCACATTCATGGCAGAAGGAAAGCAGAAGTAAGTCATATCTTACATGCATGGCAGCAGGCAAAAAGAGAGAAAGGGCTTTTGCAGGGGAACTCCTCTTTTCAAAACCATCAGATCTCATAAGACTTATTCACTATTATGAGAACAGCACAAGAAAGATCCACCCCCATGATTCAATTACTTCCCACTGGGTCCCTCCCATGACACATAGGAATTATGAACATTCCAATTTGAGATGAAATTTGGGTGGAATCACAGCAAAACTATATAATTCCACCCCTGGACCCTCCCAAATCTCATGTCCTCACATTTCAAAACCCATCATGCCTTCTCAACAGTCCCCCAAAGTCTTAAGTCATTTCAGCATTAACCCAAAAGTCCACAGTCCAAAGTTTCATCTGAGACAAGGCAGGTCACTTTTGCCTATGAGGATGTAAAATCAAAATCAAGCTAGTTACTTCCTAGATACAATGGGGTACAGGTATTGTGTAAATACAACTGTTTCAAATGGGAGAAATTGGCCAAAACAAAGGGGCTGCAGGCCCCATGCAAGTCCAAAATCCAGCGGGGCAGTTAAAACTTAAAGCTCCAAACTGATCTCCTTTGACTTCATGTCTCACATCCATGCCATGCTGATGGAAGAGGTGGATCAACATGGTCTTGGGCAGCTCTGACCCTGTGGCTTTGCAGGGTTTAGTCCATCACCTGGCTGTATTCACAGGCTGGCATTGAGTGCCTGTGGCTTTTCCAGGTGCATGGTGCAAGCTTTCAATGGATCTACCATTCTGAGTTCTGGAGGATGGTGGCCCTCTTCTCACAGCTCCACTAGGTGGTGTCCCAGTAGGGACTCTCTGTGGGGGCTCCAACTCCACATTTCCCTTCTGCACTTTCCTAGCAGAGATTCTCCCTGAGGGCCCCACCCATGCAGCAAACTTCTGCCTGGGCATACAGATGGTTCCACACATCCTCTGAAACCTAGACGGAGGTTCCTACACCTCAACTCTTGACTTCTGTGCACCTGTAGGCTCAATATCATGTGGAAGATGCCAAGGCTTGGGGGTTCCACACTTGGAAGTAACAGGCCGAGCTATACCTTGGCCTCTGTTAGTCACGGCTGATGCAACTGAGATACAGGGCACCAAGTCCCTAGTCTGTACACAGGAGAGGGACCCTGGGCTCCACCCATGAAACTATTTTTTTTCTCCTAAACCTCTGGGCCTCTGATGGGAAGGGCTATCATAAAGGTCTTTCATATGCCCTAGAGACATATTCCCCATTGTCTTGGTGATTAACATTCAGCTCCTGGTTTCTGATGCATATTTAAGCAGCTGGCTTGAATTTCTCCTCAGAAAATTGGATTTTTCCTTTCTATCTCATTGACAGGTTGCAAATTTTCCAAACTTTTATGCTCTGTTTCTCTTTTAAAACTGACTTCCTTTAACAACACCTGTCCCTTCTTGAATGCTTTGCCACTTAGAAATTTCTTCTGCCAGATACTCTAAGTCATTTCTCTGAAGTCCAAAGTTCCACAAATCTCTTGGGCAGGGGCAAAATGTCACAAGAGTAACCTTGTTCCCAACGAGTCTAGTTACTTTTCTCCATCTGAGACCACCCCTGCCTGGATTTTAATGTCCGTATCATTACCAGCATTTTAGTCAAAGTCATTCAACAAGTCTCTAGGAAGTTCCAAACTTACCCACATTGTCCTGCCTTTTGAGCCCTCTCAAATGTTCCAACCTCTGCTTGTTACCCAATTCCAAAGTGGATTCCACATTTTTGGGTATCGTTTCAACAACACTCCACTCTACTGGTACCAATTTACTGTATTAGTCTGCTTTCATGCTGCTCATAAAGACATACCTGAGACTGGGAAGAAAAAAATTTTAATAGACTTACTGTTCCACATGTAAGGGGAAGGCCTCACAATCATGGTGCAAGGCAAGGAGGAGATCACTTCTGACATGGATGGCGACAGGCAAAGAGAGAGCTTGTGCGGGGAACACGTGTTTTATAACCATCAGATCTCGTGACACTTATTCACTATCACAAGAACAGTATGGGAAAGCCCTGACCCCGTAATTCAATTACCTCACACTGGATTCCTCCCACAACACATGCGAACCGTAGGAGTTACAATTCAAGAAGACATTTGGGTGGGGACACAGCCAAACCATATCAACGGTCATCTTGTACCTTTTTCTTATTATAATCACTGTACTAGTTAGCATTCTTTAGAGAAATTGACCAATAATAAATAGATACATACATACACACACACATAGATGAGGAGATTTATTATGGGACTTGGCTCATAAGGCTAGGGAGACCAACCAGTTCCACCATCTGATGTCTGAAAGCTAGAAACCAGGAAAGCAGGTTTTATAATTCAGGCTCAGTTTGAAGGTCAAAGAACCAGCAGTGCCAATGTTTAAAGTCATCATGGATGAATGTCCCAGTTAGAGCAAATTCACACTTAGTCTACCTTTTTGTTCTATTTAGGACCTCAGTGGATTAGATGATGCCTGTTCACATTTATGAGGGTAGATCTTCTTTACTCAGTTTACTGATTCAAATACTAATCTCTTATGGAAAGACCCTCGCAGACACACTCATAAATAATGTCTTACCAGCTATCTGGGTATGCCTTAGGTCAATAAAGTTAACACAAAAAATTAAACATTTCATGAAAAAGACAAGGGCTAGACAAAGAACAAAAAGATGAATATATATATTTTTTTAGTTTAAAGCATAAATACAACTCTTACCTTACCTTCCAATGGTAGTAATTCTAGCCCAGTGTTATTCTTTAAGCTCACAATTAAATTACTTATTTCCATTTTAGCAATGGATTACAAAAGGTGAGTCTTTCAGTAAATTATGAGAAAAAAATCACCATTTAGTTATTGAACCCTAGGCAAAATTAAACTGAGCATTAATGCACCCCATCTCAATCTATCCTGGAGTAAAAAATAAGCCACTTTTAGAGGCCAAGTCTATAAAGGTCTTTCACAAAAGCCTAGTCATCCCTAAGTTTCCCCTTTATTGTTCCAGAGTCTGTCCCCCAAAAAAATGTGTGGACGAAACTCAAAGATAGGGTGACCCAAAACAAATGACTTCCTGTACGAAGTCTAACCCTTATAATCCTGTTAGCCCTTAAGTGAAGTTTTCAGGAAATTAGGTGCTCGAGAGATAAGTCAAAGTATTAAAAAATACTTTATAAGCTTGTTTAATTTTTAAGAGGATTTTAATGATAGTTTTTAGGAAAGTTAAAGTTTAGAAATTCTGTAATAAATACAGTTGAGACATGCTTTATGCCTTGAGAATGTTAAGTATGTTTCTAGAAACATACTTTATAAGCTTAATTTAACTTTTAAAAGGATTTTAACAATCGTGTTTAGAAAAGTTAAAGTTTAGAAATTCTGTAACGAATACAATTGAGAGATTTTTTATACCTTGAGAAATCAATTATTTATTTCAAGAAAAAAAATGCCAGTTAAAAGGAAATTCCTAGCTGTGATCAGTAACAGTGTGGTGGAAACATTGCCAAAAATGGGCCTGCAATTGCTGACATGCAAAACCCCCACCAATCTCGGAATGTGTGTTACGCATCCTTGGCACATACTTCTACAACTTCTCATCAGTTCATCTGTTTCTCTATCCGCAGCCCCTCTGACATCTCTATGAATTTTGTAGGTCAGCTTCAATTTTTATTTTGTATTGATATCATTCTTACATTAACATGGTTCCAGCAAAACTGAAGTGGGAACAGACAAACGTGAGAAACAAATCTTTTTCTGGTAATCTTCATACTTTCTTTAACTTGTTCTTTTAAAACCTGCAACTCCTAAGAAGTTATTTATTTCTATTTTTTTCTTGTTTTAAATTATAAAGTAATGTAATATCCAACAGGTATTATTGAGAAACAGTCATTTTTGAGTTGTGTTTGAGAAGCAAGATCACTTTGTTGGTTTAACCAATTTGAAATGCTCCTAAAATATAGAACCCCTTTAAGAATTTTTGGCCAGGCACAGTGGCTCACATCCATAATCCCAGTACTTTGGGAGGCTGAGGCAGGTGGATCATGAGGTCAGGAGTTTGAGACCAGCCTGGCCAACATAGTGAAACCTTGTCTCCAGTAAACATACAAAAATTAGCCAGGCATGGTGGTGTGCTCCTGAGTCCCAGCTACTTAGGAGGCTGAGGCAGGAGAATCGCTTGAACCTGGGAGGTGGACGTTGCAGTGAGCCAGATAGTGCCATTGCACTCCAGCCTGGTCAGCAGAGCAAGACTCTGTCTCAAAAAGGAAAAAAAAAAAAAAGGATAATTTAATAATGTAATACTTCATGGAAAAATAAAAGTAGCAAAAACACATTTTTAAAATTAACACATATGTTAATGTGAAATACCTTTATAAAACAAATCCAAGAAAAGCAGTCTTACACATTTGATTTATAAAAAATCCAATATAAGATTTTAAACTTATATTAATAGCAATAAGTTTTATAATATTCAAGTTAAAATAGAACCAACATAAATTATATATCATCAGATTTAAAAATATAAACATCATACAAAATATAATCTCTAACCACCACAGGATGAAGTTTGAAATCAGTAACAGAGGGAGAACTGGAAAATTTCAATTTTGAAAAATAAAAACATTCTCTAAACAACTAAGGGATCATTAAAGAAATCACAAAAAGAAATTAGAAAATACTTAGAGATGAATAAAACCAAAACCAAACAAAAATTATGGGACATAGTAATATAAGTACTAAGGAGAAAAGTTATGGTTATAAAGGCTTACATTTCAACAGAATGCAGACCTTAAATCAACAACCCATTTGTACAACTTATGGAACTAGAAAAAGAAGAACAAAGAAAACTCAAAGGCAGCAGATGTAGAGAATTTAAAAAGTAGAGAAAAATCAATGAAACCAAAAGTTGATTCTTCAAAAAAAATCAATGTGAAAAACCTTTAGCCAGATTAACTTAAAAAAAAAAAGCGAAGGCTCAAATCACCAAAATCACAAATGAAAGTGAGGACATTTTTACTTACTCTGCATAAATGAAAAGTATTATAAGGGTACTATGAACAATTAGATGTCAAAAATTGAAGGAGCCAGATGAAATCGACAAATTCCTAGAAATATGCAACACACCAAGACTAAATCATGAAAAAATAGAAAATCTGAATAGATCTATAATTAGTTAGGTTTATGGATCTGCAATCAAAAATCTAGCAACAAAGAAAATTCCTGGACCTGACAGCTTCACTGCTGAATTATACTAAACATTTAAAGAACTATGTTAACGCCAGTCCTACATAAATATTTCCAACAACTTAAAGAGGGGGAATACTTCATATGAGGCCAGCATTACTCTACTACCAAAACCAGACACAGACATTGCAAAAAACAAAAAAAACGACAGACCGATATCCCTTATGAACATCAATGCAAAAATCCTCCACAAAATACTAGCAAACCAAATTCAGCAGCATATTAGAATGACCAAGTGGAATTTATTCCTGCAATCTAAGCATCGTTCAACAAGTGAAAATTAATCAATGTAATACCCCATATTAACAGAAGGGAAAAAATAAGCATAATAGTCTCAATGTATGTAGAATAAATATTTGGTAAAATTCAACATCTTTCATAACAAAAACACTTAACAAACTAGGAACAGAAGAAAACTACCTTAGCATAATAAAATCCATATATAAATATTCAATAGCCAACATCAAACTCACTGATAAAAGACTGCAAGTTTTACCCCTAAGATCAGGAACAAGACAACGAGGCGTATATTGCCACTTGTATTCAACAAAATACTGAAAGTCCTAACCAGTGAAATCAGGCAAGGAAAAGACATAAAAGGCATGCAAATTGGAAAGGAAGAAGTACAATTATCTCTGTTTGTACACAGCATGATACTTTATGTGGAAAACTCTAAAGATCACACACACACACACACACACACACACACACACACAGTTAACACTAATAAACAAATTTAGGAAAGCAGTAGGATACAAAAGCAACACATAAACATTAGTTTCATTTTTACTTACTAACAATGAACAATCAGAAAAGAAAATTAACAAAATAATTCCATTGATTATAGCATCAAAAAGAATGAACTACTTAGTAATTAACTTCGCCAGGGATATGAAAAGCTTGTAAAATGAAAACCATGGAAGACATAAATGAATGGAAAGATATTCCATGTCCATGTGTTGGAAGACTTAATATTTTCAAGATGTTAATACTATCCAAAGTAATTTTAACATTAAATGCTATGCCTTTCAAAAACTTTAACAATATTTGTAGAAAGAAATAATCTATTCTAAATTGCATATGGAAAAATCGAGGGACATCAAATAGCCAAAACACTGTTGAAAAGAAGAAAAAAACTGGAGAACTCACACTTCCTGGTTTCAAAATTTATTACAAAGCTTCAGTAATCAAAACAGGGTGCCACAGGCATAAAGACAGACTTAAAGGCCAATGCAGTAAGATTAAGATCCCAGAAATAAATCTTCACATATATGCTGAAATGATTTTTGACAATGGGTCCAAGACCATTCAATGTGGGAAAGAACAATCTTAAAAGAAAAAAAAAAAGATGGTAGGATGATGGTGGGACAACTGAAAAACCACATGTAAAATAATGAAGTTGGACCCTTGTATAACACTATGCAGAAAAATTGACTCAAAAGTAATCAAAGAACTAAATGTAATACAAAAAAGACTATAAAACTCTGAGAAGAAATAATAGAACACACAAAAGCTTCACAACGTTAGCGTTGGCAATGATTTCCGAGACATGACACCAAAGGCACAGGCAACAAAAAAAAACATTGAAAAATTGTACTTGATAAAGGTTTTTAAAAACTGCATTCGAAAAATACTATCAGAATAAAATGGCAACCCAGAGGATAAAAAAAAAATTGCAAACCATATTTGACAAGGGATTGAGATCTAGAATAGACAGGGAATTTTTAAAACTCATCGACAAAATAAAACAAATAACTCGATTCAAAAATGGGCAAAGAACTTTTCTCCAAAGACATTTTTCCCAAAGAATTAATAGAAATGGTCAATAAGCACATCAAAGGAGCCTCAACATCATTAATCATTAGAGAAATGCAAATCAAAACTGCAGCGACAGAACACATTATCCTCATTATGACAGTTACTATTAAAAAAACAACAGAAAATAACAACCGTTGGCAAGAATGTGGACAATTGTAACCCTTGTGCACTGTTGGTGAGGATACAGCCACTGTAGAAAACAGTATGTCAGTTCTTTAAAAGATTAAAAATATAAGTACACAGAATCCGGCCACCCCAATCCAGGTATATACCCAAGAGTATTTAAAGCAAGGCCTTGAAGAGATATGTGCACACACACGTTCACAGCAATATTATTCACAATAGCTAAAACATGGAAGCATTCCAAGTGTCTGTCAATGGATGAATGGATAAGCAAAATGGTGTACACAAACAAAAGAATATTATTCAGCCTTAAAAATGAATACAGTGCTGACATATTCTACAATAGGATGAAATTGATGACATTATGCTAAATTAAATAAGCCAATAGCAAAAGACAAATGCTGTATGATTTCATTTATAGGAGGTTCTTAGAATAGTCAAAATCATAGACAAAAAGAATGGTAGTTTCTAGAGATATATATTGTTTAATGGGTCGAAAGCTTCAGTTTCACAAGACTAAAGAGCTCTGGAGATGGATGGTGATGATTATTGCACAACAATGTAAATGTACTTAGTATCACTGGCCTATATCTAGTCATACACCATGTAATGATGTTTCTGTCAACAACAGTCCACTAACAGGTCATTGTTGCCATAAGACTGTTATGCAGCTGAAAAATTCCTATTGTCTAGTGAAGTGGAAGCTATCACGTCGTAGCACAGTGCATCAAGGCATGGCCTTTTCTGTGTTTAGATACACGGATATTTAACATTGCCTTACAACTGTCTGTAATATTCAGTACAGTAACATAGGTTTACAGGTTTGTAACCTATGGACAGAAGGTATCACTATCTTTTAAGTGATGCATGGTCTACTTTAAAATAATTAAGATAATAAATTTCACATTAAGTGTATTTTATTTTGCAAAGTTACCATCTCTGTCTTCACTTATGGATGCTGGCCAAAGTCTGAAGCAGGTGAGAACCATGATAATAAAATAAGTAGGAAAGTTTGTTGGGTGGAGCAGTAAGAGTTTGATAGAATTTACTGCCAAGATACAATGCATAAGAACGGGCATTCATTATTATATCAAGAATAACAATGTTTAGAAGAGTATACACAACATTATTCTATTTATATAAATCTAAATAAAAATGACATATGTGTGTTTATTTTACATGATTAGAATAAAGATCTCCAAGGGAACATGCAGATACTAATAGGGATTAGAAAGCTTTGGTAGAATTGATGTCCATTTAAATAAAAGATTATTACCCTTATGTTCCAAGTCCATATCATGCTTGTAAAATAAACCAATACATTATACAAAATATGCTACTATTAAATTGAAACCAAATTCTTTTAATTTTCTAAGAATGGCAGAATTATGTAATGATCAGAAATAGACCCCTAAGCCAGATTTTCTGGTTTGGATTTTCAGGTCTTCTATCACTTACCAGTTGTGTGATTAACCATCAGCATTAACTTCTCCATTCCTCATAAATTTCTGTCAAGAATTAAGTGTGCAAATACATGTACTTATAGATGTATGCATGTACATAGCATGCAGAAAAATACTGGCTATTTTAAATTTTTATTGTTATTATCCTTTTGGGCTATTTGTGTCCATTCCAGTTAATGACTACAGTATAAAAATTTTAATTTATGCTACAAATTTATTTTAAATATTTATGCTTATCTCATAGTACTGAGTATTCAAATGCTCTCAGTTCTTTTTATCAAATGCTAAATACCGGTTTAACCAGAGATCCTAATCTGTGTTAGAGTCATTTTCCAAGCTTGCCTCTGAAAACTCAAACAAAGAATAAATATTACTCTGTGTTTTTCACAGTTAAAAAAAGAGAAATAAACTACCATCACGGGCATTTTACTCTTATCATACTGGTTATTTCAAAAACTAAAGTGAAAGCTAAATCAACTTAGTAATGAGTCTAACAACTCCTTTAAAGCAATGAGTTTTTAATTAGTACACATGTGGCTGCTCCACCATTTACTCTATTCTTCTTCTAACTGCACATCTTTGAATAACATATTGGACCTGTTCAATAATATTAAATTTTTACAGTAGCCTTTATGAAAATGTGGGAGTGTTCCAACTTTCAGTTGTCGTGGTGTGTTGTAATGATGTTTCAATCATTTCCAGATGGAAATATTTAGGTATCCCCCTACTAGAAAGGTTTAAAGATTGCTATTATTTCTAAAAGAGCATATAAGATAAACCGAATTAGTGAGCAAAGGATCAGATAGACTGATTGTGTCTAATCAGCTTAGTCATGCCAAAAATAAGACAAATGAAACTAATTATTAACAAGTAATTAAATGTCTGTGTTTTCCAGACTTTTGACAAGTGAGTTTTAATAGTTTTCAGGTAATGCCAAGCCAACTCTATTGATGTGCATAAAGGAATGAAAGAAGCTATTGAAGCTAGCAGACTTCAAAATGTCTACCCTCTGACGACTGGAGTTGATATCAAAAATTTAGTTAGGAAATCTAGGATGTGGGTTAGTGAGACTGGTCAGGATCTCAGTAGAACAAGGAAACAGTTAATATTAAATTATTATATACAGTTTATTATTTATCCTGAAACTGGCAATGTAAGAGGCACAATTCAATTTTTTAGAACATAATATCAAATGTTAGAAATCATCAAATCAATTCTAATTTCAACAGGACTTCTAATTGTACAGTTAGTCTCTGTTACTATCTTTACCTTAAAGAGAAACATACACCACACAAGTTTATCATAACTTTACTTCAAAACTAAAGAATATTTTAAATCTATTTTGGGGATGGTTTTACACATTTCATTGTGCCAGTCTGTAATGTATACTTCCCTTTCAGAAAATGTGCTTTTCCGTACACTGCCAACTAGTAAAAATTGCCATCTGGTTATGTTAAAAGCAGTTCTTCCTTCTTTTTCATTTCAGCTTACCCTCAATCCACTCAGACTCAGATTCTTCACATACTTCTAACGCTTTTGACTCAAGGTCAGAATGAAGTAAAATACTGTACTTTTTTTCTAAGGAAAAAGAGCTGAGTCAAACATACTCTATCCTACTATACACTTAAGCTTTCTTGTTAAATTAAAATTGGGATCTAAAACATCTAGGGCAACCTTTTCCTGATTACTGATGACAAAATGATTTTGTATGACTCAACTGCATTGCTATTGCATTAGAAATGCACAGCATATAATCTTCCTCACATTGTGGGTGCGAGTAGAGTATCTGATTTAAAATTGGAAAACATTTCCCTCAAATTGCAGCTTAAATTAAGCTAATTTTATCATTTCCAGAGTAACCATTCAATACCACTTATGAAGGTCACAAGACCTGCTTTCTTTCCTAATCTTAAATTCTGAAGACTTGCATAGGTACATTAAAATGCTCTTAAGCTGATTGGATTTGCTGGCAAGGTTGAAGGGTGACTAGCAGATGACTTCCACAGTCAAGTGGCAAAAGTGTTACCAAACTTTTGCATTCATCCTAGGAAGAAGACAAGAGCAGTGATTTATTAGGTAAAACATAAGGTGTGATAGAAATCACAAATGTAAGACAGAATCCCGGGACTCATTTTCTTCTACTGAAAAATTTGGGCTTTAAAAATTTAAAAATATTATTAAAAGAACACACAAGAATAGCAAACAAGCCTATGAAAAGATGTTCAACATCACTGATCATCAAAGAAATGCAAACCAAAACTACAATAGATATTCTCTCAGCCCAATTAAAATGGCTTTTATCCAAAAGACAGGCAATAACAAACGCTGAAAAGGATGTGGAAAAAGGGAACATTTGCACACTGTTGGTGGGAATGTAAATTTGTACAACCGCTATGGAGAACAGTTTGGCAGTTCCTCAAAGGAATAAAAATTGAGCTACCACATGATCCAGCAATCCCACTGCTGAGTATATACCAAAGAGAAAAAAAAAATCAATAAATCAAAAAGATACGTGCACTCCTTTGTTTATTACAGCACTGTTTACAATAGCTAAGATTTGGAAGAAAGCTAAGTGTCCATCAACAGAAGAATGGGTAAAGCAAATGTGGTTCACACACACAATGGAGTACGATGCAGCCATCAAAAAGAATGAGATCCAGTCATTTGCAACAATATGGATGGAACTGGAGATCATTATGTTACTTGAAATAAGCCACGCACAGAAAGACAAACATCACATGTTCTCAATTATTTGTGGGATCTAAAAATCAAAACGGTTGAATTCATGGACACAGAAAGTAGAAGGGTGGTTACCACAGGCTGGGAAGGGTAGTGGGTTTTGGGGAGGGGGTGGAGGGTGGAGATTGTTAATAGTTACAAAAGATAGAATGACTGAGACCTACTACGTGATAGCACAGTAGAGGGGCTATAGTCAATAATAACTTAATTGTATGTTTTAAATTCACTTAAAGAGAGTAACTGGATTGTTTGTAACTCAAAGGATAAATGCGTGAGGGAATGGACACCCCATTCTCCATGATGTGCTTATTTCACATTGCATGCTTGTATCAAAATATCTCGTGTACCCCATAAATATACACACCTACTGTGTACTCACAAAACATTTAAAAATAATAAAAATAAAAAACAACTTAAATATATTTTATATTATAGTTACAGTACTTGTGTAATATCAATACAAATATTAATATTTAATAATAAAACATTCATATAAACTGAAAGCCACATCTCTCACACATATTAGGCATTCAACATAGAGTTACATCAATTCTTTTTTGTGAATAATAGTCAAAAACTAACATTTAAAACAGACTATCTAATTAACACTGTCTTTCAAGATATATGTACGTCATACTTTATTCTTCACAACAACCCTATGATGTAGATATAGGATACAGGACATAGACAATTCCTTTGTACAAATGGAAAACTTGGGAAACTGAATAGTTAAATAATTAGTTCCAGCAATTAAATGGCAGAACAAGGAATAAAACATAAGGTTTTGTAACTATTTTGCCCACTTTCTTCACCACTGTGAGGCGCTAATGCTCTGCAACGTTGCTGAGAAAACACATGGGCCCTTGTCTTCGCTGATCTTGAATAATACAGAAAATGATGCTACATTGTGGCAAATATAATCTGTTCATTCATTTCTGATATTAAAATAAAAATGCTTGGCTAATTTGAGCTAGTTGTACTGTTATTATATCAAAAGTATTAACCATCTTGTTTCTATTACACAAAATACTTTATTTGAATACTTCACATGGTAAAAATAGTCGCAAAAATCTTTTCTACACAGAAGTGTAAATATTAATTTAATATATTTTTAACATCAATGTGTATCTTATAATACATGTTTATTATTCCCTATTTTATTAACAACGTTTGTTCCTGCACTTAACAGTGTATTCTTCAGAAAATAGGGAGAGAAGTGGTGGGAGAAGTTATTGGCAGAGAATCAAGGAGAAAGCCAATATAGACATCTATATGACACTCAGACTTCTTGTCAGAGATATCTGTGTTCAGTCAGATCCTCTTCAGATTTAAGTGAATGGCAATGCTTCGAGTCTTCTAAATTATCACTGGTTACACACTTTATGTAAGTTATATCAAGAATTAAGTGCAGCCCAGCTTTGTATACTTTGACTACAGAAACTCAACATACTTCATGTGAAAATAAAGTACTGCATCTTCCACAGTCATGGGTGCTGATGGATGAAAAGATCTGAAGTAACTTACCCCCTTTTGTTTGTTTCACAACAGTTTTCTATAATTTCAAGAATAAGTGTGACAATGAATACTAAGCAGAAAAAAAAAGCCATATACATTTGGCTCAGACTGAAAGTCAAATCCAAACATCCTCAGAAATGCTTCTACAGAAGATTAATGGAATAAGTAATTGTTGGATCAGGAACCCCAAAGATGCTTACGTGTTTTCCGTTTTCAAGCACTGACATCGTTCTGAAAGCAGAAGGCAGACAGAGAGGCTCATGTTCCACATACTCATAAAGTTTATACATCTCAGGAGTTCAGAGAATTCATTTAATAAGAGAAATGTGAACACTTTCTTTATGAAATCTGAAGCCCAAGATGGCAAAACACTTTGTCCTAGATCATTTGGAAATTTGGAAAGTGAGGACGTCAACTGGTATTACTATTCATCCAGCTAATAGTAACGCAAAAAATACCTACTACAAACGTAAGACAAGTTATATAACTTGAAAAATGTCACTTACTGATTTTTAATTTTGTATTATGCATATAATTTAGCATTTTTATCCTTATCCAAGGCTCCCATGGGTATTTTTAGGAAGTGGAATTTCTCGAGAAAAGTGTGAAAAAATAAACTAAGCAACTTACATAAAATTAGATGGCATACTTCCTAAATATTGGATTAAAGGATATCAACATTATCTCTATAAAATTTATACTGTGGAAGAAATTAAGAATTTAACTAAAATAATGTGTAACTTTCAGGGCTTAGAAGAAAAAAAAGATGTGTTTTAATGGTCATTATCTGAATTCCAGAATGCTAAGGCTCTTAAGAACTTTATATAGATATTGAAGGGACACAGGAAACACAGAAGGCACCCAGCGTATTTTGGAGACCCAGTAGGCAAGGCATTTTCATGCATGTTATGTCCTAAATCTCCATTAACAACTCTACCAATTATGTGCCAGAAGAGAATTTGCATGAGCTCCCAGTAGGTTAGAGTGTGAAAAAAACCTGTCCTCAGAACCACTTTTCCAATGTAATCACTTACTAGATAAACTTATCCAGTCTGTGGGTTTCAACACTGTCCACTCGGATCCTATTCCCTCCTGCTTATTCAAGGAATTGGGCAGCACTTCCCCTGCCTGTCTGGGATGATTTAATTAGTATACAATTAAATAAGCAAGTCTATTATTATCTCTCTCTATATATGTGTGTATATTCCCTTACTTTAAAAATATAAGGCTCACTCATCCCTTTATCCCTCGCCAGTCCCACATTTCTTTATCATGCCATCCTGGTATAATAGACTATCTGTTAGTTATCACTGTAAAAACTTTTTATAACATACCACCTCCAAATTTAATGGCTTAAAACAATCATTTATTATTTTTCTAATGTCTACAGATTAGTTAAGTGGTTCTGCCTATCTGAGCTGGGAGCAGTTGATCTTCCATATGCATCTGTTTTCAGCTGGTGGGTCAAGTAGACACTGGTTGACATAGTTTGCCCTCAGCTGAGAGTATTCACTTTGTTCTAATTTCTCATTCTTTAGTATACTAACCCAGGTATGATCTCATGGTGGAGGGAGAGGAGCCAGTGAGAAAGCAAAAATGCACAAGCAGTTATTCATGCTTCATCCTACATGTACTTTGCTCCTTTCCAGTGATACTCAGTAACAAGATGTGAGCTTGCCAATAAAATGTCATAATTTTGTAGCAAAACCTCACTTTAAAGAGATTGCTGGTACAAATAACTGTGTCTATTATTCTGTAAAGTTATTCACTTGATGTTAGTAAAAGTTTCATGGAACTTGCATGTGTCTTTATCACAACAGTGCAGTTTTACTACTGTTGAGAGTTCAGATCAATTATTAACTCTTAAAGATTGAACTCAATTAATAAGCTGAATACCAAATACTTCATATTAAATATATAGAGCTACAGTAATTTAAAAATTTTCAGACAGCTTTTTTATTTTTTGTTTCACTTCATTTAATCAATTTTTTTAATATTTTGCTTTATTTTAAAATTGTGAAGCATTTAGAAAATCTTTTGTTTTGGTAAAACATAGGTAAAATTTTGTTGAACACCATCAATTGCATATTAAATTAAAAATGAAATGAAAGATCTTGAAGTTTGAAATACTAGCTAATATAAAATATTAGTAAAATAATAGCTAAACCTTATTGAATAATTTTGGCATTATAAGTACTTTTTCAAAATTATTGACTGCTCTACAAAACCCTGCAAAAGGAGATCCCATTATTATATTCATTAGACTTATGAAAAAACAGAAAAACAAAGAAGTGAAATGTTTAACAAAAGCCAACCAGTTTTTAAGTGGAGGCACCATGATTCCAATTCAAGTATTACTCTGAACTACAATTCTCTACACCACATTTATGATGGTAAAATTTAGTATCTACAGAAAACTACTATTGCTGATTCTTTCAGATATAGCATTACAAACTTTTTATGTGTAATAAATCACTATTTTGAAAAACTGGAACATATTTTAACTAACATTGTATTACTTCTTGCTAATTTAACTTCCTTTACATTATAATCATCTTTCCATAGAGTTTGTTTTAGGATAGTGTCTCTAAATTGACAAGTTCAACGAGAAAATGTTAAAGCATAATAATTTACTCATTGTTTTCAAAGTTGTTCATGCATCATACAAGAATGTCTCATTTTTTACCGAAAATACCACAAGTTGTAAATAGTGAAAATAATCAATAGCAGAAAATGATGTATAATGCAATTCATCTTTGTCACTCTACCTTTTCTAGATCTTTGAAAAGAGTAAAAAGTATATGCTGACGTGTATATATCAATGTGGCTGTTCACTCTTTTCAAATTTCCTTATTATGAACATTTGTTCTTCCTAGTTCAATTGCAACATACCTCTACTCATTTCTTTAGCTAAATTCATATCCTTATATTTTAAGTAAACCCAAAAAATGGTTCTAACTAGTATAAAATACGGCATGGATAAAGAGTTGCTTGCAGAAAAACATTTTTAAGCTTTTTTTTTTTTTTTTTTTTTTGAGACAGAGCCTCGCTCTGTGGCCCAGGCTGGAGTGAGCGGCGCCATCTTAGCTCCCTGCAAGCTCCGCCCCCCGGGTTCCCGCCATTCTCCTGCCTCAGCCTCCCGAGGAGCTGGGACCACAGGCGCCGCCACCACGCGGAGGTAATTTTTGTATTTTCAGTAGAGACGGGGTTTCACCATGTTGGCCAGAATACTCTAGATTTCTTGACCCTGTGATCCACCTGCCTCGGGCTCCCCATGTGCTGGGATTACAGGCGTGAGCCATGATCCACTGCACCCGGCCTGAGTCTCGCTCTGTGGCCCAGGCTGGAGTGAGCGGCGCCATCTTGGCTCACTGCAAGCTCCTCCCCCGGGTTCCCGCCATTCTCCTGCCTCAGCCTCCCGAGGAGCTGGGACCACAGGCGCCGCCACCTCGCCCGGCTCGTTTTTTGTATTTTTAGTAGAGACGGGGTTTCACCGTGTTAGCCAGGAGGGTCTCGATCTCCTGACCTTGTGATCCGCCTGCCTCGGCCTAGAGTTTTCAACTTTATGGATTTGAAAACGATTCTCCATTGAATCAACTGAAAACCAAATATGGAGATGCAACTTTTTTATGTCTACAAGTAACTATTTGACCTTTAAGTTAAATATTTCCGACAAGTATTAATAGTTTGAGAAAATCCATCCTACCAAGCACAGACCATGAATGTTTTCTTCGAATTTACTTTTTAGCTATGTGTTTGGCATATGTTTGGATCTTTCTTCTGATCTGTGCTCTAGTTGTATCAGAACCTATCAAGTGTCTATTATGTTGCCAGGCACATTTGTGAGACAGAGTAAGGCCAGGCAAGAATTCCTTTCATTAAGTGTTTGATCTGCTGTTAATTAGCATGTTTTTCTGAAATGGTTGCTTTTTAAACACATCATATAATCTATGCACAAAAATATTATTTTGCAATTCTTTGATATTATATGAAAGAGTGATTCAACACAACACATTATAAAGAAGGGAGGGATAATTGAGAATACCTAAGCTACATAACAGGAAGCAAACACTAAGAAATTTCCTTGATAGATAACATAACTTTAGAGGCAACTAGCTAAAAATAAAACACACCATACAGATAATGAGTCTTTAATTATTCCATTCTATGGTATGGAGTAACACTTGCCACAGATGTGTAGCAAGGAAACATGTGTTTGTGCCATTCATAAGTGGATTTCTCTCCCTTTTATTTCCTCCGAGTCTTCTTTTTTTTTCTAATTCCTCTTCCATATATTACACACTCCCTGTCTTATAATGCTGTGTCACAGTGGAAACTTCCTTAGATTTGGGTTTTTAATATGAATTATTGAAAATACCCGTTCTTTCTTTGTGACAACTAAAAATTCATGTTTAAATTTTTATTAACATGTAATACTTTGGGGAATGTATTATATGTTAATATCCACATAGCCAATAGTCAAATCAGATAAGAACTATTGCTAGTGTCTTTGAAGTTCCTCTCTTCCACTCCAGGGGTCACAAAAACTTTCCCTCCTTTCTACTTTTTATAAGTGGAATGATACAGTATGTATCTTTTGTATCTAGATTTCTTTACACAACATTGATTTTGGAGAGTCATTTAACTACAGCCCATGGGTGTAGTTCAATCTTATTGCTTAATATTATTACATTGCATGAATGTGCAAAAATTAATTTATCTCTTCTACATTTTCTGGGCATTTGAGTGATTTCCAATGTGTGGCTATTTTGAATACTACTAACACAAACATTTCAGTACAGTTTTTTAAACACATGTACACATTTCTATTGAGTTTCTGGGTCATAGTATACGCATAATCACATGTAAATTTTTGGTAGAGTTTTTTTAAATTACGTTTTATAACGTGTGCTCCTGCTGTTCCCATTTGCGTGGATATTGCGACTATTACCTCCTCTCTAATGAAGGTTCACAGGCACAAACTAAAGACTCCATGACCTGGCAATGGGACTTGTGCTGTTCCCATTTGCGTGGATATTGCGACTATTACCTCCTCTCTCATGAAGGTTCATAGGCACAAACTAAAGACTCCATTACCTGGCAATGGGGCTTCTGCTTGATGTACACTGAGAGCTGCTCTTGAATGATTTTCAGAATTGCATGGCAGTGACTAGAGTTCTATGGCCCCAAAGCCTTTAGATGGGAATTGAACAGCCTCCCACTTACACTCAATGGATAAAAAGCCTCGCTGGTCATGTAGAAATCAGATTAACACTACTTCCTGTCTTCCATTAGTGAGTGTCTCTCCCATTTATGGCCAGATGGGATTTTGCTGTTTAGTTATTTTATGCTAATAAATTATACATCACAGATTCACACATAATCTTTGATTTAATTCTCACACACTATTTCTATATAGTCATGTTAGCATCTTCTATTTACTGAGAAGTAATCAGAGCAGGTAATTTTCTTAAGGTTTCTATCAACCACATTGTTGATTGAATGTCATAATTGTTGATATTAAGGATCATATTACTTGAAAAAATAAACATTGGTAACTAGTGATAGACAAATAATGGCAAACAAAGAGTTGTCTGAAAACTTGAGAAATGCTAATAAAAATCATTTTAAAATGATCTAAACAGAGACTACTGAAGTATATTAGTACATATAAATAAAGGGTAGATGAACTTGCTCTTCAAATATTTGAATTTCTTTGTTATTTATAAAAAGTATTCATTTTTACATAAATAATTTGATAAAGGATTTGGCCTTGCAAAAATACCTATAAAGAGGCCAACAAACTATTAAATTGGTACAAATATGTTTAAATTTTTTATCTATGGCAGACCTTATTTACCCAATTTGCCAATATTCATGTATTGTACCCAACTAGAAAATAAACCAATCTATGACAGTAATAATTGTCTAGATATCTGTCAACTATTTTATATCTAGATAATTCTAATCCCAAAGTATGTATCTTCTTCCAAATTTTAAGCATACATTATGAATCTTAAAAATAATTCAATTTTTTCAGCCATTATGAAAAAGATTATTATAGTTAATTTTACTTATTATTTATATTTTGAGGACAGGTTAAAAATATGTTATAGCCCCACAAAAATAAAATAAAGCTCATCAATTTATCAAAAATGCTATCTGTATAAACAAACATCTCTGTATGTTTTACATGGGATCAACAAACAATTTTCCTATTACCATTGAATAAATATAATGTGACTTAAGTCTAAAAAGTTCTGAAAGTAAATGTATCTACATATTTTAGCCTCTCAAAACTGCTTCTTGTTGTACAATATGGAAATTTACAACACACTAAACTTTTCAATAAATCTCTTGTAAAATTAAACTCAAATAATTGATAACATTATAAATGTTTACCTAACATTAGAGAATAACTGCTGACAGTAAAATGTGAAACATTGTTCAGCCAAATTTACATTCGAAGTAGTACACAGACTTACAAGACAAGCCATAATTCATAAAGTTAAATTGTCTGTTGATGCCAACAGTACTTTGACAAATTTTTGATAAATTTTATTTAATTAATGGATTTTAACCCCCAAAACATCCCCATGATAGCTACTTTGAAGTATAACTACTCTCAACTGTTCAAATGCACCTATCTTTGAAAATACGGGGTGCATAATATTTCCTATTATGCTGATAATAACTGCAACAGCAAACGTAATTTCTTTTGTAACTGAGTTCCTCTGAACAAAAAATTAAAACTTATCTGAACTTATCTCTGCTTCTATGCACTGCTATACACTTTTTGCCTACTATATTTTACATTACCAAATGCCTGAACCTATTCTTTCTTGTGTTTAAATATTTTTATAC
Organism: Macaca fascicularis; assembly: GCF_037993035.2. Classification (NCBI taxonomy): domain Eukaryota; kingdom Metazoa; phylum Chordata; class Mammalia; order Primates; family Cercopithecidae; genus Macaca; species Macaca fascicularis. Next base: position 202,808,865 of record NC_088376.1, read on the forward strand.
TTTGCTTCTTTCACCCTCTACATTTTGTATTCATCAAATGCACTATATTTAGCAATCATAATGGCCTGAGAGTGTTCAATCCCAATGGCCCTTCAGTTTCAGCAAACTATGAGCTGTTTGCAGTATTTGGTCCCCACCACCACATATTGCTCTTTTCCTTCACTTTCTTCTTTAAAATAATTACCCCTTCCTTCTATATTATTCTCATGTTATATAACCACATCGCCATGGTTTTTCTCCTCCCCACCTTCATCCCTACCTTAACTACTCATGAGCCCTATCCTACCATCTTTACTGGCTTTTTTTACGATTTTTTTCTAACCCTGGGTAATTAATTTTAATCTTCTGCCTTTAAATCTTCTCTTTTCTTCTACCTCTGAAATCTCAACTATGATTTTTATTTGATGAATCAGAAGCCACTCCATCTAAGACTTCATATCGCCAATTCCCTCTGCTACTTAGCTGCTTTCATTTCCAAGGCCTGCTGTCATTTCAGTAATCCAAAAACAAACAACATTCTTTCTACAAAATTAGTTTCCTTTTCTTACTCTCTTGTTTTTTCAAACATTCTATTATTCCAGACAAAATGATGACTGTTGCTTTTCCTTTCTGTTCATACTCAGGTAATAGATTCTATCTGCACTTTTTGTTGTTGTTTTAATTTTTATTTTTAGTGCAAGGTCTCACCTCTCTCCATCTTGCTCCTTCCATCACTATTCCTTGCCTTTTTAGTTCCTGGTTCTTTAGTTCTTGGCTTAGATTTCTATTCCCTTACGATGAATTTTTAACCATATTATTGTGTCAATGGCCACATTTTTTAAATTCTTGATCAATACCGCCAAACCGAGCCTGGAAAGTTTGTACTAAAGCACTCTTCCAATAATGAAGATAAACTAATGTGAAGGACTCTTACAATATTTGTTCATTTGATGATTATTTTTTCATTTTTATAATTTCTAGTGTTACAGAATAGATTGGTACTTATTCATCTTATAATCTTTCTAATATGATCTACCTACCTGACTATGCTTTGCCTATGTAAATGGCATTCTGATAATAGCTTTATTTATTTCTTGTTAACTAACCACTAATTAGTAATTGATTGCCTGGTCACTTGACCCTATGTCTTCTTAATTCAGAAAAATGTTATTTAGAATAGCTTAAATTTGAGTGAAGTATCTTATAGTTAAAAGACTGAATTTAACGGATTATGGCTTAGATAAAAAATTGTACGCTATCATTTGTTATATTTTCATCTGTCACTAGACTTTAATAGATAGGGTGAACAAGGGATGCTCCCGTAGGAGCCACACTTAGTGGGCTACCACAGTTACTGCCAGACTGCCTTGGAGGTATTTAGGTTGTTTGTCCACAGCATGGTTTTCAATCTCCACTCTGCGATGGAGTCACCCAGAGGACATGTTGCAAAAGAGATTGCTGAGATCTCCTGAGTTTCTGACTCAATAGATCTGGGGGTCCAAGAATTTATGTCTCAATGTAACACTGATGTTGTTGGTTCACAGATCACTCTTTGAGAATCAATGATCTACATGATTTGAATTCAGGAAAATTATGCCCTGAATTTCTCCAAAATCCAAGTCTCTGTCCAGGCAATCCCTAACATCATCAAATTTGGTTTCATTTATTTAGAAGTTGCTTATATAAGAGTAGTAATTCAAGCTGGTAGCAAAAAACATAATTTTTCTCTCAAGAGACCATCCATTTTTCAGAATTTGGTCTTTACTATTTGTTCAACATGATGTCCAGTGTCCCTGCCCCACCACTCCCTTCTTGCTTCCTTCATTGAAACGAGGTCCTGGTCAACGGCCAAAGAGTACTTTCCAGAACTTCACATTCACCTTAGAATACTTTCTTAACTTTGTACTCCCATAACAATAAAGTATACCATTTTGTGGTATTTCACACATTTTATTTTATTGATCATTTCTATGCATATTTCATAACTCTCTTAAAAATGCTTGTGTCTTAATAATATTGCTTCTAAATTATATTGCTCAAAATAGTTTTTTGATAAGTATTTGTTCAATAATCATTTATTGGACCCACAGGAGAAGGGAAAAGAAGAACAAATAACTGACTTAGCAACATTTTCCATTTCCATGAAGATGGTGAATTATCTAAAATTGGGTCTGAAATCTCACTTTTCTAAGCATGGAATAGAATAATTTATTTGATTTACTTTGCAATAAGCTTTGATTTCACAACATAAGCAATAAAAATAACAGAAATACTTATTTCAAGATGCTATATATTATTATGTACTTTAGACAGGGAGGACTCTTTGATTATATAATGTTTTCCAATTAATGGAACAGGGTGAAGGATATATTTTTGAATTTGTAGCAATCCCTTTTGTGAATAAGCTTCTGTAAAACTTAAGAATCTCTAAAACATTACAAGAAAAAATTTGATATATATTTGTGTATACATGTTGTATTGCCCTCTGATTTAGCCATGTAGTCTGAAGTTTTCCAAACTTGAAAAATTTTTTCAAAGTTATAGAATTTATTAGAATTTGTACTTCAAAAAATAGCTAATTTTTAAATGAATTTTCAATAATCTAGATGGTTAAAAAATTCTACGCTACCACAAAATTTCAAAGTTATGCAGCTTTCTCACAGAGTTTGACAAAGTAGGATGAATTGAATTGTTCCATCTTTATAGATGAAGAAAATGAGAAATCAGAGGCTAATTACTTGACCAAAGTTTTGCCACAAGCAAGTGAACTAGAATTTGGACCTAATTTTTAAGCTATTATTCTGCCTTAATCTTATTTTGTTCCAAGTTTTGGATGCCTTCATCACTCAAATATTACTTAAAAGAAACATGTTCAGGTTTTACGATTGTGTTCAGAGATCTCTGAGAGAGATGACACCTCAGTGTTATATTTTGATATACAACATGATTATTTTTATTCTCTTCTTTCATGGTACAAAGAACATGATTTAACCAGAAAATTGTAACAAGTGTTTTACTTTTAAAGCCTGAAATCTAAAAATGTATATTGTACTTATTTAGTGGTCATAATCACATCTAATTGTTTATGTCCTAAACATTAGAAATATAGGGATACATAACATAACTTTGATGAAGAAAAAAAGTAAATTTTTTTTTTATTTTAAGAAGACCTTTTAAATATTCTCCATTAAAAGTTTTGAATTTATTGTCAAAATGTCTCAAAGAACAAAGAAGAGGATTAAAAATGTTTTGGCCAAAGATATGTAATTAGCATGAAATAAGAGTTCAAAAATAAATTATTTATTGAGATTAATTTCATATTCATGAGAATAGTTTCAGAAAGCATATTTCCTGAAAACATGCAACTAGATATAAGACAGACTTTTAGTCTTTAAATGCTACAAGAATAATAAAAAGTAAAAATGGCCTTCAGTTTCATGTATTATTAGATACGTTTTCCTCCAGAATTGGCATTTCAGCTGAAGAGAATGTGTGCTTCAAACTTGGAAATAAATAATGCATTTACTTATTTGATTAAAGATTGCACAGTGAATTTAATAACGACATTATAGTCTTGTAATGTAATATAAACTCAATCTTCTACTTACAAACAACTTTAAGACAGAATTTAGGAGGAATGTCCTTTGGAAAATTAACTTTCCTTCCCCCACAGATGATTCAAATAACAATATATACTGTTTGGAACATTTCATTTTGTCTGGAATTAACCCTCTGTTGGCATTCTTCTTCATCACTGAAAATGTAAGAAAGCACAGCCTCATCATGAAAATGCTGGGTATCCACATCTCACACAACTTAAAAATCATAATGAGTTGCAGGTTTTATTGTCAAGAATTACCCTGTGTTTCAAAAATGTGCTTACTCCTTATGAAGAAACATAAACCTTGTTTGTAATCTTGTGAACTGTATAGTCTATTGGATATGTCTATTAAAGATAGAATTATGAGTGAACAATAAATGTCTTTCCTGAGAAAGGTGCATTTTTTGTTGCACTTAGACTTGAAGGAGGGGTAGAAGATACTTGGCCAAAACTGGGGCAAAGAATGGTTCCTATGAAGAAGCAAGAGTGAGAGTCTGGTTATCTTTATATAAAAGAATAAAACTGGATGCTTATCTTAGACTGTACACAAAACCAATTCAAGGTGGATTAAAGGCCTATGTGTAAGGCCTGAAACTATAAAACTCCCAGAAGAAAACACTGAGAAAACAACTCCTTGATACTGGCCTTGACAATGGTTTTTTGGCCATCACACCAAAAGCTCAGGTGACAATAGCAAAAATAAACAAGCTGAAAAACTTCTGCACAGCAAACACTCAACAAAATGAAAAGGCAGCCTGCAGAATGGGAGAGAAGATTTACAAACCATGTATCAGAGAGGGGTTGATATGTGAAATAAAAATCTCACACAACTCAATATCAAAAAGCACTCTGATTGACACTCTGATTGGCCAAAGTATCTGAATAGACATTATTTTAAAAAGACATAGGAAGGGCAATAAGTATGTGAAAAGGTGTTCAACATCATTAATCCGAGAAAAGTTAATTGAAACAACTATATCACTTCACAACTGTTAGCATGGTTATTATATAAAAAAAGAGATAAGTGTGATAGGATGTGGAAAAAGGAAACTCATGTTCACTGTTGGTGGGAGTGTAAACTGATACAGCCATTTTGGGAAATGGTATGAAGGTTCCTCAAACATTTACAATAGAGCTATTGTATGACTCCACAATCCCCCTGCTGGGTATAGGAACTGAAATCAGTATATGAAAGATATATCTATATTCTCATGTTTATTGCAGTATAATTCACAATAGCCAAGCTATGTAAACAATTGGATAAAGCAATTGTGATATATAGTTATAATATATTATATATATTATAATCTTATAATATAAACTGTATTGTAATATAAATATTATAGACATATATTATTCAATCTTAAAAAAAGATTAAAATTGCCATTTTTGATGATATGGATGAACCTGGATGGCATTATGCTAAGTGAAATAAACCAGACATGGAAAGAAAAATATTTCATGACCTCACTTATATGTGCTATCTAAAAATAAGCCAAGTATATAGACACAGTAGAATGGTGGTCATCAGGGATAAGGATTAAGAGGAAATGAAAAAAAACAGATCAAAGAGTACAAATCGGCAGTCATGTAGGATGAGTAAGTTGTATCTAACATATAGTATGATACCAATAGTTAATAATATTGTATTCTATACTGAAAATTTTCTAAAAGTGTATGTTTCAGGTGCTCTTGCCAATCACATAAAAAAGATAACTATGGAAACTGATGGATATGTTAATTGGCTTGATTGTAGGAATAATTTCATAGCATATGTGTATGCCTTAAATATGTACCATGAAAATAAAGTAAATAAACTAAAATGTAGGTTATCAAAACTTAACGATTTATACATTAAAAATTTCAAAACTTGAAAAAGTAATCCAGTGGGAGAGATTTACAATTACTTCAATACTATTAGAGCGGCAGTGATGGAAGGTAAGTAGAGGAAGGAGACAACCTGATAAATGTAAACTCATCAGTAAAGCCTGAGGGGACAGTAATAATATTCATAGTGTTGACAGCCAAACCATCAAATACTTTGGTTTAAATATATTATTGTTGCCACATACAAAACAAATAGAACAACAGATCTTGATTCAGGCAACTATTGTCCTAATTAACTGCCTCTCTGATCACGTGTGCATGTATCACCTTGATCACAACCATTTTTGAAAATAATGAAACAAAAATAAACTATTGTAAATTTTAAAAATGAATTATCACATGAAGTTTATATTTGAGGTTATTTTTCAAGATTATACTTGTCGTGTGGCCTTTACGTTTTTTAAATTGTTCACTCTCTCATTGAGCATTTGCTGTATGCCAGGAAAGCTTCTGGCCACTGAAGACACTTCAAGTCAACATTACTTCAAGGCAATCATGGCATCCTAATTACCATTTTTAGTAATATCTGCTTCCATACACTCTTAGAAATGGGCAACTTGATAAGGTGATTTCTGAAAATCTCTGCATGGTAGCTATGCATTAAAAATGAAGTTATATATGAAAAATGAAATTATATATGAAATTATAATGAAAAATGCAAGATTACTCCATGCCTTGTAACAGTATTATTTCTACCTGGGTACCTTTTTGCCATCAGAACAAATTAATAGGGTTAATAATTATTGTAGTTATTGTAGTATGTGGTTATAACCCTTTTCGTGTTAATATATAGTAATCCTAGAGACACCTAGAATTATTTTAAAAGTTGAGTCAGTTGCCTCCAGTTATAAAAATTGACATACACTTTTAGTAGTGAAGTCAAAATATCTGAACTGAGTTCACTTCTGCACAAAGGAAAACTCTGCAAGTAACTGAAATTTTCTCAAGACTGGCACATAGACAATTCTAAAAAAAGTCCTGGGATAGGAACTATCTCAAATTGGCAGTATATACTGGCATGTGCCTCATCCTGCTGACAGTCATTTCAGTTTGAGATACTTACAAAAAAGAGAAAAAAAGATAGCTTAATAGTTCCAAGTTTAAACAGTTATATTGGTACACTCCTTAAAAGAAAAATCAGCACATTATCTTGGAGTAAAAATTTTATTTATGATTTCTTCACTTTTCTCCCATCAATTCAACAGGCAGAAAATAAATATATTAATAAATACACATGCACACACACATTTTGGAAATCAAAGACTCGAGTCTATGTGTAGCAGTGTGTTGATAAACTATCTGTAGAGACTGGAGGTCAAACTAATTGTATACATGAAAATTATGTAAGTCAAGAGACTCAAGAAGATACACAGATAAAAGTCACTACATAAGAAAATAGAGATTTCTCTATTTTTCCACAACAGAAATTACAGAGTGGAATAGTGATTTCAAATATAACTTCTGTTATCATTTGGGGGAATAGAAAAGTGAGGGCAGCAGAGATCAGAATATAGGCACTCATACTTGAATGCCTGTTATGTGTAGCTATTGTGCTTTGACAATTTTACGTAATTTTCTTATTTAACCAACACACAACATTATGAGATTGATGTTTCTATGACTATTTTTCTGTGTGAGAAAACCCAGGTTCTGGCCTGACCTCACTCATGCCATATGCGGTGGTTGAGGCCTGATTCAAAGGCAAACATGGCAGCACCACAGTCTATATTTATTAATCATACAACCACTATATCCAACTAATTATAAAGTCTGTGTGGAAGTCCAGAAAATTAGGCCAGCATCAAATGGAAAACAGCATTAAGAAAGTTGTTTATCTAAAAACATTGAGTTTTACAACTTTTAATGTATCATAATTTTGGTTGCTACTGTGACTATTTTATAGGGAAACCATACACAAATTAATTCATGACACATTCATGTTCATTTTGCATATGTCTCTTTAAAAAAAAAAACAACATTATTTAGGCAAAGTGCTAAAGAGAAGTTATTTCACCTTGCTGACATTATGTCTTATGGTTTTACCCAACCAATTTTAGCCATTACTACTTTATCTTGATAGGATTACTTAATTGCCTAGTCATGGAATGAATGATTTGGCTTCTTCTATAGATGTATTAATAAAGCCTTTTTGTAAAATAGTCACGATGAACATGCTTGTGATCTCTTGCAGAAATAATGAAGATTCTGCAATTTAAAGAGCAATAAAATGTAAGGATATAATTACCAACTCTTCATTATCTTATGGAATGTCAAGATAAACTCACTTTATTTCAATGTCAAAAGATAGAGCACTAAAGTCCTTTTCAAAATACCATTTAATTGGATAGATTAAGATACTTTAATATATTAATTTCATTCCTTGTTACTGTATATTTCATGATAAGAATGCAGGGATATATATTAGAGTTCTGGGAAACTGAAACGTGTATAACTTCCCAGTTAATTCTCAAATCTATTAAACATGTGCTTTGGTTATCTTTCTTCCTTGGTAAAAGAGGGATGTTCTAAGATATTTTCATGATGTCTAAAGCATCTGCATCTCATATGCAAATATATAAAATATATAAAATATTGACAGAATTATACCAAATATATACTAAATAAAAATATGCAAAATATTAATTTAGCAGAAAAAAAAACTGTTGCATGAAGATAAAGTACAGGATGATTAGCTTAGTTTGGAATCACCAAAAGACTCACAAACAAGATGGGTATGCACAGTTATACTAACCACAAAGCACAAAGATCCCTGTGTAGGTGTACATCACACACATCTGAATAGCTCATATACAATATTGATTGCGTATTTAACACTTCAATGAATGGTGACTATAGAACAAGAGAAACACATCCATTCCTAAAGAAACAGTCATCAGTCACTGAAATGCAAAATAGCCAGCATATATAAACTTGTAGCAGTAGCCTCCTCATATCCATATCTGCAACACAGAGTTAGAAATGTTTGCGTTTAAACAGTAGTGAAAATATTACTACATTTCAAAAAGGTATGACCTTAACGGTATGGAGTTTGAATTTTGGAAAAATAAATTTCTAACTAGTTTAAAGCTTGGGTGAAATTTCAACTGTTTAAGATAATCAAGAATTAGGGAGTGCTCATGAGGTAAGTGTAGATGAAAAATTGTCAGGCTAGTTCAAATGTAGTGGTGTTCAAAACTAATTAATCACAACCAGTTACAGATTTCTTTTTTCTTTTCCACTCGCGCTTAGCCTTAAAAATAAACAGAAAAAATAAATAAATAAATAAATAAATAAACAAATTGACAGATAATAGCACGACTTCCTGAAATTACTATTCTGGGAAACATATACTTCCAATGGGAATATTTAGGAATATTTGTCATGAAAAGTTCATGCATAAATGGTGGCAAAATATAAACTTTGAGATTATGTTTATAATATAAATAAATGTAACAATATGCAACAAAATGGTGCTTTCTCTATGTTTCATGATAAGAATGCAGGGATATATATTAGAGTTCTGGGAAATTGAAACTTGGGTAACTTACCAGTTAATTCTCAAATCTACTAAATCATGTGTTTTGGTTATCTTTCTTCCTTGGTAAAATAGGGATGTTTGAAGATATTTTCATGTTGTCTAAAGCATCTGTGTCTCATATACAAATATACAAAATATATAAAATATTAACAGAATTATACCAAATATATACAAAATAAAAATATACAAAATATTAATTTAGCAGAAAAAAACTGTTGCATGAAGATAAAGTACAGGATGGTACTTCATCTTATAGTTTTTTTGTGAACCATAATCAGAAAAATCAGAAGATCAAAAATAATAAAACAAAATATATCCACTGGCTTAACAGGTAAATGAGATAATTATATGTTTAAAGGAACGATATAAAAGCTTTATGTAAAAACCACAACCATATTTCTTGTTCCTGCACCTTCCAATCAATTCATTAGATTGTTTTACACATTCTGCAAAAATATTCTTATGCAGGCAGAGAATTTGAAATGTAAAAAATCATCATACTGTCTCCTATATTTAGAGCTCAGCTACATCTCTTATATGTTAAAATGCTACTTCTGTTTGATACACACTCTTGCACAGAAGTACAACTGTGTAAAGACAGAGCTGTGAGAAGGCACATCCACAAGCCAAGAAGAGAGGCCTAAAACAAATCGTTCCATCATGGTCCTCAGGGGAGCACTTTGACCTTGGATTTACAGCCTCCAGAACTACGAGAAAATAAATATCTGTTGTTTAAGCCACCCAGTCTGTGTGTGTGTACCCATGTTTAAGTGCCACCCTAGAAAACTAATATAATTGGTAAAGCACATTACGGACTTTTTAAAGCCAGCACCCAAATACGTTAGCATCATTTTCAGATGTTTGTTTTATTTTATTTTATTTTATCAAGTATTATAATGACAATTAAAAAAAAATAGTTTCAAGCCTGGGTGAGGTGTTTCACACTTTTAATCCCAGCACTTTGGGAGGCAAAAGTGGGAGGATCACGTGAGGCTGGAAGTTCAAGACCAGCCAGAGCAACATAATGAAAGCTAATGTCTACAATTATTTTTTCTTTAATAAAAAATAAAGCTGGGTGTGGTGGCACACACCTGGAGTTCTAGCTACTTGGGAGCTGAGTTGGGAGGTTTGCTTGAGCCCAGGAGATCAAGACTACAGTGAGTCATAATTGCACCACTGCACTCCACCCTGGGTGAGAGTGAGCCTGTCTGTAAAAAATAAATAAATAGATAAATAAATAAAACTAGATAAAAACAATTTCAAAACTTAAGACTAAAAGAAACTCAGAAAACTGTCAATTACGTGTTGTTCTGATTTTTCTCTTTTATATAGTATAATGAAATGTTATATCAACTTGCCATTCTTAAAAGTAAAAATCAGATGGATTTAGCTGGGCACAATACCAATTTCATTGAGGATTTCTAACGTCACTCAGGTAAAAGACCTGAAGGGTTTCTAGCGTCACTCGGGTGACAGACCCGAAGGATTTCTAACGTCACTCGGGTGAGAGACCTGAAGGGTTTCTAGCGTCACTCGGGTGAGAGACCGGAAGGGTTTCTAGCATCACTCAGGTGAGAGACCTGAAGGGTTTCTAACGTCACTCAGGTGAGAGACCGGAAGGGTTTCTAGCGTCACTCAGGTGAGAGACCTGAAGGGTTTCTAACGTCACTCAGGTGAGAGACCGGAAGGGGTTCTAGCGTCACTCAGGTGAGAGACCTGAAGGGTTTCTAACGTCACTCAGGTGAGAGACCGGAAGGGGTTCTAGCGTCACTCAGGTGAAAGACGTGAAGGAAAGGAGATGGGTTCAGAAGGAAAAGGAGACAGATTAGAAGGAGTGATGGTTAATGAGATCAGACATTCAAATAATCTACCTACTAGTAAAGTTAGACAAACAAACAGCAACAACAACAACAACAAAATGCTGCCCATCATCTATAGAGAAAAATCATAGTCTCCCACTTGAAATAACACATTTGTCTGGCAGATTTAATAAAAGAATACATATTTTCACACAGCACAAAAGAATTGTTTTTATATCTGGAACACAATTGCTACAGAATTATGAAAAGAAAAAAATACAGACTGTAGAGAACAAAATAAGACAAGCTTCCATCAAGAAGGAAACATAAAATATACTAACTTGAAATAACAGATACACACAATATTTGGAGTTCAAGCTTTTTAATGTTGACTCCAGCCCAGTTATTTTGGAGGCAAAGAAACAAAGATTTGCAAAGGATTCATGAATTATCCAAAGTTAAACATGTTACATCTAATCAAGCCAGATCTAGAATACATTCTTGGTCATATTCTTTCCATTGACTATGTCTAATTCCTCTTAAAGTTTTTTTTCCCTTTACATATAGATACTACAAAGTAAACAGAACAAAACACTTATTCTTTCAGCACTTTGGATGTGCTACCCATTGTGTTCTGACTATCATTGTTTCTGATGAAAAGTCAGGTGTTAATCACAAAGTTGTTTTCTTGCATAGATGAGTTATTTTTCTTTTGCTTTCAAGATTAACTCCTGTCACATTTTGTTTAATCCAGAATTATTAGAAACTTCTCTAATTTTGAAACTCAAAGTCACTCAGCAGATCACCACAAAATTTCAAACTACACATAGTAAGTGCTTGCAAAATATTAATATACTACTTTAATGTTTTCTTTTATTAATATAAGGTCATTGGAATATTTGGGAAATGAATATAAGTCAGAGCAACAGCACCCTAGATTAGTGATTGCTACATATTAATCATTATTGTTTTTGTGACAATGAAATATTAAATTACTTCTAATATTTTGCTGACATATTTCTTTCATTACTGTCAAGATTCACACAGAAATATACCTTAAATAATATAGTTTGATTCTCTTGAAAAAATTTTTTCTTTCTCCCCAATCTAACTTTCTCAATATTTTTAATACAATATTTTTTGTTTCTATATCCATCAAAAAGTTTCAGTTTGATGAGAGAGCATAAAAAATCTATGTAGAGGATCAGTTTGGAAGTCAGATGTGCAAAATGTTTCTTATATGCTCTGTTCTCTTTTCATTGTCTTCTCCCTGACCCAACCCCAAACAGTACAAAGAATGCTAAACCCTTTATAAAGAATTTTACCAGAAATCAATATTGAAATTGAGTGAGGTATTTATTACTTAGAAGTAATTCTCAAACTTTGACCTGTAATCTCATGTATTTACAGTGGAGCATAGTAGTTCGATGAAGCCTAACTCAATTATAGGTCAATCACTCCTTAGCAATGTATCAGAGTTGGGCAAGTTACTCAACCTCTGCTAACCAATCTCTTAATCTGTAAAAATAATATAAATATTCCACACAGTATTCTGAAGGTTAAATGGAATAACTTATATAAAAGTAAATCACTTAGTGTAATATTGAATATATAACATGTTCTACCTTGAAATACTACTACTAATGAAAAACTACATTTTGAAATTTTTGAAGCTGAGATAAATAAAAAAAAATGTCATTCTCCAACTTTGTCTAGGTAGTTTGCTAGAAATAGGAGAGCAAAATAGACTAGGGTCCAGTTTCTGGATTCAAGGGTCAGAAATCATCTGCTGTGTTTATTATGAACCTTTTATGTCCCTTCAGTTCTTCCTGTAAATTTTTACAAAGAACTTACTGAATAAAGACTTAAAACACCTCAAATTAACAAAATCTTCTCTACTATATCTCCATTATTTCAAAAATGAAAAGAATACTTTAAAATTTTGTCAATGATAGTTAAGTGTATGTTAGTCACTAACACTTTGGCAGTTACCTTCATAATCATATTTCTAATATTTCCAATATCTTCATATTTATATTTCTAATTTATATTTGAACCCAATTCTGTAACTTAGGAAGTTCTCTTTTTTCTTTTAGAAATTAAGGCATAAAGTGCCAGGTGACTTGCACAAGATTGCACCACTAGTAAATTTAAAAATATAGTTTACTTGCTTACTGTCTTAATGTTTTAGTGATTTATTGATCATGCACAATTCTTTTTGAAAATAGAAATTCATTTAGCATATCATATTTTAAGATCCATTGGTAAATGCCACCTTATTAGCTTAATCAACAAAAATGTCTAGAAAATTTGAGCTTTTATTAACCGATAAAATATTGGAAATGAAAAATGAAACCACCCCTATAATCTTTATAAAATTATCTGGGAAAGAAGGGAGGGGGATGAAATAAAAATAAACCAAGCTTCCAGCACATCCAGCCTTAAACATTAAGTTAACTTGCTGTCTGTCCTGCTTCCTCATAATTGCTTACTAGGTATGGTCCCACAATCATTTATATCCTGTCACAAGGTTATAGTTAAACTTAACTACTCATAGATAACAACTCGAGCATTGTGAAATGTTACGTTTTCTCTTTGAGGTATTCTTTCAGATCCTACGTACCAGTGAAGTTACTGACATCAGCTGCTCTGAAGGACTCCAGGAGAAGCTGACTCACCAAAGAATGAAGTTTCTACATCCTAGTAATTTAATCCCCCTTACCCAAAGCAGTCAATGAACCCAATTTTCCAGCCCCTGGTCCTCTACATTCCCGTCACCCCAGCCAAGTACGCTCTGGAAAGACAGACTTGAGGGTGCTCGTATGTCCTCACTCAGCTGCCCTCCAATCACTAAACTCTTTCTCTACTGCAAACTCTGCTTTACTAATTTATCAGTCTGTGATTGCACAGCAGGCATACAAACACATGAGTCCTGTATCATTTATAAATATTTCACTTTTATATATACTTAACTGCTGTACACATAATTGACTATTTTGTATATTAACATTAGTAGGTAATAATAATATTTATATTTCCTCCATAGGTAGCTTCTGGGGCCAGGTAAATTTTATTCTTTAATGACAAAGACTAAAGTAAGCAACTTTAAAATATTACTGAGATTTTTTTTTCTATTGATGGGACACTGAATTTGTAGGTAGAAATAGAAACATAGCTTTTTAGCAAACTTAATATTATATTTAAACACACTTCAAAATGCAAATATAAAATTAAGAATTACCAAAATTAAACTTGGTTTTAGACACATAAGCAAGTGTAATACTGAAGAGCAAAGAAACTAACTGTGCACTACAAAAATATATATATATATATATAAAAGCAATTCATGAAATCTAAGGGTTAATGTGTGAAGTAAATTTGGAAGATATTTTATGCTGTAGCTCCATCCTAGAGACTGAGAATACTACACTAGGGAAACCTGCTCAACCTTTTTTTAACCGGAAATTCTTTAGTTCTCCAGGAATCCTTTTCAGGTAATGCCTAATAATATCTCATTGAATGTGTATTAGAAATTATAGTTTAATTTATAATTTAATAATTCAGTGAAAATATATTAATTGTAAAGATAAATTTTAAAACATATGGGAATACTAGACTTATGGTGGTCATCAACCCAAAATGCTACGAAATTACATAGAATGGTTACTTTTGCAAAAATAAATATCACCACTACTACCAAAAACCTAGGTTTCAAAAAGAAATGAAAGAGGCATTTCAAAATGTTAAAATTTTTTTCATTTGTCTACTTTCTAAATGCTCTTTAAAATACTTTGGTCATCATAATTTTGAAGTTTAAAAGTAAAGAAGTAGTTCTCCTAGTTAACAGACTGCCTTAAAGTTACTCTGGCTTACAAATAGAACAAAGCAAAGCATGTCTTGACAGCCATCAAATTACAGGAAAATGAAGCTAAACAAAATTTGATATCTCACCTCATCCAAACTCCTTATTTTGTAAGAAGGAAAAGCATTACAAAATGTTGAGGCCATTTAACTTAAAGTCATCAGGTGAATTAGAGATAATTTGAGACTATTGCTTTTTCTCTTTGTTACTATTCTCTTAGGCAGCTTTGCCTGAAAACAGGTCTACTAAAGATACAAGAATTTGTAATGAAGATGAACATCCATCATTGTCTTCCTGCTTAGGATTATTCAATATTTTCCCATTGGTCATATATAAAATCCTAGCTACTTTGACCCCCTTTCCCACCATTTCCTCGCTATGTCCTAGAACTTCACTCTTGACTCCAAAGCTGCACTCCCCTGCATTAGTTTCTTTAGTTTGAAATCCTCAGCCCTTCATAAATTTCATCCAGCAAACTCCTATTTATCCTTTAACTCCCTATTATTTTTTCTTACAGTGCCACATTTTCCTTCATTAGCACATACCCAATTTAAAATTGTATAGTTTGAGTTTTTGCTTGACTTTCTGTTTCTCCACTAAAGCATAAGCTTCACAAAAGCAAGTATCATGTCTGATTTAACAGGGTATATTCTATTCTGATAAGAGTGCTTCCATGTAAGTGTCAATGAATGTTTGTGAAATAAATGAAGGACTAAAGGAGTGATCGAAAAAATAAAAATAAGTTTTCTGGGCATATTGTATGCGTGAGTAAGATCTTGAGTTTGGCCAAGGCAGTTAATCATATCATATCAACAACTCATTAGATACATAAGGTTTATAGCAATGAGGTACAAAATAGGTTCAACACTAAATTCTACGATGAAACAAGGTTTATGTTCAGAAATATAGCGTCACTTTTTCTAATATCAGTTGCCCTCAAGTATCAGCATGACACATGCAAACCATTGATACAACATGTTTTTCTGCTTTCTTATATTGAAGATTCCACATGAAGTAAAAGTCTTGTATTTCTAATAGGAAGTCCTCTTCTAAACGACAACAAATATGAGGTGAACACATCTGTTAGACGGAGATTAAAAAGTTAAGATAAGGCCGGGCGCGGTGGCTCAAGCCTGTGATCCCAGCACTTTGGGAGGCCGAGGCGGGCGGATCCCAAGGTCAGGAGATGGAGACCATCCTGGCTAACACGGTGAAACCCCGTCTCTACTAAAAACACAAAAATGAGCCGGGCGCGGTGGCGGCGCCTGTGGTCCCAGCTCCTCGGGAGGCTGAGGCAGGAGAATGGCGGGAACCCGGGGGGCGGAGCTTGCAGGGAGCCAAGATGGCGCCGCTCACTCCAGCCTGGGCCACAAAGCCAGACTCCGTCTCAATAAAAAAAAAAAAAAAAAAAGTTAAGATGAGATTCTGTTTGTACAGTATATAACTGAACTAAGTTGTATCTAGCAATTTGACAAGAAAGGTAAAACAGAATATTAACCTCAGCACACAAGTTTAGCTAATGATCTGGAATGGGGAGTTGTGGGTAGGGAGGAGGACAAAGACGAAAGACAACCATGTATCCCAAGTTACTTTCCAAAGATGAAAAAAAAAATCCCTCTTAGTAATGCTTTTCAAAATCTATCTACTTTCAAAAACACATCAATAAGATACAGAGAGAAAACAATCAAGTTGGACATTAACTTAAAAGTCAGATGACTTTTACGCATAAGTAACTTAGAACTGTAAAGTAAAAAACACTAAATGTCATTGACTTTAAAGTCGATACTGAAGTTAAAAAAAACCTATTAAAAACTAGACTATATGCAGGAACTTATGTAGGAAGCTTAGCATAAATATTCATACAAAATTGCTCTACCATATTTTATTAAAGTACTACATTATAAATTAAGATAAAATCATTTTTAAAATGAGTTATATTTTAGGCCTTTTTTCTCAAAATGAGTTTCATAAATTGATATGGTTATTAGCATAGGAATTTCAATAATAGGAACAAGTAAACCGAATGAAAACCTAATGTATGTGCATGTGTGTTTGTGTGTGTGTGTACAATTACCTGGAATTCCAACCTCAATATGTTTAAAAATATTTCAGTAAAAAACGTTAGATTTATTTTAAGGTAGTTTGTAAGATATTATGTTTATTTGTAGGCCTTACACACTAAGTTAAGCAACACTACCATAAAATAAATTATTTAATAATGAAACAGAAACTCAAACCTTCATATTATAATTAAATAAACATTAAGTATCTAATAACTTCAATTGTATGCCCTAAAATACATCAGGAGTACAATGTCTATCAACTTGCCCACAGAAAAAGCAACAATGAAAGACATATTTATCTTTTCAGAAAAGATCAACACACTTTGTCCAACTTTTTTGTCCAACTGCTATAAAGTAGGCTAATGCTAATGGCAAATAAAAGAGCTGCCATCCAACATGCATTGTAGCAGTGAATGTTAACTGACTACTGTGTGAAGGCAGTGTTCATTGAACAAGCAAAAGAATCCTTGCCTGTATGACGCTTGTATATTGTTCGCTTTACATTCTACTGAAGGAAACATGAAGAACAGAATACCAGCAATTGTAACAACAACATTATCCCACTAGAAGATCTCCAGTGATTGATATTTCCAGACTCATCTCAATGACCCTGTATGATCTTTATATTCCAAGGAACATGCCAATGGATTTTGACATTTCCAAAGTAAAAGGTAATGGTATAGTAATGATAATCAACATAAAAAATGACTCACTGGAAACTAAAGCAACTCATTTCAAATGGCTTTGGAATGCCATTAGGACAGCACCTTTTTATTGGTGATGCATAAGTCTCACAATCCAGAGAGCAGGTCTTGTGAATTTTGACGAGAGGTAAGGCATTACAGAAAGACTCAAAAGTCACGCTCCAGATTCCAGCAGTGTAGGTAGTAGGACGGACACAGAGTACATAGTTTCACTACTGATCACAATGATTTAGAGATAGGAACCCATAGTTCTGTGCGACCAAGCATCATTTCAAGATAACATTTACATTTTTAATAAATGCAAACTTTGCCTCAGCTAAACAAGGTACCTTGGACTATATTCTTTCCTGTAGAGAGAGAAATTTGACATAATTAACCCTTGTGCAGTCTAAACATTAATACTGGTTGAATACGTATCATGTGCCAACAATGATGTAAAGCACTGAATATGTGAGATTAAAGTATGATGAATTCTATTGACAAATACAAGCAAAGGCTTCCATTTAATTGAGAAGAAACCATATACCTAGCACAAGTCTTTTTCTGTGCATTAACCTTTCATAAAACAACTGTATGAAGTTATAGCCCATTTTATAGATAAATAAAAGCGTTTTCAAAGGTTAAGAAAGGGCACAGTGAACGTGAGAAGCACAGTCTGGGTAGGTAGGACAATCTAGTTGTCTATCTGTGCTTTAAACTCCTATAAACATCATCTCCCGCACCACAGCATCTAACTCAGAGTCACATTTGAATTGCCAGCAAATGGAAGCCTCATAAACCCAAAATGTGAACAGCAATGAAGTTTATAGAGCATACTTTGAATGCACAGAGTATCTTTGCAAACACTATCTTTTAAGACTTTCACAATCACGTCATGAGATTATTCCCGCACAAAAAGTAGGAAACGAAAGCCTGGAAAGAAGTTGTATCGACATTAAACTGCTCTCAAACCCAAATGTACAAATGATTTTTCTTGCAAAGAAATTTATATTCTACGCAAAGCCCTCTTGCAAAATGAATTCTGGATTTGATTAAACACTTGTCTTGAAAACAAGAGCTGAAGTGGAAATTCCTTACTGGTATTCAAGCAAATAAATTAAATAATGATGTTAAACCTACATCTAATCTCTTGTTATACATATTGAAGTTTGCTATATAGCTACCACTAAGTTATACATTTCCAGTGACACAAACCATAAAATGAACTTGTTTCTATTGGTACTAGCAAAAAACAAACAAACAAAACAGAACGAAACAAAAAAACTACATAGAGGGCAAAAAGGTCAATATACTAATTTATCTTCTAATAACTTTCCAGCCAGTAGCATTCGTCCCTCTCACTAGATGGTTGTTTTATGCTTCTTTAATTTTTTGACATTCTAATTGCCTCACCTGAACCAAAAAAAAATGTGGATCTATGATCAATACCTTTTGAAAACTCATTTATTTTATTATATTAATTTTTCATATATCTGCATTATTGCATAATACCTGATTGGTCCTATGCTAAATTTTTCATGGAACATTACCTGTGCAACATGTTAATAAGTATCCTTCCAAAAATGTTTGAAAAATATTGGGTAAAACATATTAGGTAAGTTCCTGTTTTATAGTTTTCCAAGAGTTTTACTATCTTTGGCAAATGATGAAATTCAAAGCAGAGATACAGTACACAACTTTTGTAAAATTTACCTATTTTTCTTATAACACTGTGGCTTTGTTTCATTTTGTTTTGTTTTGAACTTCTTTTCTGTGATGTGACATAAGACAGTATTGTGACTTAGGGGTGGGGACATACATTAACAGAGGTTTAGGAACTGCTTTGCTAAAGCAAGTGTGAGGAGAAAATGGGGAGACTAATACAAGATTTTCCCTCAAGCAGTGGGAGTTGAAGGGGTAGGTGGTTTTTGGAGAAAGAGGAGAGCCATTCGCTGCACAGGCTTCTTTAGGTTTCTGTTCGGTGTGATACATAATAAAGACACAGACATTCACTTCCTCTATTTCCCACTCCTGGCCTGGGGTAACCCAGAGAGACCTGATAAAGACACACCCTTACAGCTGTATCAAGTATCCTTGAGAGTGGTAGGACTGGAGAGGCCTGAGGAATAAGAAACGTACATGCATTACATGGAACAAAGACAGAGAAGAAGAAAATTCAGACATGGTAAATTAATTTTGTACCTTTCCTTACAACCTAGCATGTCACAGGATACATGCTTTCCTTTTGACCTGCTTCCTTTATGTTGACTGCATGAACAGGGAAGGGGGTTGGGGTACACGTGGGAGATAACTGTATTTATTATGTACCTGGTATTAATACATCTATATAGACAACTGGAATGACCATACTGGAGAAACAGCAAGGGAAGAACTAAAAAAGCTAAAATAAATACTTAGTTGCATAAAAAATACTACAAAAAGATTTCTCACGTCTGACAAATTACATTTTAGTCTAATAGCAATAAGTAGACCAAAACTAAGGTGATTTGACAAATATCATAAGGTATTTTATTGTGAAATTGACATCTATATGTATTGCTTGTAAAGCTCGGTAATCTGTTCTTGAATTGAGAAATTACCGAGACAACATCAAAAGCTGTCGTTTGTGTTTCTGTGTTGTTGTTATTGTTTGTGAGGTGAGAGCTTCTAAACTTTATGACTGCTTGAAAGGGGCTTATATAGACCTTGCCTGAATATCAAGTCATATGAAATGATAAAAAGCTTTCTGATTTATTGGCTTAGACAAAGAGAAAATTGAGAAATTGAGCATCATTAAAATTAAAGACTTTTGTTAACAAACTGTGCTTAGAATGAAACGAAAAGCCACAGGTTGGGAGAAAATCTTTTCAAAACACATATCAGATAAATTAGTGGTATTTAAAGTATACAAAGAACTCAAGAATAAGAAAGAAAACAACTCATTTGAAAAATAGGCCAAAGGTCTAAATATAACTGTCAAATATGAATATTGAAAAGTTACTAGTCATATATCATTAGGGAACAGAAAGTCACAGCAACAGTGAGATGTTATTACATGACTATTAAAATGGAAAATATCCAAAAGTCTTATAATACCAAATGCTGGCAAGTGTGAAGAGAAACAGGAACTTTTATTCGTTGCTGGTGAGAATGCAGAGTAGTACAGCTACTTTGGGCATCAGTTTGGCAGTTTCTTACAAAACTAAACATACCCTTACCACATAACCCAGCAATTACATTCCCTGGCATTTACGTAAAGGAGTTGAAAACTTACATCCACACAAAAACCTTCTTTCCATGAATGTTATAGCAGCCTTATTCATGATCACTAAAATCAAAATGTCCTTCAGGAAGTGAATGGAAAAATAAATTGTGGTATATCCAGGCAATGGAATATTACTCTGTCAAGCCACAGAAGACACACAGGAACCTTTAAATGCATATTGCCAAGTGAAAGAAGCCAGTCTGAAAAGTCTACATACTGGATGATTCTAACTACATAACCTTCTGGGAAAAACAAAACTATGGAGACAGTAAAAAGATCAGTGGTTATGAGGGATTTGGAGGAGAGAGAGGAAGCGATGAATAGGTGGAGCAAGGAAGAATTTTAGGAACGTGAATCCATTATTCTGTATGACAATGTAGTGAGGATTATTTGTCATTACACATTTGACAAAACCTATAGAATTCATAAGACAGGAGTAAGCTCTAATATAAACTATAGACTTTAGTCAATAATAATGTACTAATATTGACTCATCAGCTCTAACAAATGTACCACACTATTGCAAGATGTTAAAAATCAGGGAAATTAGGGTAGAAGCTGAGGATGACATGTGAATGCTTATTCACTTCTTTCTGCAAACCTAAAATTGCTTTTAAAAAGTCAATTATAAAAATTAAAACAAGGCAGGGTTTTCATGCAATGGAAAAAAAGCACACAATTTTAGTAACTGACTGATAATTATGCTTATGCCACTTTGCTAGATTACATTTCATTAATAAATATAGTTTCATTCTTTATGTTATAAAGCAGAATAAAATCAGATATCTAGAGAAATTGATTTTAATGATTGGAGTAAAAGCATTTTCACCTCCAAAGTCAGAATTTTCACCTCCAAAGTCGGAATGAGCTCTTTAGAATCAGTCCATTTTATAATTAAATCAATCATAGTTTGATTTTAAAAAAATATTGAGAAAAACATTAACTTCACTTTTTCCACCAAACTCAATGTTACAACAGCATTCTGAGTCGTTTCAATTTAGGATTAAAACCTATTTCTGGACCCAGTGGACTTACTGTGACAGATTCTGAAAATGTAAGACATTAAAGTCCAGTCTTTGATCTGCTGTCCTTTGCAGTTATCAAAAGGTCAATTTATCCTGCTTCTTTTGTCTTTTTCATAATCTTGCACTTCAGCTTAGTATTAGTATTAAGCTAAATTTCTTATTTTATTTTGATTGATAAAGGAAAACAGAGATTGCTTCAGTACAGTTACTGAGAATAAGCAGCAAAATGTACTTATAAAGTACACAAGAGAACTATCAGAAAAAAAATTGTTCAAAAAAAGATTTGGAAATTTTCATTGCATGAATGTTCAAATGGAAAGGGAAATTTTCTGGGTTCTTTTTCTACCACACTTGAGTAGCAGCACTAAAGTAATGAATAATGCCCCTTCAATTGGTAGTGTTCATATATTTCCGATATCAGAAATGGATCGTTAGTAACTTGTTTTAAAAGCAGAGCATTTTTGTGCATGGCAGTCCCCTGAATTCCAAAGCCCAAACTTAACTTAGGCTAATTTCCCTCCGCTGGCAGCACCATTAATTCCTCATAAATAGCATTCCATTTATATATATACACACACACACACACACACACATATATATATATAGCCTTCTGATGATGTAAAGGAGTTCACATATTGTGGGTCTACAAGTCAAATTTACTCAATGGCTTGTTTCATATGGCTGAGAGCTAAAAAATGTTTTGGCATTTTTAAAGCATTTAAAGAAGGAGAAGGAGAGGGAGAAGAAAAATGAGTAGATGAAGGAGAGACAGAGACTACATATGGCCAGCAAAGCCTAAAATATTTACTGTCTAGTTATTTGCAGAAAGTTTTTCAATCTCTAACAACA
This sequence comes from Macaca fascicularis, assembly GCF_037993035.2. Classification (NCBI taxonomy): domain Eukaryota; kingdom Metazoa; phylum Chordata; class Mammalia; order Primates; family Cercopithecidae; genus Macaca; species Macaca fascicularis. The sequence goes on from NC_088376.1 coordinate 202,831,416, forward strand.
CACACACATTTTTGTTATGCCAAAAAAGGACTACAATAAGTCTTCACTTAACATCATCGATAGGTTCTTGAAAACTGGTAATAGGCATATATATTTATGGCCACATTTGATGTTTTGATACACGCATATGGGGGATAAATTGGGGATGGTTAATTGGTGCAAAACTATAGTAAGCGAAACCCATTTTATCACAGGTTGATACAAAAAAGAGTTAAGCTTCTCTGGCTTTTGGTAACAAAAACATCAACGAACTTGTAGATAAAGATCAAAACATTTCTAATATTAAATACTGAAATAAATTTGACCTATTCATACATTTAAGATTAATAAAAACTAGTAAAATCATTATTTGCCTACTTATTTCACTTTAGGGTTGCAGTTGACCACAGCCTATCCCGTCAGCTCAGGACGCAATGTGGGAACCAGCCCTGAGCAGGACGCCATCGCATTGCAGGCGCAGTCACACATACCCACAGTTACGCAGACTGGGACCACATAGGCATGTCAGTGAACCTCACGTGCACAGCCTTGGGAAGTGAGAGGAAACTTGAGCATCCAGAGAACATCCATGCAGACATGAAGAGAATACATAAGCTCTGCACAGAGAGTGAACTCCAACTGGAATCAATTTGTTTTTTCTCATCAACGTTATAATGAAACGACATTGAATGAAACGTCATCATTCGAAGACCTGCTGTACTCAGTTCTAAACATTTCAGAATTAAGAGATCCACACATATTCTCTTCTATACAATGGAGTGGGTTTCTTAAAATTTCCTGGCAATATACTCTTAGCCTACATAGAAAACACTTTAGAATAGAACCACATTATAATACATTTTCATATTCTATTTACATCTTCATATTTCTCCCTCTCCTTATTAAGGTATAATCTTGTATATGTAATACTTCAGTTCCTTAACAAGGTGAACATATGATCTCATTATGTGTATTTTAATTTTTTAACTTTGTTGAGATTTGGGAATGTGGGGAGGATGGAAAGAAAGGAAGGAACTCAGCAGCTATAAAAGAAATCTGACCTTTAATTTTTTTATTGAATTTGTTTCTTGTTTTATTTTTCCTCCTTTGCACAAATGAGAGCTTCTAGTTTTACAAAGGGTACTACCAATTTTAGGATAAAAATTTGTATTTGTGGGATAACACTGAAGTTAGAGACACAATGATTTAGAGATTGTATATCAATTTTGTCAAATAAATGTGATGAAAGTAGGTGATATGCACACTCACAAACCACACACACGCATATGTAGTGATAAAACCACTGACACAGATTCCCAGATGACACTTAATGTACTTTCAGTTTTAAGCCATTTGTTTGCAAATGATTTAGCATACAAAAATGATTAAACACGACAAAAAATGCATTGCACATAAAGTTCAGACTACAAATGAATTAAAGTAATACTAACAGAACTATAACTTATAATGAATTCAAATAGCTTTCAGAAGGGTCATCTGTGGAATGTAAAGAGCAATCTGAATTTATTTTTCTGGTAACTGGTCACAGCAATGTTTTCTAGTCTAGTGAGTGACTGTTCATACAGTACCACATGTGTTCAACAACACACAAAGTTGGATGACAAAATCTACCTTAGTGAGAAGGCAGCTATTTCCAGGGGCACCAATACTGAACGTTAGTTTTGAGTTTTTGGTTTGCTTTTGTTTACAAGGCAACGTAATGTTTAAGGAAAAAAAATCCTACCAGTCCATGTTGAGAAAACATTTCAATCCATGTAAAGACAAAAGTCAGCTGCCACCATGCCAAGCAAACTTCACAGTAGGTGACATGTTAAATCAGTAACCTCCAAAGGGACTTCTGAGAAGCTATGGGCAAAAGGCACACACAAAATGCCTCTGAGATAAGTTCACAAATGAAATGGAAAAGTATATCTGTGTATATCCCAGAAGAATGGTAATTATTAGGAAACAAGAAAACTAAGTTGAAAGAATCCCCAAAGTAAAAGTAGACCAAAGAAAAATAAATAAAGAATGAGATGTGAGATTAGGCAGAAATGGTGAGCGACAAGTAGACATACTGAGAAAAAAACTAGCTAAAGATAGTGTGCTATTATTTCAGCAAAATTAAGTATATCAATACTGAGAAATATGACTTGAAATAGATTCAGTACCTCAAGCAGAAACATAAACAAATAACATCTGGTTTTTTCTTTTGATAACCAGTATTTTAAATACAAAAATCTAAAAATATTATCTTTGTTTAAAAGTTACACATTTATCGTTCCAATCCTCAGGGTGCACTATTTCAAACTAAACAGTAATCATTTCAATAACACAAATGTGCTATAAATACTGTATGGAAATAAATGTCCTAGCAGATGTTAACCAGACATTAGTCTTCACTGGATTAGATTTGAAGGTGTTTACAGATAATTAAAACTTGTTTTTATAACATAACTTAGCAGCTAAGTAGTATAATGAAAAGGGGATATTCAAATTATAAGATATAAAATGTTAAAGATAGAAGAACGTGTTTATTTTTTCAGTATAAATATTGTTAAGCTCAGAGAAACAGTATGAAACCTCAGGACTCATGAAAGGCCACATTCTAGAGGTAGTGATTGACAGGTATGACAACTCCCCTACAGCGTGGTGCCTGTTGTCATGGAGTAGCATGTCACTCACAGTGATTGACAGGTATGACAACTCCCCTACAGCGTGGTGCCTGTTGTCATGGAGTAGCATGTCGCTCACAGTGATTGACAGGTATAACAATTCCCCTACAGCGTGGTGCCTGTTGTCATGGAGTAGCATGTCACTCACAGTGACTGACAGGTATGACAATTCCCCTACAGCGTGGTGCCCATTGCCATGGAGTAGCATGTCGCTCACATGGTACCACCAGAAGGCTCAAGTAGGAAGAGCCAACAGTCCATATGAGAAACCATGGAAGGCTAAAGATAGAAGCAAATATTTGGGCCACATTGAAGAACAAGTTCACCGGGTGAACTGGCATGTGGCTAGGGTACAACTTCCCACACATACCTAAATAATGAAGCAGTAAAAAAAAACAAATTTATCAGAGAAGTATTTTATTATTATTAGAGTCATGATGAGCATTATTAGAGTCATGATGAGCATTCTCCTCATTAGGAGAGTTTTATGGTTTTTTCTAGCCCTACTCTATACTTTTTAAACACAGTCTCCAATTTTGAAAATAAAAGTTTCTTATTTTTAATTCAAATCTCAATGAAAATAAAACAAAAACCAAAAATGTAGAAGTTCCTTATTTTGACCATCTATATATCATACACAACAAAAAGACTGATGAAATTCCACTAAATACAACAGCTAGATCCTTATTCCCCTTAATGCTTAAGCCCATTTCAATAAGGATTTTGTACCAAATCTGCCCTTCCCAAGACTACCTGGGCCTTCATTTTGTTATTTGCAGTGGACAATGTTAACTTCACATCCATGCTGGCTTCCTTACATCCAAGATGCACATACAGCCAGACTGATTTTTTTCCCATCAGATGTGACTGGATCTTCCAACTTCAGAACGCCTTGATGACTTCCTCTTTATCTGAAGATCACTTTAAAAAGCCTGAAGTATTTGGCTCTTCCCTAAATCTTTGGGCAGACGTAATGTCATCCTCCCATTGGCTTTCTTTGTCCAAACTACATTAGCCTTATCTCAGATCCTCAAACAAGTTATATTTCCTGCCTAAGATCTTTGTATGAGTGAGTGAATGGTCTGATGAAGATAGTTCCTTTTTGCCCACAAAGGTTTTATTGATCATGCTGATAATGAATTTATTGTTATTTTAATCCTTACTGTTATACTCAGGCTTAAATTCTCTACCCTATACACTTCAGTTGACATGATTTTAACTTCCAATATGATGCTTCTCTTTTCTATCAACACTCTCTCCCCATAGGGTTTCATCTAGATCAGGAGTCAGCAAAATTTTTGACAAAGAGCCAGACAGTAAATATTGCAGGCTTTGTGTTCCCAAGAGGCAAATTTATGGAACTTTCCTTGCTGAAAAATTTCCCTATATTTTACATTTTAGACTTATAAATGTAACACATATTTATAACTCATGAGCCATACAAAAACAGGCAGCAGACCAGATCTGGCTCATGGGCTATGATAGTTTGCCAACCCCTCAACTAGATTCATGATCTCAGGCATGATCTATAGGCTATGATTATCTAACTCACATCTCTAGCCAAGTCAACTCGTCAGTGCTTACTTGATATCTCCACTTGGATTCTAACTAGCGTCTCAATTTAAGATTTAAAAAAATGTGAAATCAATCACACATATGCACCTACCCACACCTCTGTTACTTGCAAACTGCCTCATGTCATCAAGACTTTGCCATATCACTGAAAGTGACCATAATCCCCCATGTCCCTAAATCCAAATACCTTGGTATAATTCTTGCTCAGTAAATTCAATCATCTTCAAATCAATTTCCAATCTCAACTGATTTTCTCCAACTTTATTGCTACAATCATAATCCCAACCACCATCATCCTTCATTTGGACAGGTGCAATAGTCAGCTAAATGAACCCCCTTCCTTCACTACTGTACTCTTCCACAAAAGTACACCCTCCTAAGAGCTAAGTTCATCATATCACATATCCATCATACACTTTTCAATGTAGTTAATTTATACTCACACTTTGATATAAGATCTAAATCTGGTCCCTGAGAGCACTCATGTAATATCTCTCCACGCTCTTCCTTCATGGACATTCCAGCCAAACCGGCCTTGTTTTCTTTGCAAGAAACTACCAAGCTCTCTTTTAAATTACAGAATCTTTGTATCTGCCCTTCTTTCTGTTCAGAGAACCCCAGATCTTCAAAGTACCTCCCTATCTACTATAAATAGTAGAAGACTGTTCAGTCTTCACTCAACTCTCAAATGAAATATTACCTCCTCAGAGAGAAAAACTCTCTGAAACACCTAGAGCCAGATCAGTGCCTTCCTACCTGCCAGCTTCACTCAGCCACATTATCACCTGTGATCTTCTTCATAGTAGTGCACCTTGCAGCCCTTCACACCATTGCTTTGTGTAGGTATTCGCATATCTTCTTCCTGTTTCCCTCCGCACTACAGTATAGCCAATTGTGTCTTTGCCTTCTTCACTGCTATATTCCCTAGTGCCTGGTAGGCTTTCTATAAATAGCCATTTATTGACTTATTGACTACATGTATATGCTAATCCTTTTTACTAATTTTTGTTATACTATATATTTCTCTTCTCTCTCTCTTTGCTTCCGTCTCTTCTCATGTCCCTTGATGCTCTCTACTCAATATCAACACGTACATCACTTTGTGTCTTCGGTATTTCTCTTTTCATTATATTATGATAGGTTAATTTTCCTAAGAAAACACTATTTTGACAAAAGCAAAGCATTAAAGTAAAGCAGCAAAGGATCAATTTTTTTCCCGGTAGAAGGAAACACAGTCTTTCCAAGAAGACAATTCCGCCAGGAAACAAAACAAACCAAACTATTTCCGGTAAGTCCTAGTTCCAACACTTGAAGCCAATATGTTTTCCCACTTTCAAGTATCCTTGACCGTAGAGATAAAAGGTATCCACTTAGAGATACTGACACATTACCACTGCCTAAATTTGGATTCCAGAAACACAACTTAGTATGATATCGATTAATGTGACAGTCATTTGAAAGTAGCTTTATCAACATCATCCAACAGAACAAGTGACCTTTCTAATTCGCATCTTCAGTTAAATACCTAAATCTGATGAAGAATGAGTTATGCGTTATGCTGAATTGCATTGGCTCACTATTCTAGAATGCTTTCAAATTAATTAAAAATGAGATATTCACTAATGAGAAATATAAAAAGATAAAAACCTATTTCAATCTGTTTAAATTAGAATTTAACATTTCTTTAATACACTAGTTTGTAGTCAATTGCAAGAGTAATAAAGCAAAATTATTGAGTCTTTAATAGTGACCATTCAAAATTCATAATGAATTATTAAAAAGAAAACTAAGGTCCCTATCAACTTTCCACTTCACTTCAAACCTCAGCCAAGGTCATTACAACAGCAAGTAAGACTCTACACAATTCCCACTTCTTCTCCTCTATTCTGTTACTTCTGGAATCTTCTATTACTCCAAATTGTGTGCTTTGCTCCAGACACAGCAGCTCTCACTATCTTGTTCTTCCAATTGCCATCTTCTCTGTGTGGCCTTTCCTGACTATCCAATTAAAAATTACCCTATCAAAATTATCTGATCCCCATCCAGGGATACTTTTCAACATCTAACTTATGACACTTTGCATATTTATGCAGCTCATTGTCTGTTATCTGTCTCCCTATGTTAGAATGAGAGCTTCATGATGGCAGAGTTTTGGCCAATCTCCTTCACTCAGTAATTCCTGACCCAAAGTAAACACCTCATAAGTATTTTTTGAATATAGAAATGTATAGTCCGAATTATCAAGGAGTTTATAAATAAATAAAGACACAAACCAGCATTATAGTGCAATTTGAGAAATATCAATAGTGTGGTATAGGAGGAGGTATGTAAACTATGGAAGCAACAGTTAAATGAGAAGCAATCCAGAAAGACACACAGTGTAGGTGATATCTGAGTTAAAGGACAGAAAGTAAGAGGATAACCAGATGGAGAAAAGAGAGGAAGGTGTTAGAAACAAGCATCGGAAGTTACCATAAGAAAAACAAGTACAAAATAATCATGAGAAAAACAATTGCATCCCAACTATTATGACAAACATAATTAACTATGAAAACCCAAAACAGTTCATGCTTTGATAATGCTAAAGTTGATAAGTAGATTAAGGTGTGATATGACAATCTGTAAATCTTAGTGCTTCCTAACTTTTGAGAAAACACTTTTAGGCAAGATATGATGATTTACGGAAGAAAAGTTGCGATGGATGAGGCATGTCCCTTAAAGACAAACACTGTGAACACTGTGTACAGCGTTTATCATGGAAAGGTGCCAGGTTTTTTTTTTTTTTTAAGTCTCTTGGAATCTCAGTTGGCAACTTTGAAATTCATGTGTAATTCATGAGTTTTTTAAAAGAAGTGCAATAAGTAACACAAGTGATTCTAGAGCTTGTCTTTAGGCTGAGGTCGATATTGGCATTATAAGTTGAAGTGTTAGAAAGGAACAATAAGAATTAAGAATAAGCAGTAATTTCTGCCAACATCTGTGGCACCCAGTCACACACAAGGCAATTTGGAATCTCCTGGTTTCCAAGGTTCAGGCTCTCGTACCTTAGTTTGTACATAAAGGAATTAAGTTATTCTTAAAGCAGTTTCAGCACTTCACACTAGGAGATGGTTATGAGACAGATCACAGGATGAAGTGAAACAGGATGTGTGCCTGCTTGTAGAAGGAACCTCCTTCCTTCTGCCATTCTATTCCTACTGTTTTGGCAGGAAAGCCCTAGAAAAAATTTCATATACAGATTAATTTCAAGCAATTTACATTGTATTTTACTATTATTAGCTTGTAGAATATCTTAGCTTAGGCTGGGCATGGTGGCTCACACGTGAAATCCCAGCCCTTTGGGAGGCTGATCCCCTGAAGTCAAGAGTTTGAGACTAGCCTGGCCAACATGGTAAAACCTAGTCTCCACTAGGAATCCAAAAATTAGCCGGGTGTGGTGATGGATACCTGTAATCCTGACTACTTGAGAGGCTGAGGCAGGAGAATCATTGAGCCCGGGAGGTGGAGGCTGCAGTGAGCCAAGACTGTGCCACTGCACTCCAGCCTGGGCAACACAGCAAGACTCTGTCTCAAAAAAAAAAAAAAAGAATATCTTAGCTTATATATTTCTCACACCTGATCCTACCACTTTACTTCTTCTTTCCTGTTTATACTAATTATTTCTATTCCTCTTGACATATAGGCAGAGATAAGACTAAACTGTGACACAGACAATGGTATCTAGTAAATTTACCTGTTCTTTACGGTCAATTCCACAACAAATTTCAAGTGCAACCAAAATCTCCAAATGAAATCTTAATTCTAAATTGAGGGTTTATACAGTCTTCAAATATGTTCAACTAGAACATCAAAGCTCAATACAAATAGTTATATCACTTGGGATGGTGTTTAAAATATTTTTTCCTAGATAAATTCAGCTTCAGAGGATGGGGAAACCTTCATTAGGAGATGTACCTTAAAGAACAAATTAAGTTAAACAAATGTGAAAGAAATAATACTTTATTATTTATGATGAATAGTAAGATTTTTTTGTTACTATTGTGAATTAATGCCATCCAAATATTGAGTGATGTAATTCAATTTAGTAAAACAAAAAAGTCTAAATTATCCACTTCTTTCCTTATAAAAATGAAATATGCTATAACTTGCATTTTTTCTATGGCAATGACCCTGATGATCAGAAAGACAGGTTAAAACATAAAAACATGTAAAATCATCTAATCTAAACTATAAAAAAGAAATCACTTTCTGCAGAAAAAATATTTTTTTAAGGAAGCACTCAAAAACAAATCTCTACTAGCAGACATACAATACACACGTCTCTTGCTATCTCCCATGCAGACTGCATTAAAAGGCTTGCTGACTACTTTTAAGAAAACAATACTCAGATGTCTGGAAATTATCTGAAATGCATGATTAATCGATACAGATAATTTTCTCAAGAAATCAAATTTTGAAGACAAGTAATTCAAAAGTGTTATTGTCTTTAACGTAAATCCACTGGTATTCTTAAACTGCTGTAATACTTCCTCTGTTTACATGAACCTCTCAAGCTGTGGGAATGCATGTAATCTCTAAGAATAGCTGGCTTCTTTTGTAGGAAAAAGCTGTTAGAAATGACTTAGGATTTCAAATGTTTGGGAGCGTATATTCATGTGGGTTTTATGTGTTGAATATTTGCATTTATAATTTTAAGACATTTAAATCAAAAACTAAAATGACCTATGTAACATAATTCTGCCATACGATAAATTAAATTCAGTTAAATTTTTCCATACAAATGATTATCTACCACAATATAAAAATATTTGCATGTCATAAAGAATGTAAAAAACACTGACTTCTATTATACAGCAGAGTTCAATTTCACTCCCACTTAGCTTGATGATATTTTCAGGTCATGCCTCTTGGAATACTCAATATTCATTGCCAAATGTCTGAGCTCACCTCTCTTGATGCAATATTCAATTATCAAATGAAAATAGTTTACCAAACAACCTCACAAAACACAAACTCTAGGTAGCATTAAGGTTTTTCAAAGTGATTATTCCTTACTGGTAGTGATCCTAAGATATTAAAACTCATAGATCACATGATCTGAGATTTTCTAATTGAAAAGCTGTAGCTGTAATTCAAAGTCGCATACTACCTTCAGCTGTCAGAAGAATTACACAATCACTTAAATTTCTGGAATGAAAGAGAAAATGAAGGGAACAATAAAAGTCACTTTGAAATGCACTGGGAAATGATTGTAAGGGACCGAATGGAGGCAAAGACAGAGAGAGAAGGCTGTTTATCTAACCTTCCTTTCTTGAATGGGTTTTCTCTGATATCTCTAGAGAAAAACTGGATGTGTAACAATGAAATACAAAATACAAGATATTATCTTAGTATCATTACTTGTAATGACTCCAAGATGGCATATTGAGAACTCGCTAAATAGGACAACAAAGTGATCTGCTTTTCCAAAATTTTGCCCCTTAAGTATTTCACGGTGAAGATCAATAAAACTGAAAATTGGAATTGCCAGATATTATCAGATTTTATTTTTTGAATGCTTAAAGCATTCCCAATAAGACTTTGGGCCACTTGCTGACCCAAAATCTGGTCATGAAGATGGAAGTTAAATTAAATTGTCCTCAAGATTTAAGTTTGCTACATTTGTAAGTGTCGCTTGCTTCTTCAAAATTTCAAACTTTCTCATATCTAGCAGCAGATTGAAATTAGGAATTTAAGCATGTAAATTCATCGTGGAAACCACATTGATTAAAATTTTCTGTGTATTCATGATAATGTTTAAAATTTTTGCCACACTTAAACCCTAAGTTAGTTACAAAAACTCTAAAATTATGCGTGTTTAAAAACTTGGGCTAACTTGCTTTTGAAAACATACTGACATATTCATTCCATTCTTCTTATAAGTATTTTTGTGTCCTTCCAAAACAGCACACCATTGTATACATCCCCAAAATAGCACTTCTTTGTTAAAGCCATTAAGACAGAAATATTTTGGGGCCAGACGCAATGGCTCATGCCTGTAATCTCAGTATTTTGGGAGGCCTAGGTTAGAGGATTGCTTGAGGATAGGAGTCCGTGACCAGCCTGGGCAACATAGCAAGACCCAGTTTTTACAAATGAAATGAAAATAAAATATAAAGTAAACTAGCTGGTCACGGTAGTGCACACCTGTGGTCACAGCCACCCGGAGGCTGAGAGGAGAGGACCGTATGAACCTGGGAGTTTGGGGTCGCGATGAGCTATGACTGCACCACTGTACTTCAGCCAGAATTACGGATTGCTGAGTTAGAAATTAGTTCTAGGTTCTGAATATAATAACTGCTGCTGGCAATCCCAAGAATCCTGAAATGCACTGGGTTTTCTGGTGCCTCCGTATAGTCCCTCTCTCTCAGGAAACACTCCCATGGTTTTTCCCGCTGTGCTATTAATTACACCCATGCTTATTATATGTCAGTTCAGTTTCATCTAGTCTCCCAAAGTCAGTGCTGAACTTAGTTGTTTGAAAAGGTGTATATTGTAATAGTTACCAAAAAGACAAAATACAGCTAGATATTTATGTTATTTATTTCCACTGTAGGTATATTTCCTTTTAAAATTCATATATATCTTTCTTTAAGGATTGGCTTCATTTTCAGATATTAAGCACTTTCTCATGCACAAACCACCGAAGCAGGATAGACACAGACACAGTCCACATCAGGGAATGTTACATTCAGGATAAGTACCTATTATTCTGTAACTCAGAAGTGGGAAAATGGATGTCCTCAAGCAGATGCTTTTCTTGACAGATACAAAACATTGACAAGGATCATTAACTTACTTCCAACCCACCATTCATCCCTTTTCTCTTATTTTGACCCTAAGGGCCCCAGAGGGATAATAGCCCTACATTCTTATTTAGAATTCGGACTTCAGACGGCATTTCTTATATCATTGTTTATAAGCAGTGGTTGCACACAGTTGAGATAATACTATGATATTAATCTACAGTCCTTGTTAAATCGATTTTTGTTTCTTCCATTTTTTTAACTTAGCTACAATTTCTCACGTGGTTTCTCTAAGAAGGAACATTAGGATTTCCCAGTGACTTAAACATTTAGAACACAGTCTATTCATAAATATGAAGAGCTTGTGTAGAAAATATAATTTACTTATACCATTATGCTTAAGAAATTATGTGAAATCATGTGAAAATAATCTTATAACATTTGCATGCATGTTTGCTGCAAGAGTCACACTTCATTGATACTTAATCATAATCTTGGACATTGTGAGTCCCAATAACCAATATTTAATGCAAGATTTTAAACTTCATAGAGAGAAAACCTTATTTATAAATTTTAATGTATTCTTTTCTTGACAATAATAAGGAGCTATGAGATTTGCATTTAAAAATACTTAGTAATAAAAACTTTAATTTTTTAAAACTTTTATTTTTAAAATCTGCTTAATTGCATAAAAGTTAAAAGGTAATATTTAATATTTAATGAGGCTTATTGATCTAAATGACGATATGCAGCTTGGGTTATACTTGCAATTATAAGATTTGCTCATTACACCTAAGCAATCTCCTTCACTCATTCTAGCTACCACAAGGGAAGCAAAGTTCCCTGAATCATAGTATCAAAGCATTCCATTATGTTTTCTATTAAGTTGTTTTGTTTTTTGAATCATAGTCTATTTTAATTTATCCTTTAGAAAGAAAACAAATTACTTAACTTGCATTTACCACTAGAAGCTTCACTACAGCTAGGCTTGGAATTGATTTCAGGCCATTTTTTTTAATAAATGATGGTCCCCAATGAAGGATAGAATATTTGATCAATCAATATTGAGGAAATAAAAGTGTTCGGGTAAATAAGAGAGAAGAAACCTATTTTTCTCAAATATTTTAAATATCTAATAACCTATTCCTCATCTAAAACAAGCCAATTACTGGAAATGATGGTCAGAGGAAGGTTTCAGCAGCCCTGTGTAATACGACGTGTCATGTAGGATCACTATTACAGAGAACAGTTGTCATGCTGCATTTTAGTAACTCTACATATTGCCAGAGAAATAAACAACTCTTCTAACCACAGAAATCCAACGTAGCTACTGTCTACATATTCTTGGTTTAGACGTTTGGTGAAGAAACTACTATGTGTATTAAATATATTTTACATTAGTTTTATCACAAAAAAGAAAAATGAGAATTCTATTGGATGCTAATATAAATTCTGAATGGCATGAAAGAAAAATTAAAATCAAAGCTGATCTTAATTAACAAAATGTATTTTCTGCTTACATGTATATACAACTATTCATATACAAAGGCACACACGTATTTGTGGTTTTGAAAAGTAACTATTTAATTTCAAAAATTTATTGAACAATATTACATATGGCAAGAAAACTGCTCTTTTTGAAGGATCTTTTAAAAAGTGTTAAACTTTCTTAGATACTTTGAACTAGCAAAGCTCAACTTCATCACAATTATATGATACCACTGCACACACTCAATTTTATCTGGAGTAATATACCTATCCCTTGAAATAAACTCTGAACTTCCTGCTCAGAGATTTCATTTCAAGCCTTGAAAATGCAGAAAAAAATGCCAAATATACTTGCCCCAAAAGGAAAAGAAAATTTCAGGGGTGTCAGGGACATTTTATCACATAAAATATGGAATTGAAATTTGTATCTGAGCAGGCAACACACCTCCAAAAACAATACAATAGTTACCACAAAATACATGAACAAATACTAGATTTGGCACAAACCACTCCATGCAGCTATTGATCAAATCACTATTGAAAGCCTTATTTCAAAATCTATGGCCCTTTTCCGCTCTCCAAGAGACATTTCAGGATGCCACAACCTTGCAGTTCCACTCTATCATTAACTTCCTCTAAATACACTTGGCAGAAGAATGAGAAACATCACATTTTTCATTTAATTTCTAAAGAACGTCACATCCTTTAAGAAAAGGTTCTTGAAATTTTACAATGTAAAACATAAAAACCCTAAAGAAAAGGAACAAACATCGAAAACTTGTCTTCCAAATCACAAAATCTTTATATGCTACGTGTTCTTGTAAAATACCACACACACAAACTCATACTCATACCCACCCACCCAAAACACACACACACATATATATAGCCTCATAATATATCACACACATATATATAGCATCAATTACAACCGAGAAAAGCCAGTTTCAGAACGGTGGCTTCAAATTGGATGCATTTACTCACACCTAATTCTAGTTCAGTTTAACTGGTGCAGAGGCATTACAATACCTTGTAACAAACACCTGCGGGAAGATTACAGCAAATTGCTTAAACGTCAAACCAAAGATTCACATAATTTCATCATACAGTGAAATTCGCATCCAGCTCTCAAAGAATTAGAACATCCTTGCACTTACCTTGGCCTTGTCCATTCCCCTGATGACCCCAAAAGACCACAGTCGCCATCAACAGCCCCGGAGCCCATGTCCACATCCTTCTCGTGACACTTTCATGTCTTCTGGCCATTGCATCTTCAACTCTGCGTATTGAGCGGGTGGATGTGAAAGTACAATAAATTACATTCTTAGAGAAATACATTACAGCTCAAATCCCGTATCTAATATGCATTGTGCATTTCCGAATTATCTTGCTAACAAGGAGGTACATTTGCTTCCCTTTGGATTGTCATATTGATGATTAATATGAAAGCTCATTCATCTTTAACCTTTATTCTAAGCATTCATCTGAATTACATTTTTAATATCATTTTCCAAAACAGGCCATGTAACCCATGAAAGTTAAAAAGTGCTCCCAATATATACATTGGAGTTCAGCCAAGCAAAAAAATTGTGTATGGACACTACTTAAGTATAACTTAATACTTAGGCAAATTAATGAATGTAATATACCATGTAGTCTCTACATATATACAAAAGGACTTTTCAACACATTTATGTAAGTTTAGCATAAATACCCTTGAAAATAATCTCAAGGGTTAAGTGGTATTCTAATTATGTCGGTAATTTTAACTGAATAAAGAGATTCATCATGTGCAAAAACTAATCTTGTTTACTTAAAATTGAGAGTAAAATTAATTATAGAAGTTACAAAACACTTGTAATTTTGATTTCAGATACATAACCCACAGGAACTTTCATATATTCAAATATTATACATATATATGACAATGTATATTTGAATGTTCATTTTGAAACTGCTTTTCATATTGATACATGAAAATACTTAAATGTCCACCAAAGCATTTATTTATTCATACATCTGAATGATACACAATAGCTCAAAAGAATAAACTTGAGTTGCATGTACTAATATGGATAAGTGTCAAAAATAAATAGTGAAGCAAAACTAGCAAATTAAATAACGATAAGTCTAAAACTATACCTTCCATATGTAAACATGTACAATAGTTAAAACTATACATTTTATGTTGCATAAATAGATAACACAGTATAATAATGCATAAGAATGATAAACACCTTCAAGACCAAAGTTAGGAAATTACAAGACTATAATTTAAATGGTTAGCAGGTGGAATTTTAAATCAGAGGTTACTCCTAAATCCCAATTTTTCCACAGTTGACAACATATGGAGTTAAGAAAAGTAAACTTAATGATTTCCAGAATGAACCCTTTATTCAAAATGCGACATAATTACAATTCTAATAAATTTGCAAGGGAATCCAGCCAGCCACAAGTTTTCTTTCTCCCTTTCTCCTACATCAGAAAAGGGGAGGATTTAATTACCGACTTTGCATTACTTAATTTCAGACTCATAGTATCGGAGCTAAAGAGAAATTTAAGAAACACCTAACTCAACCTCCCCATTTTAAATGACCAAATGAGTTGAGAAGGTTACAATGACATTTCTGAGTTAATATGTAAAAACAGAATTTTGATGACAATGACAGGTTAAGTACTAATAAACACTCCATGAAAAGTTACTGTAATCCAAGTTATTTTACTATGCTAAATGCCTTACATTCTTTACCCAATATAGTTTTCACAGAAATCCTATGAACAAAGCACTTTCAAAATTTACCACTTCACAGCTAAGAAAAACAAGGCTTAGAGAAATGCTACAGGATCCCCTAGTTGTGAGGTTAGTAGGTACTGTTGTGGAGACTGAGGCAAAACAGGATGATTTCAAAGCCTATGCTCTGAACAAGTAAACACTAAGCAGGAATTTAGTTCTAGATCTCCCAATTGTAGTCCAATAATCAGCCAAAAAATGATGCTGAGAAGAGGGAAAAAAAAGACGTCTTGTGTACGGAGCCTCATGTATTTGATCCCAAATAAACATCTTCAAATTGAAATCATTAGAGCATAAGGCAATAGAATTACTAGCTTGTTTCTAAAATCATCAACCTTTCCCAAGTTGAACACAGAAGTGTATTTTATCATACCTATATATACGTATAACATGTGTTTACATAAGTATTCCTGTGGTTTATGTATCTGGATTTGGAATTTTGAGTGTTTTGTGATTATTTATTTATTTATGTATGTTTAAAGTCTCCCTCTGTCGCTCTGGCTGGAGTGCAGTGGCGTGATCACAGCTCACTGCAGACTCCAACTCTTAGACCCAAGCGATACTTTTGCCTCGGCCTCTCAAGTAGCTTGGACTACAGGCACACACCACCACACCGGGCTAATTTTTTATAGAGATGGGATCCCACTGTGTTGCCTGGCTGGTCTCAAACTCCTAAGGTCAAGGGATCCTCCCACCTAGACTTCCGAAAACAATGAGATTATAGGTGTGAGCCACCTTGTGTTTCTGATTTCTTCAATTAATTTTACTCATAAATTTAATTACACATTAATTTTGTGTACATAATGAATCTCTTTTGAGGTTTAAATGACTGATATAATTAGAGTACCACTTAACTCAAAACTTGGAATGTTTTGTGAATGAATTGGGGTATCCAGGGCAAATCTCAACCGCCACACCAACACACATTTGAATTATTAATAATTTTACATCGAAGAAAAAATGACGAATGTTACAAAAGAACAACAGTGGTGCCGGATTAACTGATTAGTGGACAGTGTGTAAGATGGGAAGTTGTTGCCAAAAACCAACGTTAGTGATACATGTGGATGTGCACGTAGTGTGTGTGTACACACATTCTTTTTATTTTGCTTTGTTTTGAGACAGTCTTTCTCTGTCACCTAGTCTAGAGTGCAGTGGTGCAATCTCTGCTCACTGCAACTTCCGCTTCCTGGGTTCAAGCAATTCTCCTGCCTCAGCCTCCCAAGTAACTGAGATTACAGGCACGCACCACTATGCCTGGCTAATTTTTGTATTTTTAGTAGACAGTGTTTCACCATGGTGGCCATGCTGGTCTTGAACTCCTGACCTCAGGTGATCCGCCCGCCTCAGCCTCCCAAAGTGCTAACATTGTAGGCATGAGCCACCGTGCTCGGCCTATAACACATTCTTTTAACTACTACTTGCAGAGCTTTGTTCCCTTATAATTATAGTGGAAATATTTTTACTTAGTATCAAAATATCCAGATCCACCCATCAAATTATAAATAATCCTTCAGTAAATTACTTTTGCAAATTTATTTTTATGTAATATTTCCTTAACTTCTTCTCATCTACATTCAGTAGTCATTGTAAAGGCATAATTTTTACTATTTTATCTAGAACTGAGGCAGTATTTGAAAAAAATCTCAAAACACTCTTCAGGAAGTATTGGCATATAAAACACCAGTGCCAACATATATTTTAGCAGCATTTTAAAGGACAGATGGCTTTCAAAATATTATTATAATTTAAAAAAATGTAACCTTCCTCTCTGAGTTGACGTTTATGGAAAACTAATATTTCATAAATGCCAAGTTACTATGATGTATTATCTAAATGCTGTCCCTGCCATTCTATAAATATAAAAACCATAACCTCCTAACTAACTTTGGTATTAGTCAACAATTGTGCTGATGAAAAGTAAAATCAATTCATTTAAAACAATTTTTCCATGAAAGAAAAAACAAGTAACTTATAAGAAGCACGGTAGATGAACCAATAAATAAAGTAACATTAACCACAAAGACATGCCATGGACTTCTCTAATCTTGTTTTGGAACACCCTTTTCATGCATATGAGAATAAAAATTAAATACTAAATACCTACTTTATGTATGTACTTTCACTTGTATCTATTGCTCTTTAAAGATTAAAATAACTCCTAAAGCCTGGATAGTTGAGCCCATTGTGCTCTTCTGCCCATAAAATAGATTGGCTATGCAGCAAACAGCGAGATAAAACTTAGGCTTTCAGATTGGCTATGACTATGGAAACAGACTTCCATTCAATAGTGTTCATCTTGCTCTTTCAAATGTTTAAGGTCACAAGGCAAAAGAGAACAGACTTTAAGAATGTTCACGTAAAGCTAGAGGCATCACGCTACCTGACTTCAAACTATACTACAAGGCTACAGTAACCAAAACAGCATGGTACTGGTACCAAAACAGAGATATAGACCAATGGAACAGAACAGAGTCCTCAGAGATAATACCACACATCTACAGCCATCTGATCTTTGACAAACCTGAGAGAAACAAGAAATAGGGAAAGGATTCCCTATTTAATAAATGGTGCTGGGAAAATTGGCTAGCCATAAGTAGAAAGCTGAAACTGGATCCTTTCCTTACTCCTTATACGAAAATTAATTCAAGATGGATTAGAGACTTAAATGTTAGACCTAATACCATAAAAATCCTAGAGGAAAACCTAGGTAGTACCATTCAGGACATAGGCATGGGCGAAGACTTCATGTCTAAAACACCAAAAGCAACGGCAGCAAAAGCCAAAATTGACAAATGGGATCTAATTAAACTAAAGAGCTTCTGCACAGCAAAAGAAACTACCATCAGAGTGAACAGGCAACCTACAGAATGGGAGAAAATTTTTGCAATCTACTCATCTGACAAAGGGCTAATATCCAGAACCTACAAAGAACTCAAACAAATTTACAAGAAAAAAACAAACAACCCCATCAAAAAGTGGGCAAAGGATATGAACAGACATTTCTCAAAAGAAGACATTCATACAGCCAACAGACACATGAAAAAATGCTCATCATCACTGGCCATCAGAGAAATGCAAATCAAAACCACAATGAGATACCATCTCACACCAGTTAGAATGGCGATCATTAAAAAGTCAGGAAACAACAGGTGTTGGAGAGGATGTGGAGAAATAGGAACACTTTTACACTGTTGGTGGGATTGTAAACTAGTTGAACCATTATGGAAAACAGTATGGCGATTCCTCAAGGATCTAGAACTAGATGTACCATATGACCCAGCCATCCCATTACTGGAGATATACCCAAAGGATTATAAATTATGCTGCTATAAAGACACATGCACACGTATGTTTATTGCAGCACTATTCACAATAGCAAAGACTTGGAATCAACCCAAATGTCCATCAGTGACAGATTGGATTAAGAAAATGTGGCACATATACACCATGGAATACTATGCAGCCATCAAAAAGGATGAGTTTGTGTCCTTTGTAGGGACATGGATGCAGCTGGAAACCATCATTCTTAGCAAACTATCACAAGAACAGAAAACCAAACACCGCATGTTCTCACTCATAGGTGGGAACTGAACAATGAGATCACTTGGACTCGGGAAGGGGAACATCACACACCGGGGCCTATCATGGGGAGGGGGCAGGGGGGAGGGATTGCATTGGGAGTTATACCTGATGTAAATGACGAGTTGATGGGTGCAGCACAGCAACATGGCACAAGTATACATATGTAACAAACCTGCACGTTATGCACATGTACCCTACAACTTAAAGTATAATAATAATAAATAAATTAAAAAAAAAAAAAAAAAAGAATGTTCACGTATTACTTCTTGTCTTACCCAACAGCTACATTAGTTTGATTAGGCAAGCGTTTTGGAGTAAACAGTGCTGTGAAATGTGTTGTGGAGTCCAGAGGCTCCACAGCCTATCTCCAGATAGTTGTTCTGTCCGACAGAGCCTAGAGAAATACCACCACAGTTTGAGAGATGCATTACATCTACAGGTACCAACTAGGAAGCACAGTCCTGAATTCAGTGGCTTTAGAACACATTATAAGAGCAAATCGAAGCTTCCAGGTATTAGAACCACTTCAATTACAGAGCATCTCTGGGTTCGATCTGTGGCCAGCATCAGAAATCTGTCTGCCCTCCCGGAATGGTTCCACTCCTCATGTGGATCTTCTAGTTTTATTCTTCCCCAGCCAGCCAATTTGACCAACAAGCCTAGGTATATTATGTATGTATAAAGTTGGTTCTTAAATAAAGTCCATTTCTATATCTAGGTAAGTAATGCCTTCAGACTTGCTATTTCATCGTTATCTAGAAAGAGTGACTCTAGTTAGCTTCTAGTGTCAGTTTTTCTAGCAGCTTCTTTAAAAAAAAATTCCTCTCTGGAACAAAGCTTCTTGCAAGTGTTGCTGTTGGCAATAGTCCTCTTTACTGAAATGCTTGTCCAGCGAAACTTGGGCTGTGCCAGTGAGCCTGCAGGTTGATGGTCCTTTTGTTCAACTTCTCCATTCTAAAGCAACCTCTCTGATCACCCTTTTAAAACTAAAGACCAAAGAATCAAATGAGATCAGGAAGTGACCACAGCTCACAGGTCATCAATTCCTGTTCTTAGCATATTACAGCACACAATCTAAGCCAGAAAAACACAGCAGAGCCCATTACAGCTCTCGAGTTCCAGTTATTAACATTGATTTTTTTCAATGGAAAATTTTCATTAGAAGCCATCACATGACTTACATTCAGTAATAACTTAGATTAAGATATATACTGGAGCCTTTGTCCTTAGACTAGGTGCCACTGAGTCACTATTAAAAGGAGTCTTTTTGACCTTAGTAAATTCTCACAGGTAGGGCTTATCTCAGTCTGAACTGTACCTGGGCTTTAATAGTGATGTCCAAAGTCCTGTGTAATTCAAATCAATATTGTAATGTATATAAATTGTATATATAGATATAATACATGTATGTATTTACAATTTATTTTATTTTTTTAATAAGATAAAACTTAGAGGCTAAAATATGACTCTAGGCCATCATGCTTTAGAATGAAGAGCACAGACATGGGTTGGAAATATAAATTTTGACCCCATTTAATTTCTGTGACAAATTAATGTCTTCAAGGTTCAAATGAAAACAGCTCTAAGATTCCTGAAAACCCTAAAGTAGTAAAATTCCACAATGCTGTTAGTTCAGAGAAATCATTTGCCAATTTGCCCCACAAGAACCAGACATCTTTAAATGGTAACATAACATGCACATCTTTCCCAAAGTGTAGTGCATAAACGTTCTGCTTCTGAAAACACAGGATGCCTCTAAAACGTACTGTCACGGGTATTAGTAAGGAAATGTTGTATCAAAACTTCTGCAGATGTGGCCCTGAAATACACATTGCAGTAAATCCTCCAGGCCTCTCAAGTTAGGAATAACTGGTTTATAAAATTGTACTTACTTAAAAATTATAGATAAACAGATTTCAGAGTAACCCAGTTTTTCTGATCTGAATGAAACAAGGCTCTATATTCAGACTGACTTTTCAGTGAAAAACAACTTAATGACAAATCATCTATGTCTAAGTGTTACAGGAAGTCAGGGACCCTGAACAGGGGACCGGCTGAAGCCGTGACAGAAGAACATAAATTGTGAAGATTTCATGGGCATTTATTAGTCCCCAAATTAATTCTTTTATAATTTCTTATGCCTGTCTTTACTGCAATCTCTGAACATAAATTCTGAAGATTTCATGGACACTTATCACTTCCCCAGTCAATACCCTTGTGACTTCCTATGCCTGTCTTTAATCTCTTAATCCCGTCATCTTCTTTGTAAACTGAGGAGAATATATGTCGCCTCAGGACCCTGTGATGATTGCATTAACTGCACAAATTGTTTGTAGAGCATGGTCACTCTATTCAGGGCGGTGGAAAAATACTGTCCTTGGTTTCCTGAAAAAGGAACTGTATATGTAAATGTATGGGATCTTGTTGCAACATTACGGGAACTGGTCTCAACAGGGAATTATGTTCCTGTCACTGTTTGGGATGCTTGGGCCTTGGTGCGTGCCGTCCTAATACCTCCTCAACTTTTCTCTCCCGCAAGGCCTTCGTTATCTGATCAGCCTCTCCATTCAGCTGCTCCTCCCCCACCTAATGACACTGAAAATTCAATGTCTAACTCTGGTAAATTTGACTTAACGTTACCCCCTACTTATCTTACTTTTTTTCACGAAGAGAAGAGCCAGTACTTGAAACTCCTGCTGCTGCGACTCACACAGTCCAGGACCATAGATATGTTAATTTTTCCCTCTTCAAAGCTTTGCAGCATTTGCCTCTGGGTGTCACCTAATGGCTCCGGGACCAAACTAAAATTTACCTGTAATGCTGCAAGCCCTCCTCCTTCCACTTCAGCCCCTCATCCTCCCGTCATTTCGGTTCCTCAACTGGTCACACTGCCGTCCACTCAGCCTGCTTCTCTGTATCCTTCTCCACACACGAACGCCAGTAATCACCAGTATACTTGTGCTTCTTCTACTCCTTCAATTCTCCTTTCTCACACCCTCAACCAGTCTGCGTCGGTATGCGCCACTCAATCTTACTTTTTAAAAAGAATTTAAGGATGCTTGTACTTAGTATGGCCCTACTTCTCCTTACGTTAAAATGTTATTACAAACTTTTTGTACTGAGGTCACTTTGCTTCATTTAGACTGAGGCCTTTTTGCAAAAGCTGCTCTGACCCCATCTCAGCATTTACAATTTCGTACCTGATGGTCAGAAGAGGCTCGTTTGCAAGCTCAGCTAAATCGGACTAACGGCATTCTAGTTACTCAGGCTTAGCTCACAGGTTCCCACAGTTTCTCTGATACTTACGTGCCCCAGGCCAAGCTCCTGTTTCTTTTACTACTGTTAAACAAGCTCAATTGCTTTTACTACCTAAAATCATTTTAAACAAAGGAGATAAGACACGTGGCCCTGGGATGGGCCCTGGAGGTGAAAAGGTCGCTTCTTGGATTAATGTGATTTCTAAACAAGTGGGCCACCTGCACCGTATACATTCAAGGAAAAAAGTTTTGAGGGCCTAGTAGATCCTTAGGCTGAAATTTATATTCCACATAACTCTTATGGTGCTCCCAGTCAGCGTATGATGGAAAACATGGGGTTTGTTTCCGGGCCTGGTCTCGGTCCAAAGCATGAAGTGATTACTAAGCCCCTTCTAGTTACTATAAAAGAAAACAGGGCAGGTTTGGGTTATCCTTTTTAGTGCGGCCGCTGCCATGCCTCCTGATCCTCTCCCTTTACAATGGAGATCTGACACACCTGTCTGGGTTCAGCAGTGGCCGCTTTCTAAAGAAAAACTGGAGGCTTTAACTCAATTGGTTTCTGAACAGTTACAACTTTAAAATGTGGAACCCTCTCTTTCCCCCTGGAATTCTCCCGTATTTCTAGTAAAAAAGAAATCAGGCAAGTGGCGGATGGTAACCGATTTAAGGGCCATTAACGGTGTAATTAAACCTATAGGAGCCGTCCAACCTGGCATGCCTGCCCCTGCTTTAATACCTAAAAATTGGCCTCTCATAGCTTTTTATCTTAAAGACTCTTTTTTCATATTGCTTTACATAAATCAGATTATGAAAAATTTGCTTTTACTGCACCATCTATCAATAATCAGAAGCCTGCAGCTTGTTGTAATTCCTTTAAATCAGCTCGAAGTTCAAGCTGCCTTTCAACATTCAGTACTGTGGCAAATTCACTTGGTTGATTTTATTGGTGTTACTGACAATCATTATCCAAAAAACAAATTGTTTGATTTTATAAAAATGTCGTCTTGGGTGGTCCCTCGATTAACCAAAGATCAGCCCATTCCTGAGGCTGTTACATTTTTCACCGATGGCTCCAGCAATGGAAATGCTGGCTATGCAGGTCCTACAGACAAGCTTATTTCTACCTCTTCTACTTCTGCTCCAAAACAGAGCTAATTGCTGTGATTACTGCCTTACAGGATTTCCCCAAACCTTTAAATATTATCTCTGATTCTACTTAATGTGGGAAAGAGGATATGCTTGTGTTTCACCAGGAGATCATCCAAAGAAAACCACAGAGGAAGACGTCTGTGTCAGAGACTGCCTCAGACGTGGTGAGATCTGTGTCAGAGACTGCCTCAGACGTGGTCAGATCTGTGTCAGAGACTGCCCTCAGACGTGGTGAGATCTGTGCCAGAGACTGCCCTCAGACGTGGTGAGATCTGTGCCAGAGACTGTCCTCAGACGTGGTGAGATCTGTGCCAGAGACTGCCCTCAGACGTGGTGAGATCTGTGCCAGAGACTGCCTCAGACGTGGTGAGATCTGTGTCAGAGACTGCCTCAGACGTGGTGAGATCTGTGTCAGAGACTGCCTCAGACGTGGTGAGATCTGTGCCAGAGACTGCCCTCAGACGTGGTGAGATCTGTGCCAGAGACTGCCTCAGACGTGGTCAGATCTGTGCCAGAGACTGCCTCAGACGTGGTGAGATCTGTGCCAGAGACTGCCTCAGACGTGGTGAGATCTGTGCCAGAGACTGCCTCAGACGTGGTGAGATCTGTGCCAGAGACTGCCCTCAGACGTGGTGAGATCTGTGTCAGAGACTGCCTCAGACGTGGTGAGATCTGTGCCAGAGACTGCCCTCAGACGTGGTGAGATCTGTGTCAGAGACTGCCTCAGACGTGGTGAGATCTGTGCCAGAGACTGCCTCAGACGTGGTGAGATCTGTGTCAGAGACTGCCTCAGACGTGGTGAGATCTGTGCCAGAGACTGCCCTCAGACGTGGTGAGATCTGTGCCAGAGACTGCCTCAGACGTGGTGAGATCTGTGCCACAGACTGCCTCAGACGTGGTCAGATCTGTGCCAGAGACTGCCTCAGACGTGGTCAGATCTGTGCCAGAGACTGCCTCAGACGTGGTGAGATCTGTGCCAGAGACTGCCCTCAGACGTGGTCAGATCTGTGTCAGAGACTGTCCTCAGACGTGATGAGATCTGTGTCAGAGACTGCCTCAGACGTGGTGAGATCTGTGCCAGAGACTGCCCTCAGACGTGGTGAGATCTGTGCCAGAGACTGCCCTCAGACGTGGTGAGATCTGTGTCAGAGACTGCCTCAGACGTGGTCAGATCTGTGTCAGAGACTGCCTCAGACGTGGTGAGATCTGTGTCAGAGACTGCCTCAGACGTGGTGAGATCTGTGCCAGAGACTGTCCTCAGACGTGGTGAGATCTGTGCCAGAGACTGCCTCAGACGTGGTGAGATCTGTGTCAGAGACTGCCTCAGACGTGGTGAGATCTGTGTCAGAGACTGCCTCAGACGTGGTGAGATCTATGCCAGAGACTGCCCTCAGACGTGGTGAGATCTGTGCCAGAGACTGCCCTCAGACGTGGTGAGATCTGTGCCAGAGACTGTCCTCAGACGTGATGAGATCTGTGCCAGAGACTGCCTCAGACGTGGTGAGATCTGTGCCAGAGACTGCCTCAGACGTGGTGAGATCTGTGCCAGAGACTGCCCTCAGACGTGGTCAGATCTGTGCCAGAGACTGCCTCAGACGTGGTCAGATCTGTGCCAGAGACTGCCTCAGACGTGGTGAGATCTGTGTCAGAGACTGCCCTAGACATGGTGAGATCTGTGCCAGAGACTGCCTCAGACGTGGTGAGATCTGTGCCAGAGACTGCCTCAGACGTGGTCAGATCTGTGTCAGAGACTGCCTCAGACGTGGTCAGATCTGTGCCAGAGACTGTCCTCAGACGTGATGAGATCTGTGCCAGAGACTGCCTCAGACGTGGTGAGATCTGTGCCAGAGACTGCCCTCAGACGTGGTCAGATCTGTGTCAGAGACTGCCTCAGACGTGGTGAGATCTGTGCCAGAGACTGCCTCAGACGTGGTGAGATCTGTGTCAGAGACTGCCTCAGACGTGGTGAGATCTGTGTCAGAGACTGCCTCAGACGTGGTGAGATCTGTGCCAGAGACTGCCTCAGACGTGATGAGATCTGTGTCAGAGACTGCCTCAGACGTGGTGAGATCTGTGTCAGAGACTGTCCTCAGACGTGGTGAGATCTGTGCCAGAGACTGCCCTCAGACGTGGTGAGATCTGTGCCAGAGACTGCCTCAGACGTGGTGAGATCTGTGTCAGAGACTGCCCTCAGACGTGGTGAGATCTGTGCCAGAGACTGCCCTCAGACGTGGTGAGATCTGTGTCAGAGACTGCCCTCAGACGTGGTGAGATCTGTGCCAGAGACTGCCTCAGACGTGGTGAGATCTGTGTCAGAGACTGCCCTCAGACGTGGTGAGATCTGTGCCAGAGACTGCCCTCAGACGTGGTGAGATCTGTGTCAGAGACTGCCCTCAGACGTGGTGAGATCTGTGCCAGAGACTGCCCTCAGACGTGGTGAGATCTGTGCCAGAGACTGCCTCAGACGTGGTGAGATCTGTGCCAGAGACTGCCCTCAGACGTGGTGAGATCTGTGTCAGAGACTGCCTCAGACGTGGTGAGATCTGTGTCAGAGACTGCCTCAGACATGGTGAGATCTGTGCCAACTCCCTAGAAGCTGGCACATGGGTCTGATTCAATCCTCTCTGATGCCAACGGAGACCCATCTAACTAATTCCACTTCTAATTACCTTTCTTTTTCTCCTTACAAACCTAAAAATCTCGCCATTTCTATTAGCCTGTAAATAACATCCCTGTTTTTCTCTTCCTCCTTCAGCACTCAATCTCGCTTACAATGGGTTTTATTTAATGATTCTCCTCGTTACACTTTCTGTCTCACCAGTTTCCTCTCACACTGATTTACCTGCTACACATAATTATTCTTATTGGGCTTATGTGCCTTTCCCTCCACTTACTCGACCTCTCACCTGGATGGACGCTCCCGCGGAAATCTACACTAACGATATAGTGTGTGGATCCTGGAGCTACAGATGACCATTGCCCTGCTCGACCAGGAGAAGAACGCACTGCATTTAATGTTATCACGGGTTATAAACACCCGCCTCTGTGCCTCGGACATGCACCTGGTTGTATCCATCTAGAAACTCAAGTCTGGGTCGCTTATCTTCCAGAGAGATCAGCTACAGAGGAACTGGCACATTTGGCCTCTCCCTTTCTCCTTTAAAACGAATGAAAGGGGGAGTAATGGGAGATGCCCCATACTTTCAATACAAACCTGCAGCAAAACCATGCCCTAAAAATTTTGAGGGCCCATCTAAAACTTTACTTTGGGAAGATTGTGTTAACTCACATGCAGTAATATTTAAAAATGACTCATATGGTTTAGTAACAGACTGGGCACCAAAGGGCTATTTAAAAAACAATTGCTCCTCTGGCGGAAGGCAATGCCTGTAGGCTACTTATTTTATTTCTTATCGGGAGAAGGAGAATCATCATTCTACTGTGCATAGGAGGTTCAGCTCATTCTTTCCCTTAAAATGGGAAGATAAAAGCATTACCCCGTCGAGGCCTTGTATGATATTCCCCATTCTGAGCCCAGAACACCCAGAACTTTGGAAATCGGCTATTGCCATGTCTGGACTGTGAGTATGGGAAGGGGAAACTATTCTGTCTGTTGTCCCCGCTACCACCCCCATCTCTCAGTATCAGTGTAGATCCAGACATTCTGCTTTACTTACCTCCAACCTGACTGTTTCCATACAGAGCTGTGTTAAGCCTCCTTACATGCTGTTAGTGGAAAATATAAAAATTTGGATGAACAATCAAACCATCCAATGCATTAATTGTCATTTGTACACTTGTATTAACTCCCATTTTGACTCGAGGAAAAGTGTAATGTTGGTTCGAGCTCGAGAAGGCATCTGGATTCCAGTAACTTTGCCCAGACCCTGGGAATCGTCCCCCTCAATACATTTAATTAATGAAGTGCTACAGTGAATTCTAAAAAGATCTAAGAGATTTGTTTTCACTTTAATCACGTGATCATGGGCCTAATTACAGTCACTGCACTGGCCACCACTGCCAGAATGGTGTTACATCAATCTATTTAAATGGTTCATTTTGTTAATGATTGGCAAGCCAATTCCACCCAAATGTGGAATTCTCAACAAGCCATTGATCAAAAATTGGCTAATCAAATTAATGACTTAAGACAGTCTGTTACTTGGCTTGGAGATCGGGTAGTGAGTCCCCAACATCGCATGCAAATGCAGTGCGACTGGAATACCTCTGATTTCTGTATCACCCCGTATTCCTATAACGAGACTGATCATTCATAGTAAACGGTCAAAGGACACCTTCTGGGTAGGGAAGATAATTTATCACTGGACATAACTAAATTAAAGAAACAAATTTTTGAAGCCTCTCAAGCTCATTTATCCATTGTGCCTGGAGCTGAGGCGTTAGATCAGGTGGCAGAAAATCTTTACGGATTAAACCCCATGACTTGGATCAAGTCTACTGGGGGCTCCACTGTAGTAAATTTTGGAATTGTGTTTCCCTGTTTAATCGGCTTGTTTTTAGTGTGCTGGACCAAAGAATCCTGTGTCAAAATCGAGAGAATGAACAAGCCTTCATCGCCATGGCATATTCATATTAAAAGGGAGAGATGTTGTGGGAAGTCAGGGACCCCGAATGGAGGGACCGACTGAAGCCGCGGCAGAAGAACACAAATTGTGAGTCTTTCATGGACGTTTATTAGTCCCCAAATTAATACTTTTATAATTTCTTACGCCTGTCTTCACTGCAATCTCTGAACATAAATTGTGAAGATTTCATTGACACTTATCACTTCCCCAATCAATACCCTTGTGATTTCCTATGCCTGTCTTTACTTTAATCTCTTAATCCTGTCATCTTCTTTATAAACTGAGGAGGATATATGTGGCCTCAGGACCCTGTGATGATTGCGTTAACTGCACAAATTGTTTGTAGAGCATGTGTGTTTGAACAATATGAAACGTGGGCACCTTGAAAAAAGAACAGGGCAACAGCAATCTTCAGGGAACAAGGGAGATAAGACTTGGAGCCTGACTGCACCAGTGAGCCAGGCGGAACAGAGTCATATTTCTCTTCTTTCAAATGCAAATAGGAGAAATATCTCTGAATTCTTTTTCTCAGCAAGGAACATCCCCGAGAAAGAGAATGCGCCCTGAGGGTAGGTCTATGAATGGCCCCCTTAAGGCGGCCGCCTTTTATGGTCTAAGTGAAGGGATGAAATAAGCCCTGGTCTCCTGTAGCACTCCCAGGCTTATTAGCATGAGGAAATTCCTGCCTAATAAATTTTGGTCAGACAGGTTATCGGCTCTCAAACCTTGTCTCCTGATAAGATGTTATCAATGATGATACATGCCCGAAACTTCATTAGCAATTTTAATTTCGCCCCATCCTGTGGTCCTATGATCTCTCCCTGCCTCCACTTGCTTCATGATATTTTATTACCTTGTGAAGTATATGATCTCTGTGACCCACACCTTATTCCTGCACTCCCTCCCCTTTTGAAAATCGCTAATAAAAACCTGCTGGTTTTACGGCTAGGGGAGCATCACGGAACCTGCCAACGTGTGATGTCTCCCCCAGACACCCAGCTTTAAATTTCTCTCTCGTACTCTTTCCCTTTATTTCTCAAAACAGCAGAGACGCATAGGAAATAGGAAAGAACCCACGTTAACCATTGGGAGCAGGTTCCCAATATCTAAGTTTAAATGAATATAATGAAGAGACCTGAAAACTCAGGTTTGGTAGTACTCTTCCAATCATTTGAGAGCCCATAGGAGCCACAGAACCCTCAAGCAGGGTGATTTTTCCTCCTAAACACCATGAAATTATTTAAGTGAGTAAAACCATTCCTACTTCCACTGACACTCTGTCAAGTGAACTTAAAGTTAAGCCATCTCCAGCAGACTAGATCCCATATCTCATTCATTAACATAGGTGGAGAAAGCTTTGTTTCTTGGAAATTACATGAAGTGAATAGACTGTGACTTCACTGGACTTAGTGGTCTATATTTAACCACTTCCCTTAACAAATACGTATCAGATGCTGTATTCGTTTCTAAGCTGCAGTGGTGAATAAGAAAGCCACAGTCCTGTACTCCTAGGGTTTTAATTCTGAAGACGAAGACAGGTACAGAAACCCAATTAAACAGAGAGGAGATTATTACAAAATGTGTTCACATGCCAAGTCAAGCAAGGGACTGAAGACACAACAAGGGTGTTGGAGGGAACATTAAACAGATATAATCTTAATTTGGATTATATAAGATTTATATATACAATTTTCATATATAGAAATTTTAATTTGGGCCGGGCGTGTCGGCTCATGCCTATAATCCCAGCACTCTGGGAGGCCAAGGCAGATGAATTGTTTGAGGCCAGGAGTTTGAGACCAGGCTGATCAACATGGCAAAACCCCATCTCTACTAAAAATTAAGAAGTTAGCCAGGTGTAGTAGCGCGTGCTTGTAGTCCCAGCTGCTCAGGAGGCTGAGGAAGGAGAACTGCTTGAACCCAGGAGGCAGAGGTTGCAGTGAGCCAAGATTGAGCCACTGCACTCCAGCCTGGGTGACAGAGCAAGACCCTGTCTCAAAAGAAAAAGAAAAAAATAAACATTAATTTGGATTATACAGATTTTAACTACTTCTTTCAAGTGATAATATTTAAGCTAAAACCTGAGAATAAAAAGATCTAGCTTTTCATACAATACAGAAAGGTTCTTCTTTTAGGAAAAAACCCCACTATGTTCAAGGACCCTAATATATGAGCAAGATCTTGGCATTTAGAAGAAACCTATGAATTGGATGAAATGAAAAACTGAAAAGTAGGAATCTGGATGAAGTACAAAAGGAAGAAAGACTAATGTGAGATGTGGCTGAAAGAGAAGGATATGTGAAACTGTACAGGTCTTTATTAGTAATGATGAGGAACATAGGTCTTAGTCCAAATACACCAGAAAAGTAGGGAGAGTTGGAAACTGAAAGACATGTTAAGAGATGACTTTGGTTTCTATGTAGCTAACAGAGTGTAGGAGATTAAGAATTAAAGTAGGTTGACTAAGGATGAGCCTTGGAAAATACAGTAGGTAAGAAAATATGTGGATCTGGCTAGACTGGGGACATTGAAAATCAAAATAAGTGGAGGAAATTACAGATAATTTGGAACCAAAATATTTTTTAAATGAATGTTGAATTGGATATTGTCAGAATATTGAGGAAGGACCAAAAAGGACTTATAAGCTTCTAGCATGGCTGGCAGTGCCACTTACTGACATACGGGAAACCAGGACATGTTATATCTGAGTTATTCGAGTGCTATTGTCATGTAAATCATCAACTCCCAGAACAAAGGTCTGGGCCAAACTCTAAAACTGGAAATGATTAGCTCTTTAGCAGTGTTTAGAGCTTAGAGACAGTATGTGTGTAGAGAGAAAAGAAGAGCAATTAGGATGGAACCCTTAGAAACATCAATATTTAAAAGTTGGGAAGAGAAACACAAACAAATAAATTGTTCTATTAATAGCGGGAAAATGAAGCTCAGGGTAGGTGCAAGGGAGTGCTAAAGATGAACTATGGCATTTGAACATGGAAACTGAAGGCAAGAGAGTACTGATGGATTGTGAGGGAGCAGCAATAGCTGTGGCCTAAGAAGAGTCTCAATAAAAATGAAGGATTGTAGGAATGAACATATCTGAGCCAATGAGCTAGCAAGGAGTGATGTCCAGGAGGCAGAGTATTTACATCTAGATCCTGGTGGTACATACCCTTATAGAGAATGTTTCAGATTTGATGACAATAAACTGGGGGAAAGAAAAAAAGTAATGGAAATAAAGATGTCAAAAAATGGGGAACAGAGGTTTTTAACAGTCTTTTCATGTGAATGTTGAGCCACTAAAATGATGGCTGAACTTGCCTGAAGATGATAGTGAGCAAAGATCTAAAGCCTTAAATAAATGACAAGAGGTCAGGTGTGGTGGCTCATGCCTGTAATCCCAACACTCTGGGAGGCTGAGGTGGGTGGATCACCTGAGGTTAGAAGTTCGAGACCAGCCTGGCCAACATGGTGAAACCCCATCTCTACTAAAAATACAAAAAAATAGCTGGGTGTGGTGACGTGCACCTTTAATCCCAGTTACTCAGGAGACTAAGGCAGGAGAATCCTCTGAAACCGGGAGGAGGAAGTTGCAATGAGCCAAGATCACACCATTACACTCGAGCCTGGGCGACAAAGCAAGACTCCATCTCAAAAAAAAAGAAAAGAAAAAAAAGAAAAAGAAAAAAGAAAATAAAAAGATAAGAGTGCCCAGGAAGGAGGTAAGGAGGTTTGCTGATAATGGCAATACCAAAGGGGCATGGCCGATTTTTCCAAGGGGTTTGAGTTTCAAAGGAACAGTATAATTTGCAAGAATGGGGGAAATTGACAGTCTGGAAGTTGTAATGGGAACCAAGAACAACCACCTGGTCTTCCAGCCATAGGTATGTGGAGGGTGAGAAAAAAATCTGTCTCAATGTATAAAAGCTAGAGGAAAAATTGTACTTTGGTATCAACCAAGTTTTGTTCTAAGATAATTACAAAGCAATATGGAACTTAGCAACAGTCAATTTTGACAGTTTCCTGCAGGTTAGTAAATACTGCAAAAAATTAAGATTTAACACAAAAGTAGAGAAAAATTTTAATGGCATAGCACCTTTCTTCACAATTCCTTAAACCAAATAATTCCGTTCTTCTAAATCTCTCCTTATACTGTCAACTAGGCTTCTTATTCAATGAACAGTTTGTCTACTAAAACACACACACACACACACACACACACACACACACACACACACACACGTCTTATCCAGCTCCAGATCTCATTTTTGAAGGTACATTGAAAGTACAAAGATGCTTCTATAATCATCAGCTATGGAGATTGGGAGCAATCGGAACAAGTCTTCTTGGAAAAGAAGCTCCCTGTGTACAAGAAAAAAGAGGAAGAGTCCAACTCTGGGGACGGACTTGGCTGGGTCGTCACTATGACCCGGCAGGAACTCGGGCAGCACCGGGACTGACACACTCTGTTACAGGAAACGGGCACCACACGCGTGTGAGCCTCAGCTCTCGGCGGCAGCGTCTGGGTAAGAGTCCACTGACTCGAATTAAATGTTGTGACGGTGAAGTAGTTGTTAAAACGAGATCTATTTACAGAGAAATAAGCAGACATAATGTCTGCACTATAGATAGGTATATACCCGCTCTTTGCAAAAACAGTTTGTACCTTTGAAATGCTGGTTTGCCCAGGACAGAGCTCACTTAAAAAGAAGCCGGGCGCGGTGGCTCAGGCCTGTAATCCCGGCACTTTGGGAGGCCGAGGCGGGCGGATCACGAGGTCAGGAGATGGAGACCATCCTGGCTAACACGGCGAAACCCGGTCTCTACTGAAAATACCAAAAAAATGAGCCGGGCGCGGTGGCGGCGCCTGTGGTCCCAGCTCCTCGGGAGGCTGAGGCAGGAGAATGGCGGGAACCCGGGGGGCGGAGCTTGCAGGGAGCCAAGATGGCGCCGCTCACTCCAGCCTGGGCCACAGAGCCAGACTCCGTCTCAAAAAAATAAAAATAGGCCGGGCGCGGTGGCTCAAGCCTGTAATCCCAGCACTTTGGGAGGCCGAGACGGGCGGATCACGAGTTCAGGAGATCGAGACCATCCTGGCTAACACGGTGAAACCCCGTCTCTACTAAAAATACAAAAAAAAAAATTAGCCGGGCGAGGTGGCGGGCGCCTGTAGTCCCAGCTACTCGGGAGGCTGAGGCAGGAGAATGGCCTGAACCTGGGAGGCGGGGCTTGCAGTGAGCTGAGATCTGGCCACTGCACTCCAGCCTGGGCAACAGAGCTAGACTCCGTCTCAAAAAAAAAAAAAAAAAAAAATAAAAATAAAAAAAAACAAAAGAGAGAGAGAGAAAACCATTAAAGAAAGGCTGTAATACACAGCAACACACAGACACACATACACCTGTGTGTCTGTTCTTCAGTTATCACACTTTTTCTATACAGACTCGTAACATGACAAACATGTTACCTTTTATTTTTGGAGAAACTATAAGTAGAAAGAGGAGAATTTGTTAAATCAGTACAGAATGTTCCTTGTTTAGCATAATTCTAAGTGTTTCTCATTAGAGGTCTCAGTAATCAATCTCTATTATTTGTGGCCATGCTGGCATTTGGGAAATTCCACAAGAAACTTTTAAAATGTGAATTTGGAAAAGGGAAAAGGATTGTAAAAGTGTCTTTTTTTGTTCTGCATTCTGTGTGGAACACATATTTTGTGCTACCTGCTCGTGTTAGCTTGTGATTGCCTGTGACTATGTGGAAGATATAGTTTACGCGACTATGTGAGCAACAGTCTTAAAGTTAAGAAATCTAAACATTGGTTGGCTTCATTGCTAATTAGGTAAATTACCTTGTAATACTTACCTAACCTCTCAAAGATTAATTATCTTAAGTGGTACACTGAAGGTTCCATTCATATTGATTTTAGTTGACTTATCCTGCTCAAAAGTAAATTTAACAACAGAAATTATTCTAGACCTCATTATTTCAGGAGACCCCACCCCAGATTTTATTCCTAACTTCAAGAAATGCAGAGAAATTTAAAAATTGGATTTTTTCCAATTCAACAGAATATAACTGAACTAAATAGATTTATGTATAATTCATTATTTCAACCTTTAACGCTATATCCAAGCAGTTTGTTTTCACCATAAAGTGATAGCTGTTCAGGCCAATAATTAAAGAGGACCTTGATACAGAATGACAAGAGAGGATAATCGCCCTATTGTCTATCCTCCAGCTACTTTCAATGCCCTGAAGTTTTATTCACACCCAAATATTAGAATCCTATCTGAGAGAGCGTACTCAAATGATAAATCATGCTAATTTCTCACGAAAAGTGTTACAGAATAATAAATGCCTTTCTGGTCAAAGCACTGATGCTCTGGAAATAATCTTTTTCCAAATGAGGTACAGGAATTGTTACGACTATTAAAAGTTGGTATATGATATCTGCCAAGTTTGACAGAACTTCATTTAAAAATCTACTATATTAGGGCCAAGTGTAATGACTCAAATTAGTGAACTTAAAAATTGTTTTAAAATGTTTGATGGAGACATTTCAAATATTGATCTTTGATTTATCACTGTTACTTTTGCTGAATTCAATTTGCTGCCAAGATTTATTCAGATTAATCAAATGCCATAAACTCTGATACATAATGTTCCTTAACACCTTAAGAACTTTTAAACAGGTCAAATGTTGAAGATATGCTTTTAGTGAAAGTGTATCTGAGCACATGAATTATATTTAATACAGTTTTTTAGAAGACTAACAAAGAAAGAAGATTTAGGAAATTAGGAAACATTTTTTAAACCTTCTAGAGGGAATTAAACTACTGAAAAATAATTTCAATTTGTGAATCTAAAGGCATTAATCAGAAGATAAGAAAAAAGTAACCATAAAACTTTATGGGGCTAATATTTGTTATAAGGATCGGCAAAACAACTAACAGATATTAGGCTTAATACCTGTGTGATGAAATAATCTGTACAACAAACCCCCATGACACAAGCTTACCTATGTGACAAAGCTGCACTTGTACCCCTGAACTTTAAAGTTAAAATTTAAATAAATAACGTTGTGCTATTAATTGCAAGGTGCAGGGAACTTTTAAGAATTTTATTTCTTGCAAAAGGAAATTTGATTCTTTGCTTAGGGCCTTCCTAGCAAAACCTCTATTCTTTGGATGAACTTCATACACCTACAAGATTTAAGGACCATCATATTTGTCAGATTTTTTTTTGTTTTACTGTAAGCAGTTTACAGAATATAAAGAAAAATCGAATCCGAAGGTGCACTACAGTTTTTTATTAAAAGGAACATTTTTGTTTAGTTTTAAGAAAATATGACAAATTTAGTTTTCTGACCTGTTACCAAGTTAGACATCTTGAGTGAATTGAATCTTTTTAATCCTATTTGGTTTTAATCCTATGACGCTGGAAAACTGTCAACTATCCCCCATTTTTCAACTCTGCTCCTTTCCAGTACCTCATCTATATGACTATTGTAGTACTTTTCATCTGCTTCTGCCACTACACTATGGGTGCATTACTTACCATAATGTCCCACACATAAGTGGCTGGCAAATATCTACCTAAAATAAAGAGTAGAAATTGAATTATAATTGAGTATCCATTTGCCTCATATTCTGGTGTTCAATTCAAATAACTCCAGCTACTCTCAAAACTTCAACCCTCCCTGGGAATGCTGGACCAAAATATCCCAGATTATAGCACTCTCAGGCTAAAATTATTAATGCTTCTGTAGTTTCAGAAAGAGTATCAGGTTATTCGACACAACCTTCCATGCACCATCCCAGCCTCCTATAATCAGAGGACACTTAGATGACTTTAGTAGCCTTCAAAAGATACCCTCCCCTTTTTAAATTTATTTATTTATTTATTTATTTATTTATTTATTTATTTAATGGAGACAGGGACTCATTCTGTCACCCACACTGGAGTGCAGTGGCATAATCACAGTTCACTGCAGCCTCCACCTCCCGGGCTCAGATCTTCCACCGCAGCCTCCTGAGCAGCTAGGACTACAAGCGCTAGCCACCATATCTGGCTAATTTTTGTATTTTTTGTAGAAATGGGGTTTCACCATGTTGCTCAGGCTGATCTGAAACTCCTGGGCTCAAGCAATCTGCCTGCCGGGCCTCCCAAAGTGCTGGGATTACATGAATGAACCATTGTGCCCAGCCAACCCCTCCCGTTTTTTAACCTTCATACTGTTTATATAATCATCCTTCATAAAATAGAATACTTAATTACTCAGTGATTCTCATTATTCTAATATGAAGAACTATCTTAAGAAAATAAATTCCCAATACTTCCTAGAATATCCAATTCAATTCTATACATCAAATAGAGAAAAATAAAAGCCATCTTACTGTGTTAGTTTCTTACTGCTATTATAATGAATTAACACAAACTCAGAGGCTTAAAACAACACATTTTTTTTCTTTATACTTCTGGGGGTCAGAAGTCCAAAATGGGTCTTAGTGTGCTAAAATCAAGTTATCATTAAGTCTATATTTTGTCTGCAGATTCCAGGAAATAATTCATTTTCTTCCCTTCACCAGATTTGAGAGGTCACATGTATCCCCGAGCTCTTGGCCTCTGCCTCCATCTACAAAGCACACCACTTCAACTTCTGCTTCAGTTTCCCCAAGCTCTTCTACTCACTCTGGTCTTTCGGCCTTCCTGTTTTAAGTTTCTTTGTGACTACAGTGGGCCCACCTAGATAATTCAGGATAATCTCTCCATTTTAAAATCAAGTGATTAGCAATCTTAAATCCACCTGCAACCATAATGCTCCCATGCTGCCTAACAACATATTCAAAAAGTGATCCTACTGGGGGTCATTATTCTACCTACACACTAAGTAACGGACAAAAAGGTAAAGTTATGTATCATGCATTATCTATGGCAAGGAAATAATACATTATAATGATTTATCTAAAAAAACTATGTTAAAAGCTTTGGTCCTATTCGATTGATTAAAGTTTTAGTATATTCCAGATAAATTTCATGTCCTCAATGTTAACACATTGTGCACAGTAGATGGACTTTTAAAAACATTACTTTATAAAGGAATATTTAAGGTAATCTGGACAATAGAAAAGGAACTTTAGTTGCTATGCCACAAAGGCCAGATTTCCGCACATTACACCGCCTACCAGTGCACACATGTGCCAGACCCCTTCCTAAAAGCCTGGTTTGTGTTTCCTATGTGCTTAGCAATCGTCTTTATTCTCATGACTGTTTATATTAAGTCCTATTTTTTAAAGCATATCTTCATTTATTTGTTTTCCTGAGCCTACCCTTATTTCCTCCTCTGAACTGGATTTCATCTAGTATGTATTACACAGGTTTGCACACTTCATTGTACTCTACAACATCTTCTTATGTTCTGCACACAGTTATTTTTCTCCATGGTAAGGTGATAAGTGACTTCTCTGAGGACTTGCCACCTTAGTATGCAGTGGTGACATCACCTGCCGAGGCTCTGTCTGCAATGTGGAATTTAGTACGTTCCAACTTCTAGTCTAACTTGAGCTTCATAATTAAGCAGAGCTGCCTTTTGAGGGAATAGTAGGGTGTCTGCCCCTAAACGTCTGTGTAAATGCAGAAACACATTTGGAAACATAATTGACTTTTATGTACGGAAGCCAGATGCATTTCATGCCCATGCATGCTTAGGGAAGCAAGTTCATCTCATATATCACAATAAGCATCTGTTCCACTGAATTCCACTGCAGGATACTTATCACACTTAGACAACAAAACATTTAAGGAAATAAAAGTTCTTTCCAATAAAAATGTGCATCAAAAACTATGTGTATGTTTAAAAAAAAAAATCTTCCTGTATAAGGCCACAGGAACTACTAAAAAAAAGCATTCTTGAAATATATTTTCTGATAGGCATCTAGGCCCTTGTCTTATATAAGATTTAGGGAAAGGGATATGTGTGTCTTTATACTTAAAAGGCTGCTTTCAACAGCAAAGGGTATGTTTGAGGTATCAATATAGTTTTGAGAATGCAAAAGTTTAAAAGAACTAATGGAATACATACTATCCAGATATGAACATGCATTTTTCATTATTTTCCTATTATCTACTCTATTAGAAACAGAAGAAAAATTATGGAAATGTCTGTTTTCCCTCACTATGAATACCTATTTATTAAAGTTAATGAATTACTATTCTTTAAACATTGTAAAAATAGACTCATAAGTGACAACTTTCAGAGAAAATAAGGGTTTTTGGATATATGTATTTACTTATAACATGGGTAAAATTAATAATATAATTTTGTTAAAATATTAACTCCATATAGATAATGCTCTCTATTGTTTTTGCATTTTGTTTAACAATAGAGAATCTAATACATTTAGCGTTCATGAGTTTCATACAGTTTCCTGTCAATGTACTTTGTCTTTTTTTGTTGGACTACTAATCATTTATTTATGATTTGTTGGAACTACTCGTATTTTAAATATGTCAAGTGAATTGCAAATACTTGCTGCTGATTTAACATTTGCTTTTTACAGTTATTCATGGTATCCTCTGGAATAGAAAAGCTTTATATTTTAACAAATCCCAATCTGTAAATATTTTTTTTAAAAATTTCTGTCATTGGTTAGGGCTATGTTTGCATATTTAATTTTAACCATAATGTTGCAAGTAATATTTGTCTATGCATTTTTTCTTTATATTTTGAAAAAGTGTATTTGACATCTACTCTGAAATTAGTATTTATGAATGACATACTATAGCTTTGCGCAACTATAAAATACATATAGCCAATTATCTGAACACCATTTTATGAACTGTTTATCACTTATCCGCTGATTTGAAAGACCATCTTTATCATATATCGGATTTTAGGTTTATTGAGATTATGTAACATGAAATTACTTAATTATGAAATTATGTGAATTCAAGCATGACAGTCAGCTCTGCTTCCCCACCACCACCCTGTAAAAGGGTGGATGGAAGAATTGCTACCTTGTGACTTAAGTGTATGAGTAGTATCTAACATGGTCTTGATGAAGTGGGAACTATACAGAAACTGCTTTTGGTTCTGAAATGTACTCCAGCTTTACCAATTTGTTCTACACATATACCACCAAGGGTAGAAGCTGAATTTTGCTTACAATTATATTTCTACTACTTAACATTGTGCCAGATACTGAGTAGATGCTTGGAAACATGTTGAATGATTTTACAGCTAGGTACCTCATTATCTGTTGCAGTGGTGCTACCTCACTCAGAATAATTTTAACCAGCCTTTCTCCGCCATGAATAAAACACTTGTTTACACACTTGTGCACATGCACATGTCCATAGAAACATACACACCCTTTGCAAAGACAAACTGCATTGAAAGCATGTACAAACATTATAGTATATTTGCTGATTCTGACCTGATTCTGATTCCATAGTATATATTTTCATTCTGATCACAATAACAAAAATAGAAAACTATAAGTGTGAAGCTGGAAGATGCAGAACATGAAAGATCAAAGTACCAATTTTTTTCTATTATCTTTAGTTGGCTGCTGATGAAATCAGAAAAGTAATGGACGTAAAAATGAAAGTATGCAGTGTGTGTTTGTGTGTGTATGTATGTATATCATATGCACTCATTTTCATGATGTACGTATGGAATTTCATAACCAGCCAAACTAAGCTTCATAAGTGAATGAGAAATAAAATCCTTTACAGATAAGCAGATGCTGAGAGATTTAGTCACCACCAGACCTGCCTTACAAGAGCTCCTAAAGGAAACACTAAATATGGAAAGGAAAAACCAGTACCAGCCACTGCAAAAACACACCAAAATATAAAAACCAATGAAACTAGGAAGAAACTGCTTCAACTAACGTGCAAAATAACCACCTGCATCATGATGACAGGATCAAATTCACACATTACAATATTAACCGTAAATCTATATGGGCTAAATGTCCCAATTAAAAGACATAGACTGGCAAATTGGATAAAGAGTCAATACCCATAAGTGTTCTGTATTCAGGAGACCCATCTCACTTGCAAGGACACACAGGCTCAAAATAAAGGGATGGAGGAAGATCTACCAAGCAAATGGAAAATAAACAAAAACAACAACATCAAAAAGGCAGGGGTTGCAATCCTAGTCTCTAATAAAACAGACTTTAAACCAACAAAGATAAAAAAAGACAAAGAAGGGCATTACATAGTAGTAAAGGGATCAATGCAACAAGAAGAGCTAACTATCCTAAATATATATGCACCAAATACAGGAGCATCAGGATTCATGAAACAAGTTCTTAGAGACCTACAAGGAGACTTAGACTCCCACACAATAATAGTGGGAAACTTCAACAACCCACTATCAATATTAGACAGATCAACAAGACAGGAAATTAACAAGGATATTCAGGACTTGAACTCAGCCCTGGTCCAAGCAGACCTCATAGATATCTACAGAACTCTCCACCCCAAATCAACAGAATATACATTATTCTCAGTACTGCATAGCACTTATTTTAAAATCAACCACATAATTGGAAGTAAAACACTCCTCAGCAAAGGCAAAAGAATGAAAATAATAATCTCTCAAACCACAGTGTAATCAAATTAGAACTCAGAATTAAGAAACTCACTCAAAACTGCACAACTACATAGAAACTGAACAACCTGCTTCTGAATGACTACTGGGTAAATAGCAAAATTAAGGCAGAAATAAATAAGTTTGTTGAAACCAATGAGAACAAAGACACAACATACCAGAATCTCTGGGACACAGGTAAAACAGTGTTTAGAGGGAAATTTATAGGATTAAATGCCCACATCAGAAAGTGGGAAAGATCTAAAATAGATACCCTAACATCACAATCAAAAGAAGCAAAGGCAAACAAATTCAAAACCTAGCATAAGACAAGAAATAACTAAGATCACAGCAGAACTGAATGGGAGAGAAACACGAAAAAACCTTCAAAAAAATCAATGAATCCAGGAGTGGGTTTTTTTGAAAAGATTAACAAAATAGATAGACCAGTAGCCAGACTAATAAGGAAGAAAAGAGAGAAAAATCAAATAGACACATTAAAAAACGATAAAGGGGATATCACCACTGATCCCACAGAAAAACAAACTATTATCAGAGAATACTGTAAACACCTCTACACAAATAAACTAGAAAATCTAGAAGAAATGGATAAATTCCTGGACACATACACCCTCCCAAGACTAAACCTGGAAGAAGTCAAATCCCTGAATAGACCAATAACAATTTCTGAAATTGAGGCAGTAATTACTAGCCTACCAACCAAAAAAAGACCAGGACTAGATGTATTCACAGCCGAGTTCTATCAGAGGTACAAAGAGGAGCTGGTACCATTCCTTCTGAAACTATTCCAAACAATAGAAAAAGAGGGACTCCTCCCTAACTCATTTTATGAGGCCAGCATCATTCTGATTCCAAAACCTGGCAGAGACACAATAAAAAAAGAAAATTTCAGGCCAATATCACTGATGAACATCAACGCGAAGATCCTGAATAAAATACTGGCAAGTGAATCCAGCAGCACATCAAAAAGCTTATCCACTACGATCAAGTTGGCTTCATGCCTGGCATGCAAGGCTGGTTCAACATAGGCAAATCAATAAACGTAATCCATCACTTAAACAGAACCAATGACAAAAACCACATGATTATCTCAATAGATGCAGAAAAGGCCTTTGATAAAATTCAACACCCCTCATACTAAAAACTCTCAATAAACTAGGTATTGATGGAACATATCTCAAAATAATAAGAGCTATTTATGACAAATGCATAGCTAATATCATGCTAAATGGCCGAAAGCTGGAAGCATTCCCTTTGAAAACTGGCACAAGAGAAGGATGCTCTCTCTCCCCACTCTTATTTCACATAGTAGAAGTTCTGGCCAGGGCAATCAAGCAAGAGAAAGAAACAAAAGGTATTCAAATAGGAAGAGAGGAAATCAGATTGTCTCTGTTTGCAGATGACATGATTGTATATTTACAAAATGCCGCCACCTCAGTCCAAAAATTCCTTAACCTGATAAGCAACTTCAGCAAAGTCTCAGGATATAAAATTAATGTGCAAAAATCACAATCATTCCTATACACCAATAATAGACAAGCAGAGAGTCAAATCATGAGTGAACTCCCATTCACAATTGCTATAAAGAAAACAAAATACCTAGGAATACAATGTACAAGGGACATGAAGGACCTCTTCAAGGAGAACTACAAACCAGTGCTCAAGGAAATGACAGGAGACAAACATATAGAGAAACATTCCATCCTCATGGATAGGAAGACTCAATATTGTGAAAATGGCCATATTGTCCAAAGTAATTTATAGATTCAATGCTATTCCCATCAAGCTACCGTTGACTTTCTTCACAGAACTAGAAGAAAACTACATTAAATTTCATATGGAAGCAAAAAGGAGCCTGAGGAGCCAAGACTAACCTAAGCAAAAAGAACAAAGCTGGAGGCATCACGCTGCCTGACTTCAAACTATACTACAAAGCTACAGTAACCAAAACAGCATGGTGCTAATACAAAAACAGATATATAGACAGAAACAGAACAGAGACCTCAGAAACAACACCACACATTTACAACCATCTGATCTTCAACAAACCTGACGAGAGCAAGCAATGGGGAAAGGATTCCCTATTTAATAAATGGTGCTGGGAAAACTGGTGAGCCATATGCAGAAAAGAGAAACTGGACCCCGTCCTTACACCTTACAAAATAATTAACTCAAGATGGATTAAAAACATAAATGTAAAACCTAAAACTATAAAAACCCTAGAAAAAAACCTAGGCAATATGATTCAGGACATAGGTGTGGGCAAAGACTTCATGACTAAAACACCAACAGCATTTGAAACAATAGCCAAAACTGATAGATGGAATCTAATTAAACTAAAGTGCTTCTGCTCAGTAAAATAAAGTATCACCAGAGTGAATAGGCAACCTACGAAATATGAGAAAAATTTTTCAGTCTATCCATCTGACAAAGGTCTAATATCCAGAATCTAGAAGGAACTCAAACAAATTTACAAGAAAAAAACAACCCCATCAAAAAGTAGGCAAAGGATATGAACTGACACTCCTCAAAAGAAGACGTGTATGCGGCCAATAAACATATGAAAAAAAGTTCA
Organism: Macaca fascicularis; assembly: GCF_037993035.2. Taxonomy (NCBI): domain Eukaryota; kingdom Metazoa; phylum Chordata; class Mammalia; order Primates; family Cercopithecidae; genus Macaca; species Macaca fascicularis. The sequence continues at coordinate 202,874,477 of NC_088376.1, forward strand.
TTATATCATTGGTCATTACAGAAATGCAAATCAAAACCACAATGACATACCATCTCACACCAGTTAGAATGGTGATCATTAAAAAGTCTGGAAACAACAGATGCTGGAGAAGATGCAGAGAAACAGGAACACTTTTACACTGTTGGTGGGAGTGTAAAATAGTTCAACCATTGTGGAAGACAATGTGGTGATTCCTCAAGGATATAGAACCAGAAACACCATTTGACCCAGCAATCCCATTACTGGGTATATAACCAAAGGATTATAAACCATTCTACTATAAAGACACACGTACACATATGTTTATTGTGGTGCTATTTACAATAGCAAAGACTTGGAACCAATATAATGCCCTCAATGATAGACTGGATGAAGAAAATGTGGCACATATTCACTATGGAATACTACACAGCCATAAAAAAGGATGAGTTCATGTCCTTTGTAGATGGATGAAGCTGGAAACCATCATCCTCAGCAAACTAACACAGGAGCAGAAAACTAAACACTGCATGTTCTCACTCATAAGTGGGAGCTGAACAATGAGAACATGTGGACACAGGGAGAGGAACATCACACACTGGGGCCTGTCGGCAGATGGGAGGAAAGGGGAGGGAGAGTATTAGGACAAATAGCTAATGCATGCAGAGTTTAAAACCTAGATGACGGGTTGATAGGTGCAGCAACTATCATGGCACATGTATACCTATGTAATAAACCTGCATGTTCAGCACATGTATCCCAGAACTTAAAGTAAAAGTTAAAAAAATGAAAGTATAAAATATGTGTGCGTGCATATATATATATATATATAAAAACATGCCCTCATTTGCATGATGTACATATATGCCATCAGTTTTGTATTTGTAACACATATATGTACATGCATATACAACAAATAGAGGTGTTTTGCATAATACTTTCATTTATATTCATTTCATAAGCTAAGAACTAAAGAAAATTTAAATCAAAATCAATTATTCATTTACAGGTGTTTTTAACCATTATTTTCAGTTTTATGCCTCCTTTTATTGCCATTTTGTGATTTTTTTGCCATAAATTATACATATTTGGAACAATCACTTTAAGAAATTCAATCTTTGAGTAAGATCTCTAAGATTGATTTTGTATGAATATGTGTGTGGGCACACACTTGACAAAGAAAGTTCTGTTATAAATATATGTGTACACTTATCAAAATAATTCACAGAAAATCTCTAAATAAAATTATCTATACACTTTTTCTGTCAATAAAAGCAATATAGTACAATTCTTGATAGTAAACCCGTTTGTTTTCATTCTGTGGCCTACCATCTGAGCTGCCATGTTGGTATAACACATTGATCATTTGATATTTTACCATGGCAAATAATAGTGCTCCCCCAAAACAATAAATAAATAAATCAGTGAGTTTCAAGAAAATAAATTTTTTGATGGATCAGATGATTTGAAGTTTTTAGTTTGTTCTCCAGCAAGGTGAAAGAAAAAAGCTGTTAGTTTGTTCTCTATCAAGGTGAAAGAAGATGAAAACTAAAGTTCTCAAGGCCAGTGCGTAACAATAATGGGGCTGTGTTCTGTCCATCAATCACCATTATCAGATATCTTGATACCTATGTTGCCAAATATTTCATGTACTGCTTTAGTGGTGATTAATCAATGTGCCATGGCACTGAAACTGAAATGAGACTTTGTAGTACAAATGATATTCAAAAGCGTTTTGAAAATTTATCATCTCTACAGATACAGATGAAAAAACATCATCTATATCTATCTAACGATACTGTTTTTATAAATGTTACCTATCCAAATCTTGGTTTTATTTACTTAATATTTAGAAAACATGATTTTAGTAAAAATTGTTCATATTTTCTTAATGTAGTATGTGAAATTACTATGTAATTATACAAGAAATATGCTAGACACCTGAATATACAAATAGGCCAGCAAAGGTAGCAAAAGGTGCCTTTCAGTGTTATTATCTCCCCTATAATCTTCACCAACACCAGCCACTCTTCTCTGTGCATCAGTGATGTATGTTACCTAAACCAAGTCCTGTGCAAACGTCACCTCAACATAAGCCCTCTCGTCTCGTCTTCTTATCAGAATGCAGCTTGAAAGCCCGACAGGGAGTTCTGGAACCACCACTGAAAAATACACACTTGTTGCAAGTATTGAAAAGTCTGATATTGCAAATTCAGAATTCACAGTATTGAAAAAATTAATATATTTTTTAAAAGTTACAATACTGTGAACTGTCTAAAATGAATTATGCTGGGATCAGATGACTCTCTTCATTCCAGCCTATCTTATATTTTCTCATTATTTTCTCCACATAGTCACGACTAACAACAACAGACTCATTATAACATTTCACTATTGGCTATTTTATAACAAATGATCTCAATAGCATTTCTGAACCCTCTGCTCTTCTAGTTTTACATAATTCTTGAATTTTTGAATGAGTTAGTTTTTGATTGAAAAAGACTTGACTCTTACGCTTAGAAAAGCCATCTTTCTTTCTGTAAGCTTTCTATCTTCTATAAGCTTTACATGTTCCATAAGCAAACATTCACTGGTTTTGTGATCAAACTGGAGAGGCAAATTCAGTTAATAATAACAGCAACATCATTAATCATCCTCAAATCTAGTGTTATGGATAATATGATTCCCACGAGGAGAGACAGTTGGTTGCATGAGCGACAGAGAAAGACAATCAACAGTCTCATACTCGTACCAAGATATGTCCACACACACTTGTTTCCACAGTCAAAGTAATGCCATATGTCCCCAGTGACGTGGGTGGGTGAAAGGAACAGTTGGCCTGCTAATGAGGGCCATATGTACACGCAGTCTATCGTACCATCCTTCTAACTTACGATGGCTGAAAACTCAGTTGAAGTGCTTGCTCTGAGGAATAGCATGACTGGAGGAGGAGGGGCTTCCTTAATAGCAGGAAAGGACCATTTATTGTACAACTACTGTCTCTCTGAAACTGGGAGCTAAAAATATGCATGTACGTTACTCATTTGCATGAAGAGTTACTTAAGCATCAGTAGAGTTCTTTATTCCAGTTTCATCTTATTTCACTAAATTCATTTGCCTTTATGTGCAAAGGGATTTTTGGCCCTTTTCAGAAATTACTTTTCATAATCAATCTTGTTAATTTGATGTTCATTTACATCAACCTCTCTTATTTTTAGCTTGATCTTCAGAAAATTTATACTTTCTTTGACATTGTTAAATGTTACAATATTAAAAGAAATGAAAAAGACTTAAAAACTTAGAATATTTGGATGAAGGTTTCTGTACTTACTGCACTACTGTTCCAAAGTAAAAGAAAAACAAAGATTTTTAAAATGATTATAGCAGCTTTGTATCTCAATCACGGTTTCCTTTGAAATTTCTACAACTGCAAACACTATTCAGCAATTTGCACTGATTATAAAATTTATGGTTTTAAGGTCAATTGTAATACTATGATCAGATAATATAATTTACTTTACTCTTAATGGCTTCATTTTGACAAATGAGGGAGCTTTAAGGAAGGACAATGCTCCCTGCACAACAACTAGTAAAGCATGTCACATCCATTTACAATATAATTTTAAGAAAAATGAAGGACAAACTACTTATGAGGCAGCAATAATTCATTTGCATTAAATTAATTTGAACAGGGCATTTAAAGTTCTCTCTGGCAACAATGGAATAAAGGGGAAAATGAATCTATCTTATGCAATGGTCCTCTTCCAGGTTCCAGAAAGATTTGAAAGGCTGACATGACCATTGCTAAATTTCTTCTAGAAGTTTATGATTAGTATCATAGATATAACTCATGAGATAAAATATTCACAATGAATGTTTGTGAACTGCATCAATTACTATGGAACTACTGTCTAACATCCCTTTGAAAATGTATGTTCTGCAAAGGTTAAGAAAAGACCAATCTTTCTGTGCTTTCTTACATGGATGAGGTTTTGAAAACAAGAACTAAGCTTCACAAATAAGCACTATGGAAGATAATGTTCTAATTTAAACCTAAGTAATCCAGGTGTTGGCCTTGATAAATAATGGGTTTAATCAATATTTTTGACCCGAGCAGTGCTAATGCTTTTACTTATATTTTACTAAAGTTAGATTTGACAAATCTAAGGGTATTTAATTTATCAGTGTCTGTTGTCAGATGAAAACTTCCCCATCAATACTTTCTAATGGTTCAAAAATAAGTTGTTACCCCCACAGATACATTGTGTTTCCAAGTGTAAGCAGGCACATTAATTTCAGGGTCTCAAGGCACAAATATATTATTACCACTTGTGATAGGATGCATACTAGTCCCAAAAGATGTTCTTGGCCTAATCTCCAGGCCCTGGGAATGTACTGCCTTACATAGCCAAAGGGACTTGTAGATATGATTAAGTTAAGGATCTTCAGACAAGGTGATTATCCCAGATCATCCATGTGAGTCCGAAGTTATCACAGGAGTCCTTAGATGAAGCAGAGAGGAGGACTCAAAGTTGAAGGAAGAGGCTATGCGGAAACAGAAACAGAAATAAAAGCAATGCACCTTGAAAATGGAGGAATGGGTCAAAAGACAATGAAGACAGGTGCCACTAGGAGCAGAAAAAGGCAAGAGAATGGATTCTTCCCTCAGCACCTGGAGAAGGAACCAACACCGCAGACACATTGGCTTAGCCTAATTACAGTGATTTTGGACTTCTGACCTTTGAAACTGTAAGACAGTAAATATGCGTTGTTTTAAGTGATTAAACGTGTGGTAATTTGTTAGCACAGCAGCAATACAACTAACACACCACTACAATAAGCAAAGGAAATAAACTACAATAGTAACAAACCTAAGGGGTTCCAGAAAAGAGAAATGAAGTGGTAACCTCAGTCACAGGATTGACATTAGTAACTGTGTTACATGTTACTCGCTTACCCCTTCAATCATGTTATTGTGTAATTATCATTATCATCCAATCAATATGCTTACACCATTATGTGTAACCTAGAGATGAAACATTTTTTCTATTCCACCCTTCCCATAATTGCATGCAGCTACCCCTAAGCACCCGTGTATCTGACAGAGCTAATATTTTCACGGAAAAATCTTCCATGTTAAGCAGAAAGTTTACATCTAAAATTAAATTCTTTTAAGCCAGTCTTGGGACAATACCTAGAAAATTCAAACACTACTTCTCAAGAATACCACTAGCAGTGAGTTTGTGATGCTACCTTCCGCCAACTGAATCAAAGTTAATTTTAAAGATTTTCAAAGCAATATTTTTAAAATGGTGTACATATTTTTCCTCTTGGTAAAAATAAACCATTTCTCAACCCTCCATTATATTTATGTTAATTACATGAAGTCCATACATGAATTATCATACCACAAATAGAGAACTATTTAAATAGGAAAATCTCACTTGGTGCTGACAGAATGACAGCATAAAACTGTTAAGCGTGGGGAGAAGTAAGTTGTTTGTAGTGTAAATATTTCCCTTTTCTTATCAAAATTTGTCCTGTGATCTAGCACTCTTCTCTCCACATGCTTAAGTACAGCAAAAGTTATAAAAATACTCATTCTAGTTTTCTATACTTTAATGGTTGCAGAACATTAGAAGAGAAGTTGGAGATGGGAATGTTTTGTGCAAGACTGACATTGCCTTTGAGGGGAAAATAAAATCTTGGACATAATATGTGGGATATCTCCACAGTAATATATGGGAGGGCAAGAAAAAATACTATCAAATTTCTACCATGTGCTGAGTATATATAAATTTATGTATAAATAAATATCTAGCCTTTTTAATGTACTAACAACCACTCTTCATAGCAGGCATTCTATTCCCAGTTTGTAGATAAGAAACAAGGCTTCAGAAAGGAATCTTCACCAATTTCACACAGTCAATAAAAGGCAGAACTAGGGCAAATATCAATAATAAAAATAACAATCTAATCCTAATTGGATCTGGCACTGCTCTAAGAAGCAAATCATTAACAAAGAATTTTGAGTTACATTCTCCTGGTCTCCCCATTTTACAAAAGAAGCAATTGAAGTAAAGAGAAGCTATACCATTTGTTTTCAAGCTCATATAGCTAACAAGAGACCATTTTAATCATGGGTCTGTGATAGATCCTGTACACAATTTCTAGCATTAGCTGAGATTTTTCTTATTAAACCCTAAGCAAGTATTTGATCCCTGGTAAGTATGCTATAATTTTTTCACTGCTCATTCTTATCACAGTTCTTCAAGAAAAGTACAGTTCAACACATTTATCCTATTTGGTTGCAAATTTTGAAACTCAAAATATATATCACACTGAACTGTTAGCTCCAGTTAGAATTTTAAAAAACTAAATTTTCGGCCGGGCGCGGTGGCTCACGCCTGTAATCCCAGCACTTTGGGAGGCCGAGGCGGGCGGATCACGAGGTCAGGAGATGGAGACCATCCTGGTTAACACGGTGAAACCCCGTCTCTACTAAAATACAAAAATGAGCCGGGCGCGGTGGCGGCGCCTGTGGTCCCAGCTCCTCGGGAGGCTGAGGCAGGAGAATGGCGGGAACCCGGGGGCGGAGCTTGCAGGGAGCCAAGATGGCGCCGCCCACTCCAGCCTGGGCCACAGAGCCAGACTCCGTCTCAAAAAAAAAAAAAAAAAAAAAAAAACAACTAAATTTTCACTCAGTAAAAAAGTAATTGGATTGTTTTTTTTTTTGTTTTTTTTTTGTTTTTTTTTTTTTTTTGAGATGGAGTCTCGCTGTGTCTCCCAGGCTGGAGTGCAGAGGCGTGATCTCGGCTCCCTGCAAGCTCCGCCCCCGGGTTCCCGCCATTCTCCTGCCTCAGCCTCCCGAGGAGCTGGGACCACAGGCGCCGCCACCACGCCCGGCTGGTTTTTTGTATTTTAGTAGAGACGGGGTTTCACCGTGTTAGCCAGGATGGTCTCGATCTCCTGACCTCGTGATCTGCCCACCTCGGCCTCCCAAAGTGCTGGGATTACAGGCTTGAGCCACCGCGCCCGGCCAGTAATTGGATTGTTTACTCCCATATCTACAATATAGCTTATAAGTGTATATTTGCATTGAAAATATAATTTTCTATAACTTTTATAATATTTAAATATTATTTAAGGTTTTAATATTTAAATGTTGAAATTTACATTTAAAAACATAGTTCAACAAGTCAGAATAATCCTTCACTTACTTATGACAAAATATTTGTTCAGTATCTTCTGTTTGTTCACTCCTGTGTAATATATCTTATTTTAAGAATCAAAAACTTCTCTTAATGTCAATGCTATAGCCTCTTCACATTTCCTACCTATTCTTAATTACCCTTCAGGAGCAAATAAAATGAATTTATCCCAAATTTATTTGCTTTGAAACAACTTCAGCGAAAATGGTGGTTGTCAGCCGTATCTACCATTCATATATCTCCATATTTTTCTGCATTAAATTTCATCTAATACTCCCTTATGCCATTAATGTCACTGCAAAGGGAGACGGGATGAATCTCATAATGAACAAAGGTATGTACACTAGATCTTAGGATGTTCAATCATCTCCCTAATATATTATGTCCCATCTGAACTACTCATATTAAAATGAGCAACTACATGAACATGGTACTTTTAAGAAAGGATGTTCAAAAATTAATTCATATATTCTACAAATTTATATCCAAGAAAGCATGACCTAATAGGCATCACACACGTGAATAAAAACTTCACTTTCAGCAATGAATGTTTATGACACTCCTTCAGCAAGAGTTGTCACCGAGCTACCCACAACTCCTTGGCACTCACTATTCTCATACATGTGGTCGGACAATGTCCAGTGATTCTGTCCAAAGGCTTTTCTGGGCCATCAGAGCTGTCTCAGCCTGTATACACAGTTATACAGAAACTCTAGAGCTTTAACGACTCTGATCACTGGAACAACCCTGTACTAACAATGCAAATTTATGGAGGAAACTTCCAAGTCCTCTAGCCCCCAGCTGGGGTAACTCTGTTACCTATTTCATATGGTCTCATAGTTCTCCAACAAAAATGATCTCGGCTTGCTCATCTTATTTCCAACTCACTACATGGCACAACTAGAAGTTGACGAGATATTCTGCTTTAATGTATGTGCAAAGCCCTCTCGCTCAGGAATGTTTGTAGGATAATATTTCTAAATTAGGAATACAATTGGTCTTGTTCTTTCCTGAGGGATAAAATGTCATCTCTCTCCTTATCTCCCTCTCTCCCTTCTTCCTAACTCAGCTAACCCTCTATCTGAAAGAATTACAATGGAAGAAATATAGGGCATTGTTTAGCATTCTCAAGAGGATTCTTTTCCTTGGAAATGTTGAAATGACAGTGAGTATCACACATACACTGCTTGAATTATTTTTTAGGATCTGAGGGAAAAGAGAATTTTGACATTCCAGAAAATTTAAGTCATCCTTTTAATGTCAGGACGGGAAAGGAACAGGTCACATGGGCAAGAGCCATAAAACTAATTATCTTGACTCCTTCCAGAATACCTGAGCTATAAATGTACAAGGAATCCTGTAATCAGATGCAAAGTTGTCTACAATATACTTAGTTCCCCAATGTAACTATGAATTTTATGTATGTAATGTAAAAAAATTGTTTCCAAGTATTTGAGACTCCAAAAAGTTTCCCAGCTAGCATTCAATATTCTTGCTTAACTTCTCCTTATACCCCTAACCTGTGTTGAGCATGCATACACACACAACAGCACCCTCCCTCCAAAAAACTCACAAACTGTCTTTGGAATTCATTTTTTTAAGAGCTTATGTAGGATCAACTATTACCACTTAAGAAAGAAAAGGAGCAAAAAGCCTGTATTACAGGGATTTTGTTTTCTTCCTCAACTCTTGACGAAGCCTGTTTGTATCAGCCCATGTCAGACACCAAAGGACTTATCAATAAAGTGTTATGAATGTGGTCACATATGAAATGTAAGAGCATTCAGTTTCTACCTCTCCTTTTCTCATAAATCCTACATCAGATATACATTAGATATATCTGCCAATGTTTCCATGGAATCTTAAAGACTATTCACTGTGAAGCCTGGCAGTTTAGCCTGAAAGCAAGTTATGTCTGCATTTCAAGTTCACACTAGGTGGTTTAAAAATACAACTAAATGTGGCCTGCCTTTATCTTGATTATAAGACATAAATTATCCCAAGAATATTCTTAGTAAAAAATTGAGTCTCCCTGTCAATCCACTTTTATTAAGAAGGACACAGGACAGTTTTTAGGAGTTTAGGAATTATTTGGAAATTAGGAGCATCTAAATATGGAAAATAACTCCATAAAATTATAGTATATTTTATATCAAAGAGAAACCAGAAAAATAAGAAATAAAATAAAAAAGAATAAATGTTTTCAGTATTTTTTCATGTAGCATGTTCATATATAATTATTTCAGTAGTCTCAGTGTAGTGCAATTGTGGTGCAATGTGCAGTTGTTTAGGTAAAGAACTAACCTTGAAGTTAAACAGCATAGGTCTGAATTCTTTATAACATTCATGTATTTTATATATTCCATAATAACATGCAACTTCTAAGTGTATGACATAATAATTACAGAAATCGAGGTAAAGTAACACTTCTGTGATACAGTCTCTTCATCTACAAAGTGGAATTAATATCACTTTTCTCTTTAAATTTCTATTAAAAATTGGAGAAGTAATATATGTGAAAGAACCTTACATTAAATACGCAAGTTTTATTTGTTGAATTCAAACTGTTATTAAAGAAAGAAGAAAATAAAATGTTACATTTTGATTAACCAAGTAGATACATATATCTCAATTTGAGAAACCTTTAAGCTCCCTTGACCATAAAATGACACTGGATCCTAACAGAGAATTTGGTTAATTTTGAAAGATATTTCAATTTCACACCTAAATTTGGATTCTGACATTTATTTCCTAAACTTATCGTTTGTATACTTACCTGCTATTAAATCCACAGTAGGTCATGTGACTAACCATATGCCCACCTATTTTATTGACAGGTATTCAGTAAGGCCCGCAAAGTAAGTATTGAATTTTTTTTTAAAAAAAGACCCAAAACACAGAGAAGCAAAACACTTAGTTAATTCTTATAATCATGATGATCACAAATTAGTGCTATTAGTAAGAAAGAAACTTCTAAACCTAATAAAGTCATAATACCTCCAAGGAATTTTGTCTCTCTGATACACACACACACACACACACACACACACACACACACACACACGAGATTAAAAAAAAAAAAAAAGAAGCAAATGTAAAAAAATAAATAAATGAAAGAAGTTCTGTGGGAAATGTCCATAATTTCATGCCCAGAATTTCTCTATCAATCCCTTTCCCCAAAGTTCTTCCCAAGAAAATAAAGTTGCCTTTCTCTCAATGTTGACTCATCACTTTTCTCATAGAATTTTCAAAAGAAATATTTCCTGTCAGTCGGCCACTTAAACTTTATGTTAAAAAAATCCAAAAAGGTATCAATTTGGCAACAAAGGATAAAGAGGAGATGAAGTGAACCAACATGGCTTTTAAGCTAAATTGCCATCACATTTCACAGGCTGTCTAGAGAGCCTGAAGTTCCCTTTAATAAGCTTATGGAGGTTACAGATCGAAGGAACCTCAAGTTACTCTGAGGGTTTTCCCTGGTAAATTAGGTGGAAAGGAAGAGTGCCAACCCCACCCCCTAACTTAGAGACCAAGGCTGGCCCGTCCCATTCTGTGCCCAGACCTTCTCCGTCCACGCCTTTCCAATCCTTTCCTTGGCTTGGAAAATTGGGCATGAGGCAAGCAAAAGGAAGGACAGAAGGCCAAAATGGGCATCCGGGAAACCAAATTCCTGTCTTAGAAGCTTGTATAGAAACACATATAATGCGTGCCTTTGGGGACATTTCCTAAAACCCCATTGACTTCAGCTAATGCCATCCGAATGCCCCCACGCTGGCCGTGAGGATCGCAGCCACCCACCGCCCATCCGCCCACCCCCAGCCTGTGCAGCCACCGCCGAAACCTTCCGTGAATGTGGGACACGTAAAGGCAGCAGCGCCTGGGGGAGCTGAGCAGCCTCGCCAGTTCCACGTCTCCGGTTCGAGACCCCTGGGTTCACCTCTGTGCTGAACTGAACTCACCCGGAGTCAGGTTCAGACGGCAGCCTCCCCGCAGGGGCACTGGGCAGCCCCGGGAGCTCCGCAGCGTCCGTGCGAATAACGGGCGCAGCGCCGCGGAACCGCTCCCCGGACCTGCTGCTCCGGCTGCTCCCGGATTTCGCCCACTCCGCCCGGGAGCCGTCCTTCCTTGTCTTCCCTCTTCCTCCTGCGCCTGCAGCCGCCGCGCTCGCTCCTCCTGGCGGTGGCGCAGGGCTCCTTCCGCCTCCTCCGGGCGCGAGCTGCGCGGTGCTAACGAGCGGGCTGCAGGCTCCTCCCGGCCAGGGGTGCGCACAAGCCCCTCGCCAGAAACCGGACTTCCCGGAGCAGAGCTAGGATGTGCCCTGTGCGGCCACTGCAGAAACGAGCTGGAGGAGGCGACCGTCTGCGCCCCTCTAGCACTAACACCTCCTAGATCACATACAGAACTGGCTACTCAGCTTAACCGAGCCATCACCCCAGACTTCTTCCTAAATAGCTCCAGTAATTTACAAGCGCAGAAAAGTGAAGGAGGGGTTTGAGCACATATCTGTGTTAACAGTATTGTCTGTATGGAGATGCTAATTTGGCTAGATTCTGGGATGAAATGTTCAAGGAATGGTATATGATTCTGTCTGGTTGTTATTTTGACATATTTTGACTATACTTACAGATCTGTAACATAAACCAGCAATCTTCTAATCATGACAACACAGATTCCTAATCTAAGGCAACTGATACTTACTGAACACCAGGCTCTGTTTAATAGTCTCTTTTTTCCCAGCTAATCTTTACTACAATTCTGTGAGCACTACTAGCATCCCTACTGTATATTTTAAGAATCTGAGACTAACTTTTAAAACAAGAAGGTCTTAAAACAAGACTAAGTAACTTGTTCAAGTTCGCAGAGATTCTAAGTTTCTGAGCCTGAATACTAACTGAAAACTGTAGCCCTCACAACCCATACCCTGTGTATAATGTGTTGTAGCATCTTGGATGGTACTGTGTAATTGAACCAACAAAGATAATAGGACCATCAGCAAATACACATCAAGAGACTAATGAATACCTAGAATCCTAGGGAGACTTGTAAATAGTCAAGCACCCTATGTAACAATAGTTCAAGTGCATGCTAAACATGGAGATTACTTATAAAAAAAACATCAACCAGTATGAGTTAAGACAGGCAAATAACGTTCAAAATGTTGAGAATCAACGTCCAGCCACATATGAGTTGAATTCCCCGCTCTAAAAAAGAGGGCAGATATGATGTATTCTAAGAAGTCTACAATGGGCATGGTCTTTTTGCAATCAAAGAAGGCCTTGTAAACACTTGTTTCCCATTAAGAATATGCAATAGCTAATTAATATTAAATTTAAAAATCAATGATAATTTATTTCAACTAACCTTACATGAAAACATCATTACTCATTCAAGCTTTTAGAATTAAATAGCATTGAATGTCAAATTTACTTCAACGCATAGAAATAATAGACAGTTAATTAATAAAGTAAGTAATTTAATTAACTTTACTTTTGTGTCATGCTGTATTTTTCCTTAGGAAGACGATAAGAATTTTTTTCCATGGTATAAAATACTAGAATATGACTTTTATATTTGTCTTCGTGAAGATGAAAGAATTAATAAAATAAGTACAGACACATTTATTGCCAGCAAATCTATCCAGATCATTCATTCTCCACTCAAGAAATTATTCTAGGCAAGCTTTATTTCTCCATATGTACAAGGCAATTCAGGGATCAAAAGAAAGGGGAATTTATTCACAAGTGAGCAATGTTAAAGCACCTAAATTGATATCAACCATTAATTAACTAATTAAGATTAGATTTTCTTTATAAACAACTTTAAAAGACTATGAATAAGGTGTAACAAACTTCTACTTTATAAATACTACTATTCCTATTGAACACAAAGATATATAATTATATTTTTCTTCCTACTTAAAATATTTATTGATCCTGGCATAATAATATCATGGATATAAGGTTTATGCTAATTTTTTCACATACCAAGTACTTCAAAACACTTATTATTTTTCCTTAAGCTTTTATGTGCATATATTTTATCTCTCCAACTAAAGAATAAGCTCCTAAATAAGAGTAGTTTTGTCAATGAATTTTATGCATTTTAACACATTATTAACTTCTTTTATGTATTCATTTATTGATTCAAAAAATAGGTGTCCATGCCACTTTTTCTAAACCTTGCGCAAGATGTAGGGTATACAATTATGTCCAAACTTGATATAGTCCTTGACCTCATGGAGCTTACAGTGCAGAAATGTGCAGTATTTTAAAATCTATTTATTATTATTTAAAGCAATAAATGAATACATTCTTGCCGAAAATAAATGAAAAGTCCGTCTGAACTCCTTGGCCAAGGCCAAAACATGAAAGCAAAAGCGCTGCCTGCCTGAAAACACTAAAAGCAACTCTCAGGAGGGTTTCTCTGTTGAAACAGTGCATCTCATTATGGAAATAATGAGAAAAATTAGTAACTGTGCAAATGACAGCACACATGCATCTTTGTGGTTTCTGGCCTTTTAGCATCGTCAAAAGCAAGACCACAAGCCTTTCAACACCATTCTTGGTGTTAATCTTGCACAGAATATAATGTTTTCACATATTTCATTCTGATTTCCTATAAAGTAATTTCAATTTTTAGCTAAAGCTAATGGGTTTTTCTAGTGAAAATATTGTGAGCTGAATGACTTTCCAGTGAGATCTGTGTATCATGCGCCATTTTCATGCTCATGCTCATTTCTCTGAGTCTATTTGCCTTTAATTCACCATGATAAAATTCCTTTGGTACTTTCATTGGCAACCATCGCATAGTGACACTTGCATCCAAATGTAATTCAATTTGAGCTTGGCAGCGTTTGCTTTTTTATCCGAAAAGGGAAGTTAGAGGGAACAAGGGGCAAAGACGTGTGTAAGAATATCTGAGGGACCATCACAGCATCATCACAAATTCAAGATTTTTTTGAAACACTGGACAAGGGACTAACAGCCATACCCTGGGATGGCTGAAACACTTCACAACCTGCTCATGTTCATGACCAAAATCATCTCCTAAAATGAATTCAATTTGTAAATATCATAATATTGTTTGTGTATAAGTAATCATAAAGCAGTGTTAGGGGAGTATAATCTACTAATAAATTGGAACAAAAATATTAGACAAAATTCAAGAAGATTCTAAAAGAAGGAAATCAACCTGTCTGTTCTGAACAGAATTGAAAAAAGCACATAAATCATAGCTCTATACATTGACCATAGACTTAAAACATAACATAAGAATAAAGAAGGCAGATAACTCAGGAAAACGTTTCTATTGAATCTGCTCCTTAAAGTTTTCCCATACTTTTATTTTAATAACAGGAGCATACATTTAAATCTCACAAAATCGAATATATTTTGCTGATTCAATTTGAAGCAGATAGAGGAGCGTGCCCCAGTGCTATGACTGTGAGCTGTCACTGTAACATACCACTGCTTTACACTTACCCACGGGCTAAAATGTTCACCCCTAGAGTCACGACTTTGTATATGGCAGGAGATTCCTACTAAAAGCAAATATATTTAGCTGAAGAGTAGATAAATCTTTAGGCCATTATATCATTCACTAAAATTTAACAGGCATTTACATATTTACCTACTTAGTTCATATGACAAATACGTTTGAGAGTCTGCTATATACAAAAAAAAAAAGGAACCATCTTAAAAATGTAGAGATTAATTTAAAAAATGGAACTGAAGGGTTAACTGTGATGGCTGAAATGAAGAGAACAAAACTAGAGGGTACTTCAAGGAGAACAGGCATGAGAGAGGCATTATAATTTGGAAGGTGCTATGATTTGAACCTGTGTGTCCATCCAAAGGTTGTATGTTGAAACTAAAATCACAGGATAATGGTATTAAGAGATGGGGCTTTTGGTTACGTGATTAAGTGAAGAAGAATCCACCCTCACGAATGAGATACATGACCTTATAAAAGAGGCTTTAGAGGAATGCCTGGCTCCTCAGTCTCTTCTGCCATGTCCTTACATTGTCCGTTTTTGCCCACTTTTGTCAAGTGAAGACAAAGCAAGAAGGTGCCATCTTCGAGCAGAGAGCAGCCCTGACCAACCACCAAATCTCGGCTGCCTTGACTTTGGACTTCTCAGCCCCAGAACTGTGAGAAATACATTTCTGTTATTTATAAATTACCCAATCTGTGGCATTTTGTTATAGCAGCACATAGACAAAAACAGAGGGTAAACAGCCTGGTGAGACTGGATAATTTAGAAACTTGAGATGATTTAATGTCGCTGATTCTCCATTTTCCCATATGTGAAGTGAAGGAAATAATGCTGATTACTTCATAGTTCATTGTGCAAATTAAATTAACTAAACTATGTAAATAAAGCAATATCGTTCCTTTTATCTAGTATGCACTGTTTAAGTGTTGTTATTATTACATGAGGAAACCGAGAACTTCCCAAAATAGAAGGATGTGGCAACCAAACCAAGATATAAGAAAGCGCCAAAGTTCGCTGTGACAGTTTTGTCACGTGCTGGTTAGGGAAGATAGTGTAACATTACATACAGGTATTATTTTAGGATAATTTTACTCTACCCCGAACTACTCCAGCACTTTGCCTAGGTCTTTTATTGCACTTCTTAGTTTGTCTCTTTAATTATGGTTATTTATATAAATCTTTCAGCTTCCTACAAAAATAAGCTTATAGTGGGACAAATTCTTAAGGATCTATGTCAAAGCAATTTTTCTATTTCCTACAGCAAGTAACCAGTAGTAATCACCCAGAATTTGTTAAAGAAATAAACATAGGAAGATTAATTTCAATTTTTTTGCTAATTTTTACTCAGAATTACGCCTTTGTTAGGGAGGGAGAAATTATAAATTGTGAAGACATGAGTATTAATATTTAAATCTGTTATTCTGCTTTATTTTAGAGTTTGCCATGTTTTGTGATTAGAAAAAGAAACAGGACATTCTGTATAGCTGTTGCAAAACGTGTGGTCTTTCAGTGAACTAGCACCACCAGCATTACCAAGAGTTCCTTAGTTTGCAGGACTACTGAGTCAGAATTTGCATTTTGACAAAACTCCAGGTGATTCATGCTATGCATTTAAGTTAGAGAAGCACCGTTTTATAGTTCTCCTTATGTCCTGAGTGCATTGTCAGTGAAAGAAAATACTATAAGTATGATGATAATAATAATGGTAATATTAAAAAAATGTAACTATTAATAATTTTATATGTTCTCCCAGATACTAAGTCCTTTATTTAATACTTGGTATAATTCTGTGAAGTTGCAGTTGATATCACCTACTAAACTGATACTCAGAAATCATAAGTAATTTTCCAAGGTAACAAAGCTAGTGAATCACAGACAAGATTTTTAAACTCTTGCTGCTTCATTCCAAAGACCAAACTCTTTGTAACTTATGGTTAATACATTTGCTTCTACCTTCCATTTCCTGAATGTGGTTTCCTTTCTATTTCATTAGCTTTATTTATACGTGACTGATTTTTAAGCCTAATATTTTCAGAATACGGTGTACTACAGGTTAATAAGGGCAATACCAAGTAATATGTTGAGAAAGTGTGCAGAAGTAGTATCAAGAAACGGAGATCTTTTCCAAAATGTTTACTGAAAAGCATTCAATAAAACAAGACTTTCTACTTAGAAATTCTACCTTGCATAACTCAAGTGGAACATGATTATTAAAATGACAAAAAAGATTCCATAATGGCTTAAGAGCTAAGAATAAGAATTGCTATATAAAAAAGCATAAATATGCCATATGAATGACACCTATAAGAATCATGGGAGTGCTATTTGGTATTTAGTATTTAGTTCCATTCTGCAGTATGATCAAAAAGAAGCGTCTGTATAATTCACTGTGCATTATAGCACAATAAATCACCTCATTAGGCTAAGAGATGTGTAAAGATTTACAGTCCAGGAAAGTCCACTAGATACTCTTAATCACTTCTTAGACTGTACTGTCCCCCATATTTCTCTTTTTCGATAGAAAGATTGAACACAGAAAGGCTTTATTTTAAATCCAGCAATGAATGGGATGTCTGTGAAGCAAGAAATAGATGGAAATTGACATTTTAAAAGAAAGATTGGCTTCTGAAAAGATATAGCTGTGACCTTGGTCTTTTTGTTGGAGAGAAGTATTCCCCAGCCTTGTACGATTTTTCCCAAAGCACACTTTGTATTGCTCTCTCTTCATCTCTGGCTCCTGTCACACGGCCCCTCCCTCATTCTATCTGGTGACTTCTGAGAAAAATGCTTAAATTCTCCAGAGAAGATTGAGAACAATTGTAAATATTCCTCAGAGAAGCAAAATTTTATGTTAACAGTTTATATTTTTACATGAAATTCTCTATCTCCTCTCTCTCTCTGTCTCATGTATGTGTGTGTGTATACGTATATATATGTATATATGTGTGTATGTATATGTATATATGTGTATGTGTGTATATACGTATATATATGTATATGTGTGTGTATGTATATGTATATATGTGTGTATGTGTGTATATACATATATATGTGTATATATGTGTGTGTGTTTATGTATATATATCCGTATATATACACACACACATACTGCCATTTACCTCCCGGGTTATACATCCTGAAATCTTAAAAGTAGATAGCCCTCACTGGCCGCGGTGGCCCACGCCTGTAATCTCAGCACTTTGGGAGGCTGAGGCGGGCAGATCACCTGAGGTCGTGAGTTTGAGACCAGCCTGGCCAACGTGGTGAAAACCCATCTCTACTAAAAATACAAAAAATTAGCTGGGCGTTGTGGTGTGTGCCTGTAATCCCAGCTACTCAGGAGGCAGAGGCAGGAGAATCAATTGAACCCGGGAGTCGGAGGTTGCATGAGCCAAGACCACCCGTTGCACTTCAGCCCGGGTCACAAGAGCGAAACTCCACCTCAAAAAAAAAAAAAAAAAAAAAGTGGAAAGGCCTTAAAGGCCTTTTGAAAATGAGATTTGTCAAATATTTCTTATCAGAGTGAAGAGAATGAAGTGCGGACCCATGTGACTTGTCTGAGGTCACACAGGCAGTCACGCTGCAGCAGGCTTATTGGTTCTCTTCTATGACATGTGCTACTGTTTTTATCATTTCAATCGCTTTCTAGTCAATAGTGGGACAAAATTTCTAACTTAGGAACCTAATTTTCTCTGCAAATCTTATTTACATCTCTAGCTTATTAATACACCTCAGAAGTGTTACAGAAATTAATTAGTAGAATTTTGAAGAGTATTTTGAGGTATGCTGGGAAAAATCATGTAAAGTATCAACGATTAGAAACTAAACAATCAATACTAGATATTGTAAAATTATATTTAAACTTCCATATGGTATAAATAAGTCATTTTAATGTACGTATGGTCATTGTACTTTGTAAACTTGCATATAAAGTATTTGAAAAAATAACATTTCAATATATAAAATGTAAATATACAAAGGTAAGGAATGGAAAGAATAGGTGAAAACAGTAAGGCTAAAAGCACAGTACAGTGTCATCCTCAGAAGACTATAAAAGAATTCTCAACCTCACAAAACAGGAGAACTTGAACATGGAACATACCCTCTTCTAGCTATACCGATTATGGTAGGTAATTTTAAAAGGCTTGGAGACAGAAGGGAAATGTTTTATTATGGATTCAGCAAAGTGTTATGGGGATGTTTCTTAACTATCAGCTACTTTTGAAATTCCCATAATCTTTCTATAGATGGCAAAGTTACATAAATATGAAGGAAAAGAAGAGGGCCTGCAAAGGTGATAATGCAATTCTCTTTTCAATGATAAGATATTTCTAAGTACACATCTGCTAATCAAATTCATGTGCATTTAACGTTCTTTTACCGACATCTGCCAAAGTGGCTAAAGTAATCCTTCATAAGGAGACAATTTTTTTCTCCACACAATACTCTAACATTTCCAATTCAATTTTTCTCAAAAAAGTTTACATGATATACATATAGAATTACTAAAACTTCGGCTGCATAAATAATTTAAATGGACTTTACTTCAAAGATGATATTTACTATTAAAGTTGGAAACCTTTGAGTCATCAATTAATTAGAATTATCTTGTATCTTTCTTCATAAATACAGTGTTTTGTCCCTACATATTTATGATTTGGAAATTTTCACCTGGAAAATTTCATTTTCATTTGGATGCCTTGTCTTTAGTATAAAATTCAGTATTTCCATTTCAATATAATTTTTTGATTGATTTTTACTTGAAATTATGATAAAATAAGAAAAGTAAAAAATAGAGATAAACTTTAATAGTGTTATTTGTGACTGATAATAAAATCAAGAAAATAAAATATATAAAATAATTATAACTATTTAAATAAATAAAATATCACATAATGGGCAAAATATTCTTCTGGCTAGTCAGATGATTTTGACAGGTTGTTTATGGGTTCTGAAGTTCAGTTTGCTCATCTCTAACATGAGGTTCAACTGCGTATGGCTTGTTTGGCTGAACTCTGTAAAGCTGGTCAAAAAAGTTGCATTTGGATTCTTCTTCCTGTTTCTGTATACAATGGAATCCTTCCTGTTTCTACCACAAGATTCAGAACACAGTCTCTGACCTTTCCAAATAATTTCAGAGTCTCCTTGTTCTCCCGAAGCTTTCTCATAAACGACTCTCCCGTGTGCCCTGTTTGTCAACACCAAGCTCGAAGTATACTTGGTGTCACCCCTTCCTCTACCATCTTCCTACCTGTATCCAATCTGTAGCTCAACCATTTCAAACTGGAGAAATATCTCTAATACGTCCATTCTACTCGTTCTCTGTAATAACCACTCTAGGTCAAACCACAGTCAAACCCATAAATTCAATATTTTGATGGGTCCCTAATGTATCTGCATATTTCCACTTCCCGCCTTCTACCATCTGTTCTCTAGAAAGCAAAGAGAATAATCACCAAAAGAAGAAAAAGAAAAACAGGAAAGGAGTTACATCAGGTCACTGCCCTAGATAAATCTTCCAGAAGCTTCCCAATACTTGTGCAAGAAAGCTCACACCCGTATTCTGACCCCCTAACTCTAAATGTATCTATAACCTCATGTCATACATCCCTCACTTATTATGCTCCAGCCACCGTGGACTTCTATTATTCATACACACTAACCTTTCTCCTGTGAGAAGGCCTTGCCATGTGTTCTTTTGGTTGCCTGGAATTCTCCTGTCATCGTCTCCTCATTCAGGCCTGAGCTTAATTTCCTCAAAGTGGCCTTTCTTGATCCCACCTTATCTCATTTCATCTTCAACCTCTTTTAAAAATCCTCAGTCTGATTTTTGTTAATGTTATTTATTATAATATATCAATATATTATCTCTTTATATGATTACTAATTTATATTGAGTGGAACCTTTTGAATAATATCTCAATAGGCCAAGTTTCTATTCCTTTGTCCTCATCCCTTAATTCCCAGCACTTGGCACGGGATCGAGTACAACAGCTTACTGACTGCATAATGAACCTTATATAAGATAACATCAAATAAACCTTGGGGAACTGCAGGCATGTTCCCTTACTCTTGTACTCTTATTCTTAAAGTGAAAATATATTCAGGTTATATAATAAAAATACGTCCAGCTATATTAGTACAAAAGGGGGTTGTTCTTTATTCCTTATCCCATGTTGGTTTGGGTTTTCCAATAACCTAAAATGCAAATTTATATGCTGAAAGTTTATTAAGAAATACCCTTGGGATTAAAAGGAAGCAGTATTGGGCAGAGGAAGATGAGCTG
The DNA here is from genome assembly GCF_037993035.2 of Macaca fascicularis. Lineage (NCBI taxonomy): Eukaryota > Metazoa > Chordata > Mammalia > Primates > Cercopithecidae > Macaca > Macaca fascicularis. The sequence goes on from NC_088376.1 coordinate 202,895,448, forward strand.
TGATGCAATCTCAACACATTCTTCCACCAAACTTCCAGAGTTCTGCAGAGGTGTCTGGATTGGGACATGGAGCGTGGGCTTCTGTACCGCACACGTAGCCAGTCACTGTGTAAAGGCTTCCCTGTGAAGGAACATGACCATGGGAATGAGGCGGGTCTCTTACAACCAAGAAATTTCCCATAGAAGGCTGACAGCTAAGGGCTCTCTGCCACAGTTCTCCCACCAGCTAGGAAAATAAGTCCTTCATCCATAAAGGACGTACAAGACAATATATCACGGAGGCCAGTGTAATCATGTTGCAATTGTCTTCAAGTCATAATTCAAACAGAGGGGCTGTTTTCTTCTACCAGCCATATTAGCTCAGAAATATATTTGAGAACAATATAAAGTGATAGATAAAAATCTGGGGCGATAATGGGAAAACCTTGTTATATTCCTGGAGTTGCTATTAAATATTTAGGTAATAAATGTAATACACAGATAAATCTTTAGACCATGGGCCCATCTAAAAAACTAAAATGCTCAAATTAGCTGAATTTTAATCCAATGAGGTACTATTTTTAAGACTCTTGATGCAGGCAGAAGTATTTTGTCTGTAATTAGGTTAATTAAGTTGTTATCTCTTTTTGATTATTGATTATTTTATTGTATTTGTAACTAGCAATCCATTATTAAAGGAGAAAATACAATTCTTGAGAATGTGGTGGTATTTCCTATTTACAGATTATCTTCCCCTGAGTGGCAGCACTAAATATTCACCAAATCAAGAAACAACTTTAGAAGAAACAAGGAAATAAGATAACCTTATATAAATCCAAAGATAATGACCAAATACTATTCACCTGGAGACATGAGAAAGCAAAAGTTGGATGTGGAAACCTTTGTTAGTGACCTCATTCTTCTCCCTAGATGCTTTTAAGATTCTGTCTTAAACTTCGATGCTTAATAAATTTCTTAAAATTTGTCAGAGTAATTGTTTATTAGGCTTCATTTCAGAATACTTGATGTCAAAAGACAAATGAAAAGATGTTGACAAAGTCTTAATATGAGAACAAAATATTCTATGCCAAGTGCAGTTGACATTTATATATTCCCAGATCCTGGAAAAACATTTTCTAATAAAAATAAAAATCAGGAAGTCTATTACACATGTATCCCTCTCCCTCAAAGTGTCCACTAGAAGATGACTTTATTTTGATAGAACAAAATAAATAACTCACAACAAATGTGTTAGGATGAAAGTACTGATGTTAATATTGTATTGGTAAATAGAATTAAGTCCTTTTTTAAAATAAAAATTATACTTAGAGGTATAAAACAGGATATAAGTTGACAGGCTCAATAATCTGTGGTCAAGACTTCAGTGTATATTTACCCCCAATTAAGGGGCAAAGAAGAGGTATATGTATAAGCTTTCTTCACTTTACAAATAATGATCATTTGTATGATGAAATTGAGAAATGTGCATTTAAACATATGATTGAAAAGTGTAAAACTATTTAAAGTTATATTTAAAATCATAGAATCCTTTATAATTACTGGGAAATAGCAAAAAATATGACATAGCAATAAAACTATGACAAATATGGGGTCAAATAAAATAGAAACTATTAAAAATAGGGGGAAAAAACCTTCATATATCAGAAATTGAAAAAATACCTATTACAACCAAAAATTGGGGGAAAACATGAAAAACATCATTAAAGTGTGTTATGAAAACACAAAAGCACACACAACACACAGAAAGTGTATACTATAGACCCAGTAAGAGTACCTAAAACAGAAAGTAAGATGATAGAAAAAAATACAACCTGGGAAAGAAACAGGAGAAGGAAGTAGGAATTAAAATTGTAGTATCAGAGTTAGTTAGGATATCTTAATATTGAAAGATATAACATAATAAATATATAATATCTAGAAATCTTTATGTCCTGAATAAGGTACTGTAGAAATACATAAAATTTGGACAAATTCAAGAAATACAAAGTGAAATAAGCATGACCATATAGAGAGACTTGAAATCACCCTCTGACAAAGTAAAAAGTCCTGTAAATAAAGTAGAAATGATCCTGTAATAATAACATCAGGAAGAAAGACCAAGTAGCTCTATAGTAAAATCTATACTTTATAGGATCTGTATTTCCTAAGTATTCATAGCATAATTATGAAAATTACTGCTGTGTTAGGCCACAAAAACTTCAATAATTTCCTGAATAAGTAAAAATATTTGTAGAACATACAGGATTATGATGTGTTCAGTAAAAGCACATTTCTGTTTGTGCCCACAAATTTACATAGGGAGGAGAGGGCCACCGGGCTCACGACCTGTTATGTCTCTATGGGTTACAGGTATTATAACTTACCTGATGACATAGGCTATGATACTTGACCAGGTCCAAATAGGAGCAAAGGACAATAAGGTGTCTTAGGGAATTGACTGTAGGAATTGGAAAATAATAAATTTGTTAATGAATTCTCCGCCACAAAAGCTGGATGGAGAAGAAATTTTAGTTCAGTATATGCAAAACAACTGACACCACAATCCCTTCTAGTCCATGCATCCTACTGGCAGGGTGTGTACTGTAGAAATAGAAAAAAATATGACATAGCAATATTATATGAATTCACAGCAAGTGAATTCAAAGAATTTGACTAACTTAACATTAGGAGTTCATCTGCAACATGGAGCCCTCCTAATAAACGGAACATGAGAGGAAGGAAAATTTCTCCTTTTCTAGACACTACTGTGGCACAACAGAAACTCTGGGTAACAGCACGTAGAGTTACAAGACACAGTTACTGTTTGTGACTCAGTTTGGCCCATCTATTCTGCCTAAAATAGTTTTCAGAGGAGGTGTCATCGAGACTTTTTTTGTGGCAATTATAGCAAGTTCTGAAATTCTGAATGATAAACTTATATGGAAAAAAGTTTTAAAACTGTGCCTATTACTGGGAAAATTAAATCTTATTTTTTAAAAATTACACAACACAGAAGAAAATCATTTGTAATCAGTATTTTACATTTTATGAAAAGGCATTAGCAGAAACTAAAAAGTTAATTTTTATTGGAATTGAGAAGAAATGAAACCTAATACCTTAGTCATTAATCAAGAGTAAATTGGGAGAGTCTGAAAGCATTACTCTGACTTTTTAGTTCAATCACAGTGGCTTTGAATATTTACTTTCAATGAAGACAAGCCAGTTCATGGATATTAAAGGAGTTTATTAAACAAATGTCACTTTAATTTGTTCCTGGAATATATTATGTGAGCTTCTGGTGTCTGATTCATCCTGCTTATTATGTTTTATTCATGCTAAAATTAAGATGAGTTTCATTTTATAGGGCACAAAAGGTAGGTAGTTGGGGGAACTGTAATGCGTAACGGGTGACAGGAAAAGTCAGTGGAGAATTAAGAAAGAGTGTGCCAAAGAGGCACTTAATGTTTAATGAAAACCAAAACTGTTGATAATTGTAAAAGGACTCAGTTATATTTAAAAATTTATATTTCACTTAAAAACATTTCCTCAATTAATTTATTATGACCTTTAACCTTTCATTCCAGGTTAAATGATCAGCTGTCACCTGGGTACACTCAGCATAACCTCTGTACTTGATGAGTAAAATGCTGCTATTAGCCACCATTCCCACTCTGTAGACATCTTTCAGATATACTTCTTTATTTACACGACTCTCCACCCATCAACTCTTAAGAATATCTTATTCATCTTTCTATCTACAGTGTCTAAATAAAAATATGTAAAGAATGAACGATCTAAGCTAATATTTTTATTTATATTTCTTCTACCTTAAATATGCAAAGACTGTAAATGCAAACAGTAACTTAAAAGTCTACAGTTCAGAGTTGTACTTGGTAACTTAATGTATTGCCACATAGAACTCAATTTTTAATATGCTCATCAGTTTTGCCTCCTCACCGTTAGAATTCAGAATTTGTTTTGTAAATAGCAAAGAGTGTCCTGGCTCTAACAACCTTGAAATTTTTGAACCATGTTGAGTGGTACCTGGAGCAGAAAGAAATATTTAACAACCATATATTATCTCAGTTTAGCAAGAAGTGGACACAAATTCAAGTGTAAGAAATAGCATTCCTTCATTTTGTGAAAAGTGCAAAAATCAATCATTTCTTTACATATATGTGAAGCAAATATGACCCATTATCTTGAGAGAAACTAGAATATCCTGATTGTGGATACTTTAATCCCAAAATCCAGCTGTGGAGGAAATTCAAATTGCTGTGCGATTGTTTTAAAAGAGTTATGGTTCTATAGATATTGCGACTTCTTTGGGGAAAGTGTGTTCTCGTACGGTAGTAGATATGATGAACTATGGGTAGTTCTCAAACACTTGCAAATTAGAGTCATTAGTTAGAAATAAGGAATGAAGAGAAAGCACTGGAGACAACATATGTAGCATTGCTCTTCCTTCTTAGGTAGAGAGATTGTAAGAAAACGAACCCCAGCGGGCAAAGTTCCACCAGGCCTGGGTGCCAATGTCCTAGATGTGGCTTCATTAAATGAGTGTGATTTCACAGGTTTGTGGCCTCGGCAGTTGGGATATGGTCATAGTGTGTAGAGTAAGATTTATCTTAAAGACAGGTCATATTTTCTTCTTTAAATCATGCTAAGAAAAGACTGATCCCCAGAAAGGAGATGAGAATCAGGGAGGAAGGACTTTGACGAGCAGAAAAACAGGTTTTCAACTTTGTTTAGCCTTAAATGGTAGTGCCCCAAGAATTTCAAACCCTTTAATTAGTAAAGTTAATCTCAACCCTGCCAGATGAAGCAATATTTTAATTCAGCATAGCCATTTCTTAGTAAGCATCCACTCACTTCATTTAATGAGTAAAATGGTCCTATTAAATAACACTCTTACAGCAATATGTTCCTGGATTCTAAGCTTTGTTCTCAACTAAGTTCGAGTGATTGCTTAGTGTCCCCAGTTATACTGTAGAGACTTTTCAAAGAAAAAACTAAAAGCAGAAATACTTTTTTAAAATAGCCGTAGCTACTTAATTAATGTATTAATCTCTGTTTGTTTGATGGATTATATTTGCAAGTAGTACTTGTAATTAGCAAAAGGTCTTCGGAAGACATCTGTTAACTGCATATTTCTGTAACAGAATTGTGTCTTTTAAGAATTTTCCTCTGTAGTCCAAATGTTTTTTAATAATGCTTTGCCCATATCTTTATAGAAAAATTTCCCCCTATGAAATCTTATAAAGCTAAAGTAATCCATTATGAAATGAAATCAATATGAGATTGGGTCATGATAAATCTGAGCTGAATGAGCAGGTTTCTCTCAGTTAAGTGCCTAACCTTTCTAGCCTCCATGACTCCCTGAAGCTATTTTTCACTTAAAAGCATCATTAACCTAATAATTTTGCAATGATAGTATAAGATGTGTTGAACTACTTGTAGAGGCTTACAATCTTTTGTCTTTACTTATCTGATTTTTAGTATTATAGAAACATCAACAAAAAAGCTTCAACAAACATGTTAATATCACTTATTTAAAGATGGCAATATTTTGATGATGATAATATTAATAAGAGACATTATTACATACAGCATTTTAACCAGCAAACATTAAAAGTTTCCTGTGTCTTACCATTTGTAATCTTATACGACTTCTGTGAGATTTGGAAGACACCTATTCTTGCTGTGCAGTAATTTCAAGTTCACTTTGAATAAATTGCTCAATACTGCTGATTCATTCTGCATCTCCATTCTATACTTCCTAGTTTAAGGCATTATCAAAAAGTATTACGTATTCACTTAAATAAAATATTTTACTGGTTTGAAGTAATGAAAGGAATAAATATCTGTCACTCTCATCTTGCAATAAATAGAGCAGAGAAAAGAAAATATGATCATGAAAGATAACTTCATGCTTCTTTGAAAGTATCAAGCAGTCTGCCAGGCCATTCCTCAAAGAGCTCGAGGTTAACATGAACTGGTTAACTCATTCATTCATGCATTCATCTTTTCCAGAAGTATGTGTAAGTATCCACTAAACAGAGTCAGACATCAGACTAATTAAAACGTGAACTTAGCAGCTGCCCTTCTTCCAGATTATGTTATGCGGAAGTGCTTTTTCATTGCAGTGAGGGGATGCTAATTTGAATCATGTTTGACAATATCTAGAATATTTGGCTTGAGAAACATTAAAATAACCGCTTAGGAAGACCGTTTCTTTTTTTAGTTTTTATAAACATGACTGGAAAAACTCAATAACATTTTAAAAATAGACTTCAGACATGAGTAATTGCAACCTTGCCACTTAAAAGTAGAATGTTCTCAGGAAAGCTACTTAACTTCTTTGAAGTTCAATTTTCCATGTGTAAGCAGATTAAAAATACCTGTCTCTTGGGTTGTGGTAAATTTTAAATGAAGTGTGTGTAAGATTCTAAATACACAGATTTAGTATATAAAACTACCTTGTTAGTTTTTTGTTTCCTGGTTTTCTATTCATGTGTATTAGCCACCTTAAAATTTGTGGTATTAAATAGCAAACATGTTAGGATGCTCATGGTTCTGAGGGTCAAGGGTGTAGATGGGGTACAGAGAGGAAGGCTAATCTGCCCACAAACTCTGGGGTCTCCGCTGGGAAGACCTAAGTAGGTGGAATTGTCTAGAGTTGTCTTCATTAACTTGTCTGGACCCCAGGTTGGAACCATTCCAAGAGTAGAACTATAAACAGGAACACCTACACGTATTATCTGTGGGTGGCTTGGGCTTCCGACAGCCTGACAGTTGGGTCCCAGTAGCACACACCCAAGACAAACCATTCCGGGGGCAAACATTCCAGGATAACCAGGTGGAAGCTGCACGGCCTTTTACGACCTAGCATCAGACGACAGTGTGTGTCACTTTCTTCTAAGCCAGCTCAAGTCTGCTGAGATTTCCATGGGCAGGCAACACAGACCATTGATAAAATGAAAAAAGTTCTAAAAACTTTGCGGAGGCTATTTTATAAGAACCACCACAGTTCCCATTCTCCACCGTAAGTTAAGCACGCTGACTATTGGCAGTACTTGCTGAACTAGGGAATATTCTGCAACTGTGTGAGGACATTTTCGTTGTAAGAAGTTGGGTCAAGGCATCCCAGGTAATGTGATTCCTGATTTTGACCTAGTTAGGAGTGATTTGAAGCTGCTTTCAAAGGGAAGTCATTTGCTCTTTAGATGGAGATGTTTTGTATTTTATTTTCAGTAAGTTTTTTCCATTGGAATTTTGGGTAGTAAAAATTAATTTTGTTTATATTATGTGGCGGTACATGGGGTCTTTCTTAGCATCCACCACAGGGACTTCTATAAATAATCTGTAAGAAACTAAGTACTGCTCTGTGAATGTCACTATCAATTTCTTCACTGTTCACCACGTTAGAATGCCAAATATTGTGCTAAAACATAAAAATACATTTTCAAATCTTAATTCAGTTAGCACAATAAAATTATGCATTCCATGTAACACATGTCAACTTTTTTTATTTCTTAGGAAAAAATATGAAACTTTCATATTTAAAAATATTTGTCAGAAGTATCATTGAATAAAATCTTTGCTATCCATTTTTAAGTATAATTTGAAAATTACTTATATCAATCTCATCACGTTTTAATTATTTTATGCTTGCTTGTATCATGGTGACTTCCTTCTGAAAGGCACATTTGGTGTGATTGGCTAGTTCCGTCCTACACTGCAGTGACAGGAAAAGGCTCGAAGGATGAGCATACGGGACAAGTGTCACCAGCTGCTGAAGAGCGCTTCCGGATGGCTTAGACTCTTCTACTTGGAATGGAAAGCTGCTACTACGTGATACAAAGTAGTAGCTAAATAATCCTTTTCTTCTCATTATTTTACTCTTGCTCCTTTTCTTCATCTCCCTTTATCTGTTTTGTGCTGTTTGGATTTGTTTTGATTCTATCTGAAATCGTGGTAAACAACTGTCATCTTTTTCAAGGACTGTCGCTTTCTGACAATTTGGTAATGTAAGAAAGTATGAGACTGATGAAATTTAACCTGACATGACTAATCACGGCTTTCCTCTGATCATTAGCTTCTAAAAGCAACAGGACTTCTTATTTGGACTAATTAGAATGTCGTATTAATATGCCAAAATGCCCAGCAGCAAATCACTTTGATGTTGAACGTTGTTGTTGAAGGTGAGTGGGGACAGCAGTGGAGAGTGGTGAGGGGTGCCTCGACCTTAACGCTTTACTAAAAATATTAAAGCCAGAAAATAAGTTTCCTAAAATTATTTATTTATTCTGACTCAACCTGCTGTCTGAAAATGGCATTTGATCTGATGCTTTATTCCCTAGGTTTTCCCGGACAAAGGACACAGGAATTGCTCCAGTTCAGGCTGTTTCTTCTCTTTTGTTCACAATTCTGAGTTTGCTTATTTGAAAAGTGTGGATTACAGCTTATATGAGAATTAAGATTATACATATCTTTTTCTAAAGGCTAACATCCCACACAAAAAAATTTTAAAATATACATTAAATTTCTCCTTAGAATTTGGCTATAGCAACATGGTTTATGTCACAGTGCAATGTGATCATGAAATTTACCATTAGCAATTTCCAGCAGGTGCCACTTTGCTAGAGGTTGACTGGCTGAGTGTGTACTTACAGGAGGGTGGGTTCGTTCAGAACTGAGCAATATACAATTCCTGCCTTTTAGTGCAGTCAGGTGAGAGAGACACAGCGAGTGAGAGAGAGCGTGGAGAGATGCAGCAAGTTATCTAGTTACACCTAAAACTGTAGATAGAAGCTAATATTGTACATCTTGAAAAAACTTCCAGTTTTTTAAGAGTAAGAGAGAGACAACATTAGATGTGAAAGCTAGAAAGATTATTCCAGAAGCATGATGTGGTATGCACTGATGTAAATTTGGGATGTGGGGAGGGAATTGATTAAATGTTTCCTGGGTTAGATCTGGAGTGGAGAAATATAAATTATAATCAGGTGTACAGAATTAGAAATAAACATCTGAAATAAAACTTGTTAAAGTCATTGATAGCATATGGGGACTGATTATAAAAGTTGACTTTCTAACATATGGCATAAAAGAAACTAAAGTTTGCCTAAAATGATGGCGTGGAATGGATTTTGACTCTGAAGAATTGAAAATCCTAGCATCATATGTGATCAAATATATGATCTTGAAAAGACAGTTTGAGGGCTTTAATTCTTTCCTGTCAACAATATCAGCGAATAAATATTTTTAAATAATATTTTCAGAATCTAGAGTTTGGGAGAAGATCTGAAAATATTGAAGTTACTCTAAGCACACAGCCATGTACAGTGGTCCTTAGGGTTTCAGATTAAAGTTTGCGGGAGAGAAGAGATTTCCAGACAGAGGAAGTGCATGGTCTCCGGGCTGGAACCAAGTAAGATATGAGGCCGGGATGCCTTGTCACTGTGATCAACAGAGTTGCCTTGACCCTCATAGTAATGAATGCCATTGAAGAATTTGTAAACAGCCGTCACTTTAGAGAACAAACAGGTTAAAAGAGGAAGCAGGGAAATCTAAGAAGCTATGACAACAGTGCCTCTGAGAGTAAAATATTAAGTTTTTTTCAAAAGTAAAGAATAGTCACTCTCCATAGACAAAAACAGTTTGTAAAATTCATCTTTAAAATTACTTATCCATTGTCAGAAACGGTGACTATCATTAGAGCTACAGTGAAAAAAAATGTTCAATGTTCATTTTTTCAAAATGTCCAACTCTAATATGTTATACTAATAACAATTACAATAACAATTACAACTTCGATTTATTGAATACAAACTCTGTTCTAAGACTTATCTAAGTACTCTTCATTTATGTCTTGTACCAACACGATGAGAATAATTTTATTAGCTGAGTTTTATATCTGAGAGGAGCTGAGCTCAGAGAGGGTTAGAAACTTGACCAGTGTCACACAGCGGGAAAGTTGTCAGCTGGACCGTTCTGAACTGTAGGCTTAACTTTCAATGTTAGTACTGACATCCGCACGATTTTCTTTCTCCTTTTACTCAATGACATTATTCCCTGCTTCATTTTAACCCATTTACAGAGCAGATGTCAATGTTCACAATTTACAAATAAGTTTACATCTCGTTGATTGCTTTTTATGTTGCCTGTTACCGGGGGACTCTGGGGGAGATCTCTTAATTAATTGATAACATATTAAATGATACTTTATAATCAGCATTTACTCATGGGATGTTTCCCTAAGGTAAACAAATTCCATCCCTAGTGGTAGATCCTTAGAGACTTAAGATGAAAAGCTGACTGAGTTGAGTACGCTCAGGCCTTCATGTCTTTTTCCTCACATATAGATTTTTTTAGATCATAGAATCAATCTACTTCTGGGCCTATCGAAGTCTACCCATTAAGGACAAATTCTATACTGTACTGTGATAATTAATCGGGTTAGTTCATGCATCATGATGCATACTTAGAAAGAAAAAATAAATGAAAATAAATTTAGCTATAATGGTTTTTTATTTATTATCGAAATCTAGCTTGCTTCAAAATGGTCTCAAATGGCAAATGAGTCATTTACTTTAAAAGCATAGCCTAGATAAACAGTAAACAAGAGTATCCTAAACTTACTTCATTTAAAAAGAAAATCAGATGACTGCAAGATAACCATGTTAAAAACAAAGATGAGTAACAAAAGGCCATGTTATAGTTCTCTTTTTGTTTATCTTAACAGTTAAATAAGCTTTAGCAGGTAATAATCAAAATTTATTGGGACTGGATTTTTAAAACTATTTTGAGGGTTAAGTTTTTAATGTGAAAAAAACAAACTTTTTTCAGCAAAAAGCAACTGAAAAAAATTAGAGATAGCTCTGCTGACATCATGTTTACCAGCAATTTTCTGTTATACATCAGTTTGGGGTCAGCAAAAATATGAATATAGTCCTTGTTTTAGTTGCTTGGGCCATAGTTCACGTTGGCTAGCACAAAGTAGGATTTTTTTTCAATTCATCTATATTCAGAGCTCCCACATAGTTATTCACAAATCCCTACATATCTATTACAGTGTGTACAGTCCCAATGCTCATGCTTACCCGTACATACTTCCAGTCATATCTTTGTGGGTGAAATTCATTGCTAGAAAAGGGGAGATGTTATATAAAATATTTATAGTATGCTTTTTAAAGTAGGCATCTAGAAAGTTTTAATTATAGAAAGTTTTCAGAATTACTTCATAGATTCACAAGGCAAACACCTCACAAAGTGTACCGTATGTGTAAGAAAAGTAGCTATACTTAAAGTAGACAATTTTGTTTTATGAAATTCATGTAAGGTGACACCCATGAGTTAGTTATTTCTGGCATAAGGAATAACTTTGTAAGAATATTTTCCTAAGAAGCAGTGTTTTAAAAATGAATGAAAACAATCATTGAAATCCAAAATACATTCATGGTTATTACTTTTGTTACTTTTTCATTTCTATAAATTTATGAAATACTTGTATAATTTTGTTACAGGGCTATATTGCACAGTGTGAAATCAGGGCTTTTAGGGTATTCACCACTTGAGCAATGTACATTGTATGAGTAATTTCTCATCATTGACTTCTTGCACCACTTCCCCATCTGAGTCTCCAATGTCTATTAGTCCACACTCTACGTTCATGTGGGCACATGATTTGGCTCCCATTTATAACAGAGCATGTGGTATTTGTCTCTGTTTCTAACTTCTTTCACTTTAGATAATGGCCTCCAATCCAATCCATGTTGCTACAAAAGACATGATTCCATGTTTTATCACTGAGTAATGACATGGTTTGGCTGTGTCCTAACCGGAATCGCATCTTGAATTCCCATATGTTGTGGGAGACACCCTGCAGGAGGTAATTGAATCATGGGAGCAGTACATTTCCCGTACTATTCTCAAGATCACTAACAAGTCTCATGAGATCTGATGGTTTTAAAAAGGGGAGTGTCCCTGCACAAGCTCTCTTCTCTTTTCTGCCACCATGTGAGACGTGCCTTTCACCTTCAGCTATAATTGGGAGGCCTCTCCAGCCAAGGAGAACTGTAAGTCCAATAAATCTCTTTCTTTAGGAAATTGCCCAGTCCCAGGTATGTCTTTATCAGCAGCATGAAAACAGACTAATACAGTAAATTGGTACTAGTAGAGTGGGGCCTTGCTGAAAAGACAGCCAAAAATGTGGAATCAACTTTGGAACTGAGTAACAGTCAGAGGTTGGAACAGTTCGGAAGGCTGAGAAAAAGTCAGGAAAATGTGGGAAAGTTTGGAACTCCCTAGAGATTTGTTTAATGGCTTTGACCAAACTGCGAATAATGATATGGACAACGAAATCCAGGCTGAAGTGGTCTCAGATGGAGATGAGGAACTTCTTGGGAACTGGAGCAAAGGTGGCCCCTGTTATGTTTTAATAAAGAGACTAGAGTCATTTTGCCCCTACCCTAGAGATCTGTGGAACTTTGAACTGGAGAGAGATGATTTAGGGTATCTGGCTGAAAAAACTTGTAAGCAGCAAAGCATTAAAGAGGTGACTTGGGTGCTGTTAAAAGCATTCCGTTTTAAAAGGGTAACAGAGTATAAAAGTTTGGAAAATTTGCAGCTTGACAATGCAATAGAAAAGAAAATCTCATTTTCTGAGGAGAAATTCAAGCCAGTTGCAGAAATTTACATAAGTAAAGAGGAGCTGAATGTTAATCACCAAGACAGTGGGTAAAATGTCTCCAGGGCATGTCAGAGACCTTTGCAGCAGCACCTCTGGTCACAGGCCCTGAGATTTAGGAGGAAAATAAGATTTCGTGGGCTGGGCCCAGGGACCCTCTGCTGTGTGCAGTCTAGGGACTTGGTGCCCTGTGTCACGGCCACTCCAGCTTTGACTAAAAAGGCCAAGGTACAGTTTGGGCTGTTGCTTCAGAGGATGGAAGCCCCAAGCTTTGGCAGCTTCCACATGGTGTTGAACCTGCAGTTTCTCACAAGTCAAGAATTGAGGTTTGGGGACATCTGCCTAGGGTTCAGAGGATTATAGAAATGCCTTCATGCCCAGGTAGAAGTTTTCTGCAGGGGCAGGGCCCTCATGGAGAACCTCTACTAGGGCAGCGCAGAAGGGAAATGTGGGGTCTGATCCCCCACAGAGAGTCCCTACTGCGGCACCACCTAGTGGAGCTGTGAGAAGAGGGACAGCATCTTCCAGTCCCCAAAATGGTAGATCCACTGAGAGCTTACAGCATGCACCTGGGAAAGCCAGACATTCAATGTCAGCCCATGAAAGCTGCCAGGAGGGGGGCTATACCCTGCAAAGCCACAGGGGCGGAGTGGCCCAAGACCATGGAAACACACCTCTTACACTGGCATGACCTCGAATTGAGACATGGAGTCAAAAGAAATCATTATGGAGCTTTTAAGATTTGACTTCCCTGCTGGATTTTGGACTTGCATGGAGCCTGTAGCCCCTTTGTTTTGGCCAATTTCTCCCATTTGGAATAGCTGTACTTACCCAATGCCTGTACCCACATTGTATTTAGTAAGTAACTAACTTGTTTTTGACTTTACAGGCTCATAGGCAGAAGGGACTTGCTTTGTCTTGGATGAGACTTTGGACTGTGGGCTTTTGAGTTGATGCTGAAATGAGTTAAGACTTTGGGGGATTTTTAAGAAGGCGTGATTGGTTTTACATGTGAGGACATGAAATTTGGGAGGGGTCGGGGCAGAATTCTATGGTTTGGCTGTGTCCCCATACAAATCTCATCTTGAATTCCCATGTGTTGTCGGAGGGACCCGGTGGGAGGTAACTGAATCATGAGGGCAGGTCTTCCCCATGCTGTTCTCATGATCACTAATAAATCTCATGAGATCTGAAGGTTTTAAAAAGGGGAGTTTCCCTACACAAGCTCTCTTCTCTTATCTGTCACCATGTGAGATGTGTCTTTCATCTTCCGCTATGATGGTGAGGCCTCTTCAGCCATGTGGAACTGTAAGTCCAATAAACCTCTTTCTCTTGTAAATTGCCCAGTCTCAGGCATGTCTTTATCAGCAGTGTGAAAATGGACTAATATAAGTAATATTTCATTGTATAAATATACCACATTTTCTTTATCCAATCATCCTTTAATGGATACAGGTTGATTTCATATCTTTGCTATTGTGCAAAGTGCTAAAATAAACATACAAATACAGGTATATTTTTGGTATAATGATTTATTTTCCTTTGGGGATATACCCAGCATTGGGATTGCTGGATGAAATTAAAAGATATACTTTAAATATTATGTGTTAGTGTGTGTATGATATTTTAAATCTAGAAAGTTAGATGTATTGTCTCATTTTAAAATCTGCCAAAGGAACCAAGCTTTAATTTGAGAAAAAAATATAGCACATCACTTTCTATATTGCTTACCATATTCTGGGCACTGGTCAAAATGTTTTACATTTATCAACTTATTTAACAGAATACGGATCATAATCTTTCAACAACAGCTAAATAATTTTAACAATCAAATAGCTGATATAGAAATAACTTTTATAGATGGAACTACTGAGTTTACTCACAGAAGTAAATGTTTGCCAGCTGTTGATTTGGTGAAAGCATAGCTGTGATATGATACTTGTGTGAAGGAATAAAAGGTGCTTGCATTTGGAAATAAATGTAAGGACACTGAAGCATCATTGAGTTTTTCACTGGCATAATAATATTTTCAAGTATCTGATCATAATACTATGCATGCTTCTTTTTATAAACTCTCTTCTCACTATACCACCATAATGTTAGCAGAAGGAGTGTGGGTGAATCTGTCTCCCACTACTAAGTCAAATGAAAGAGTTACATCTGGCTACCTACCACAGATTAGAAATTCAGTAGAAAGAAGCTTAATCTGATGGCTCCACCATGAAAATTAACATGTTAAGAAGGTGTATGTACATCTGTGTATCTGTCACAAATGATGACAAAATGCTTTGAAATATCTACCAGAGGAAAATAGAATTAATTTATGATTGGGATACTTTATTTATATTAATTAATATGATAATTATTTTAATCAGCATTATTTGATACAAATCAATTATAAATAGAAATCAAATCAAAGTAAAATAAAATATTCCTATGAGGAAAATAAAATTTGATTATATTTCTTTACATAAACTGCACTTCATACAGAACCCATTTTTTATCATAATGAGGATGCAGGTTTAGTCAAAACTTTAACCATGTTAAAAGTTGATTCTACTGACTGATTTGTGAGATATTGAGCACAAAAGTGCCTCAGTGTGTACGTATTCCCAATCATTCCACTTTAAATTAGACAGTCTTCATTTTTACTCATAAAATGAAGGATTACTGAAACATTTTCAACCTAAAAGGTAAAAACCTCAAAATAATAACTCATTTATTTAAAAAATTTAATTGCAAAATAAGTTTAATTTAGTGAATAGAGATAAAATATCTCATCAAATATTGAGCCTATAGATTATGAAATATTGATGCACATTCCTTAGAATAGTGTTATAAAGAGATCACTAGTGACTAGCAGGCGTGCATTCTGTCCTTAATCCTTGGCATCGCATACCAGCTTTAGTTGCTGAATAAGAGTTAGCTGTGACACACCCAAGAGGCAATCAATACTCTTTAATAGCAACTATTATAGATTCCATGTCTTAAACTAAACCATTCATAAATATGTTCGCTAGTGAGACTTTTAAAAAGTCAAACTATTGACTGCCAAAAGTCATCTGCCAGGTCATGAAAAGGCTATACAATATAGTGGCTAAGGAGCTGTACACTAGAGTGAAATTGACAAGGTTTGAATTTATCCCTACAGTCTGTTTAAATTACATCATCTGTCTCTCTATTTCTCTACTTCTCCATCAGTAAAATGGGCACAATCCCAGTACCTACCTCTCTGAAACATCATGATATTACATTGAGTTAAAAATGCAGGAATTTTAAAATACTACTACTTTGTTAACTGCTAATGATAGTGAAAATGATAGCTCAATTTTGTGTGGTGGTAGTTTCTTTCAAACTAATTCATTCTATTAGAAAAATAAACATCCAGGTAAAGCAAAACCAGACTTGGAAGAAATATTGAATGCAGGTAGCTGATTGTTTAACTCAAATGCCTAAACATCCTTATCCCAATGCCTAAATTCAAGTCAAATTGTGGACACGTTTTTCTTTCTACCTGTGCTTCCTGTCTCTCTTCCTTTTTTCCCCATTTGTGTATGACCTATGTCCCCATTTTGATGAAGTAAACATTTTGTGCTTCCGTTTCTCATTTTAAAAACCTAGAAACTTTAAACTTTTTGTATAAAATTTAATATGGAGTTGAAGGTGGGCTAGTAACAACAATATTAGGGGATTATTTTCTATGATCTCATCTTTCACTTTTTAAACGAGAGCCCAGAACTAATCAGACTCTAAGAAACTTGCACTACTGAAAATATGTGCAAATTTGGGAAAGATAACTTAATTAAAAGATTGTTGATTTGCGTTGAGAAACGATGACCGTAAGAGCCAAACTGCCTGAGCGTTCTGTTCCCTCCCTGATTGCAATCGCTGAGCTCTGGCCACCATGATTGCCAAAGCACATGGAATTGTAGTCTCTGTTTCTGAAAATGTCCAAGGTCACCACCTTTTCAAAAAAAAAAGTCTGACCTCCTACTGTTGATTTAAATTCTTTTATACATCTCTATCCAACATTTCATGTTTATAGTTCTTATGCAATTATAAAACAAATCCAATACATGCATAACCACACAATCAATAAATTAAAATAATAATTTATAGCAAATGATAAATAATGTAGTTTTGTTGGAATTAATTTGGCAATGTTTGATTCAGTTACAGAGATATAACTATATGTGTTTAAAATATTAAAAGATGAATGGCTATCAATTGTTTTGAGTTTTAAACTAAAAATCAAGTTACTATAAAATTATTATTAAATGTTCTAATAATTGTACAGAATCCAGAGCAACTCTTTTCCGAGTTTACCCTATAGTAATGTGTCCGTATATCAGTGTTAAATTAGATAGCATGCTGCAAGAAGGACATGATGGGCATTCATTAAACTAACTCTGATTTAATTTGTCCTCTGTCATTTTCTGAATATAATCCAGGGACTACCTACTCCTTAACTTGTCCTCTGTCATTTTCTGAATATAATCCAGGGACTACCTACTCCTTAACTTCTCAAATCTGTTTTCTCACCTATAAATAATAATTGCTACCTGAAAAAAAAAATTGTGGGGCATATGAGATTTAATTAACGCATGTTAATCATAGCACATGTCCTAGTATTTAGTAGATTTTTTTTTTTGAGATGGAGTCTGGCTCTGTTGCCCGGGCTGGAGTGCAGTGGCCGGATCTCAGCTCACTGCAAGCTCCGCCTCCCGGGTTCCCGCCATTCTCCTGCCTCCGCCTCCCGAGGAGCTGGGACCACAGGCGCCGCCACCTCGCCCGGCTCATTTTTTTTTGTATTTTAGTAGAGACGGGGTTTCACCGTGTTAGCCAGGATGGTCTCGATCTCCTGACCTCGTGATCCGCCCGTCTCGGCCTCCCAAAGTGCTGGGATTACAGGCTTGAGCCCGGCCTAGATATTTTGCAATTATTAGTCACAGCCAATTTATTTTCCTTTGGATTAATAAATATTTAAATATTTGCCATAGGTTGCATTATACAATTATATTACCCCAAATTTTTAGGAAATATATTTTTTTGCAATATATATTAAAAATAAATAACTTTAAGTAAAAGCCATGGTCTACCTTGCAGTGCTCAAATAAGTTCTTTCATATATTCACAGTGATTTATTTTCTCATGACAGAACTTTATAACGAAACTATTTTACTCTTGGAGATTTTAGTAGTTTTTCAGCCTTAGAACTGTGGACGTTGATTAATAACAACAAAAGGATATTGGGTAAATAGTAATGCAAAAAGGATTAGATTGTACATTCAGTATCATAAGAATCAGAAAGCTTATCCAATGTAAGTTTTACTAATTAATCAAAGGAAACAATCAATCATGAGACAAAGACCAAACAAAAATGGGTCCAAGATGACGGACATAGCTCTCTAGGCCTTTTCTTACGATATGAGGACACACCTGGCACAGATTAAAATATGACGTTCTCCAGAACATATGTGGAGTCACATCACATACACAGGAGGAGTAATTTTTGGTATAAAATATA
Organism: Macaca fascicularis; assembly: GCF_037993035.2. Classification (NCBI taxonomy): domain Eukaryota; kingdom Metazoa; phylum Chordata; class Mammalia; order Primates; family Cercopithecidae; genus Macaca; species Macaca fascicularis. The sequence goes on from NC_088376.1 coordinate 202,913,645, forward strand.
GTCATTTGTCTTCAGATACTCGTGCCTCATAAATCTTTGAAATGCATGGCTGTTTGCTCTTGACAATGCTAGAAAATCAGGCATATCTTGCCAAAAGTGTTTCCAAAATAAGAACTCTCCCACCAGCAAATATCATCTATTTGTTTGCCAGGATGACAGTCATTATTTTAGTTTCCAGGTACCAAATTCTGATTACAGGAGAAAATGTATTTTATGCTTCTGTTTATTTATTTACTTTCTAGGATTATAAGATGAAAGCAAAATTTGGCAAATCGTGGGCCCATTAAATGAATGAAGAGTCGAGTGTGAAGCAAATCGTGGGCCCATTAAATGAATGAAGAGTCGAGTGTGAAGCTGTTGATAAATCGTGACCACTTGAATAGTGCAGAGTCAGGACCAATACACAGAGTAGAGCTCAAGATCCACCTGGACACAAGGCAGGTAGGCAACCAGGAATTGATGCCATGCCAGAAATGGAAGTTGAGACAAAGAAGTGTATCTAAGCAGGCAGTAAATAAGAAAAACTGGAAGAACATAGGCATAGAAAGGAAAAAAAAAAAAAATCAAAGGATTTGAAGGAGTTCGACTGTAGGTCTAGGTAGATTCAGAAATCATTCAAGCCATCAGGGCATCGATGGCACCATAAGCAGCAATCCGTCATCTGTAGACTCCAAGAGCAGGGGCCAGTAACAAGCAGGCGGGAGCACACATGCGGTCACTGCAACCTGGGAAGGAAGCTGTCTGCATAAAACTGTGCCTTTACGCCAAGCCTTTCAACCAAATATTACACAATCAAGACCCAAAGGCTATACAATGTAGTGACAATAACCAATGAAAGTGGAGCTTGAGGAGCCAAAAACAAAATATTCCTGGGTTGCTTCCTCCTGCTACTTGTTCCTTGCTCTTTATTTTATGCCTATATTTAACTCTCCACCTACTTTTTTGGTAAGATTTTAACTTCATTCATAGAACTCTGTTCATTATTTGATGTTGGTAGTAGATCCAACTTCTCTACTCTTCATTTTCTTTTTTTAATACAGATTATTTTATTTCCAACTTTTATTTTAAGTTTAAGGGTACATGTGCAGATGTGCAGGTTTGTTACATAGGTACATGTGTGTCGTGGGGGTTTGCCGCACACATTATCCCATCACCTAGGTATTAGCTCAGCATGCATTAGCTATTTTTCCTGATGCTCTCCCTCCTCCTGCCCCCCACCAACGGATCCCAGTGTGTGTTGTTCCTCACCCCATGTGTCCATGTGTTCTCATCATTTAGTTCCCACTTATAAGTGAGAAAATGTGGTGTTTGGTTTTCTGTTCCTGCATTAGTTTGATAAAGATAATGGCCTCCAGCTTCATCCATGTCCTTGCAAAGGACTTGGTCTGGTTTGTCTTTACAGCTGCCTAGTGTTTCCTGGTGTATATGTATGACATTTTCTTCATCCGGCCTATCACTGACAGGCATTTAAGTTAATTCTGTCTTTGTTATTGTGAATAGTGCTGCAATGATATACTTGTGCATGTATCTTTATAATAGAATAATTTATATTCCTCTGGGAATTACCCAGTAATGGGATTGCTAGGTTGAATGGTATTTCTGACTTTATGTCTTTGAGTAATTGCCACACCGTCATCCACAATGGTTGAACTAATTTACACTTCCAACAACAGTGTAAAAGAGTTCCTTTTTCTCCACGACCTCACTAGCATCTGTTATTTTTTGACTTTTTAATAATGGCCATGGTGACTGGTGTGAAATAGTATCTCATTGTGGTTTTGATTTGCATTTCTCTAATGATGAGTGATGAGCTTTTTTGCATATGTTTGTTGGCCACATGTATGTCTTCTTTTGAGAAGTGTCTGTTCATATCCTTTGCCCACTTTTTAATGAGGTTATTTGTTTTTTCTTGTAAATTTGTTTGAGTTCTTTATAGATGCTGGATATTAGACTTTTGTCAGACGGATTGATGGCAAAATTTTTCTCCCATTCTGTAGGTTGTCTGTTTACTCTGTTGATTTTTTTTTTTGGGGGGGGGATGTGTTTGTGTGTGTGTGCTGTGAAGAAATGTGTTAGTTTAATTGGGTCCTATTTGTCAACTTTTGCTTTTGATGCGATTGCTTTTGGAATCTTGGTCATGAAATCTTTGTCAGTGTCTGTGTCCCGAATCATATTGCCTAGGTTTTCTTCTAGGCTTTTTATAGTTTGGAATTTCACATTTAAGTCTTTATTCCTTCTTGAGTTCATTTTGTATATGGTGTAAGGAAGGAGTCCAGTTCCCGTTTTTTCAACTGATGCCAACCAGTTATCCCAGCACCATTTATTAAATAGGGAATCCTTTCCCCATTGCTTGTTTTTGTCAGGTTTGTCAAAGATCAGATGATCGTAGGTGTGTGGCATTGTTTCTGGGTTCTCTATCCTGTTCCATTGGTCTATGTGTCTGTTCTCGTACCAGTACCATGCTGTTTTGGTTACTGTAGCCATGTTGTATAGCTTGAAATTAGGCAGTGTGATAACTTCCAGCCTTGTCCTTTTTGCTAAGGGTTGCCTTGGCTATTCAGGCTCTGTTTTTGGGTCCATATAAATCTTAAAATGTTTTTTTTTTTTCTAATTATGTGCAGAATGTCTATGGTAGTTTACTAGGAATGCATTGAATCTGTAAATTGCTTTGAGCAGTATGGCCATTTTAATGATATTGATTCTTCCTAACCATGAGCATGGAATGTTTTTCCATTTCTTTGTGTCTTTTCTACTTAGAGCAGTGGTTTGTAGTTCTCTTTGAAGACATCCTTCACTTCCCTTGTTAGCTGTATTCCTAGCTATTTTATCCATTTTGTAGCAATTGTGAATGGGAGTTCATTCCTGATTTGGCTCTCGACTTGCCTGTTGTTAGCTTATAGAAACGCTGGTAATTTTTGCACATTGATTTTGCATCCTGAGACTTTGCTAATTTGCTTATCAGCTTAAGAGTCTTTTGGGTTGAAATGATGGGGTTTTCTAGATATAGGTTCATGTCATCTGGAAACAAAGATAGTTTAATTTCTCTTTCTATTTGAATATGCTTTATTTCTCTCTCTTGCCTGATTGCCCTGGCCAGGACTTCCAATGCTATGTTGAGTAGGGGTGGTGAGGGAGAACAAGCTTGTCTTGTGCTGTTTTTCAAGGGGAGTGCTTCCAGTTATTGCCCATTCAGTATGATATTGACTCTGGGCTTGCATGTACAGCTCTTATTATTTTGGGTATATTCCTTTAATATCTACTTTATTGAGAGGACTACCAACCAAAAAAAGTTCAGGAACAGAAGGATTCACAGCTGAATTCTACCAGAGGTACAAAGAAGAGCTGGAACCATTCCTACTTAAACTATTTCAAGAAATTGAGGAGGAAGGACTCCTCCCTAACTCATTCTATGAGGCTAGCATTATCCTGATACCAAAACGTGGTAGAGACACAATAGAAAAAGAAAACTTCAGGCCAATATCCTTGATGAACATCGACGCAAAAATCCTCGACAAAATACTGGCAAACCAAACCCAGTCACATATCAAATAGCTTATCCACTATGATCAAGTAGGCTTCATCCCCAGGGTGCAAGTCTAGTTCAACATACACAAATCAATAAAAGTGATTCATCACATAAACTGGACTAAACCCAAAAACCACATGATTATCTCAATAGATGCAGAAAAGGCCTTTATAAAGTTCAACATGGCTTCTGGTCTAGTCTCCATTTTCTGTACCTTCCATGGATAGCAGCTGACATTCACCCAGAAGATTCTATTGATTCCCGTGCACACTGAGCATCTATCCTATGCCACATGATCCCAATGATGGACTCCAATCTGTAATGTCAAATTGATGTCCTCTCCTCCTCAAGAAGTAGGATTTTCCCAGATTCCCTTGAGAAGAAAAATAGGCAGCATGAGTCAAAGTCAAGGTAGGTTTTGATAGATCTGATTTAAATTATAGCTATATAACGTCAAATTAGCAGACCCAGACAACACGTTTCAGTGATGATCACCTAAGTGTCAGATTCTAGGCTGCTGTTTTTACGTGAGTTATGCAGAAACTCATTTTTTTTGTATCTTTCATTTTAAGGAAAAAAATTTCTTGATGCTTTTCTTGGTTTATTGGATACAACTTCTAAGACATCTCAATTCTCTGTGAATTTTGATCCTGTAGGGAACCAGGACATGACACTAATTGAATAGATTCCTCAGAGACCAACAAGCTGTCAAATGTATAAAGATTTCTTTTCGTAATGCAATGTTTCGGTTCATTGCACACAACATCAAAACACTAAGATCAGAGAGAGCAAAAGATGTTTTCACTGATACTTAAGAACAGAATACATTTGACCCCTCAAAGTGTCCCAGGAAGAGAAATTATTCAAAACATTTTTCTATATTCCTCACAAAACAGTAGAGTCCCATAATTAACTATCATTTAAAATAGTGGCTTAACAATTATCTTTGACGCCCAGGTGAACATTTGTTTTTCTTGTCCCTATTATTATACAATAAAAGTCCCAAAATACATAAAGTCACCTACCTACAATGACAAAAAGAATTGGCAGTGTTAGCCTGGGGATGGCCTGGAAGAAAGTCATGAGCACTAGTGCATTTGCATGCATTTGACTGTCTAGTAAAGCAGACCAATTATGCAGCTTCCAAAAGGCAGCCTAATGATGGAAAATTCTTTCAGTAGCTTTTTAGTTTATTTGATTGATTATGTATGAACCAGTGATAGCAATTTGAATTTGATTCTAGATAGAAAAGAAAAGGAAAGCAAACTGAGCTGTATTACTTAAAAGAGCAAGTATACAGAGAACGAGGCATGCAATTATTCACTTCATACTGGTGAATATTCATTTTTGAGAAATTAAAAAATACATTTCTTTGTATTTCCAGGTATTGATTTTAATCTGATTAAATGAAATAACCACATGTCAACCTGGGGGAAGGACTGAGTGAAGACCGTCATGACCATCTCGAAACTCAAAGGAATCTGCATCCAGATGGCTTAACTTTGAAAATAGGTACCTGAGCAAAGAAAAGGATTAATTTCTTTGGTTGTTATAGATTTAGAAGAAAGTATGGATTTAGAAGAAAACTCACTTGACTAACTAAATAGCTGTATGTCATTTCCACCTTTTATATCTCTCTACTTTGGAAGTAGATTTTGAAACCCAGATTCTGTTTTGAGGCTTCTCTGGCCAAAGGAATTGTCATGACTCTTCTCTTTACTTCACAGGACCCAACTTTAACATCATTCTAATCTTTTCTAATTCAACTTCATATGCTTTGTTTTCATCGAGGGAGTTAATCAAATAACAACCATAATCATAGTAATAATTATGACTATAATTAACTTGTATTTAAATACCAGGTGCTTTGCCTGTAGACACTCATTTTATCCTCACAACTATAGGAGGCAGCAACTAGTGTCATCCTGAGGCATAGAAAGGTGAAGTCAGTCACCCAATTTTAAGTGGCAGAGGAAATTTTTGTGCCCATGTGGTGTGGCTCGAAGCCCCCGCACTTGAACACTATGCCAGATAGCATGGACAACTAGGCAGGGTTAAAGAGAAGTGGCATAATTGTTTCTCAATTGGTATAATAAAGGAAAATTTGGTAAATATTGTTTCTAAGAGGAATACTTTGATTTTGTATAACAGAATAATATAAGTGAACTAAATGTTGTTTAGGAAGGATTTTAAGCTCATATTGATTTAATCTGCCTCATTGGGGACGTGTGCCTTAAATATCCTCTTCCTCCTTTTTCATCTTAGAGAGAGGTTTCCTCTCCCTTTTTTTTTTTTTTTTTTTTTTTTTGTGAGACAGTGTCTTACTTTGTCAGCCAGGCTGAGTGCAGTGGCAGTCATAGCTCACTGTAGCCTCCACCTTCTGAGCTCGAGTGAGCCTCCTGTCTCAGCCTCCTGAGTAGACACCAGCATAGCTGGGGCTACAGGGGTGCACCACCACGTCTTATTTTTTGGTAGAGATGGGATTTCAGCATTTTGCCCAGCCTGGTCACTTGGAGAGAGGTTTCTAGTCATATATTCAGTATGTTACTTTTCTTTAGATCTTGCTTATTCAATTTTTTAATCAATGGCATGAATAAAGATATAGACTGCAAACATATGTTGGCTTATTTAATACCAGACTCAAAAATAATATGCCTAAGCATATAAAACCAAATGTAGTAGAAACAAGTATCAACTTTTATCTTTAGTTTTATGAAATGTATTTTTAAGATATTTAAACTTGAAATGCATGTCACAGTGTTACGTAAGTTTTGGTTCATTCGTCTTGCTCTGCTCCTGTAGAATAGGTATAAGATGATTTTGCAGAATTCTTAGCAACTATATAGTACTTATCTCCTAGAACTTGTTCAATAATAATTGTTAGAAGGATTCATGGACTAAAGAATTAATAGATATAGATGGAAAACAAAAGTATTTTATTTTACAAAGATCAGAATTAATTTACTAAAATCTAAATTTCTGCTAGTAATATTAAATACATGTAGGATAAACTACAAGAATGATAAAAATATTGCATTGTAAGAGTGATTAAAAACTTGATATATTGTTAGACAACAACCATATATTATGATTGTTTTTCAGGCCTCTCATTTCAAGAGAGATTTTAGTACAATGCAAAGCATCAAAAATAACTTTAAAATATGATGACTGCTGTGAAATTCATGAAACATGAATAAAACCTTAGCCTATTCCATGCTGATTTCGAAGAAAATATAAGAAATTGATTTTTACATACTCAAAGGCTTTCCAAAGAGAGATTAGAAATGTTGTGTTTTTCCAGAGACTTACATATTTCAGAAAAGCCAATTTAATCTCAAACTCTGAAAGTCATTTTGTAAAGTACATTGGTAATAATTGCATCTGCTACTTCACAGGGTTTGTGCTCTTAGGTGAAAGGTGTCAAGCAGATTGCCTTCAAAAGCGTTCCAGGTTTCTACTGAATGTAGCATAAAGGCCTCCCAGGTCCATCTTCAACAGATTGTGCAATTTCATGATTTGAAAAATTATATAGAGTCCTAATGAATTCATTCTGCAGCCTATGGACAATTTGAGTACTTAAATGTGATGAGATGAAGACAGGTAGTTGGAGTGGGTATAATAAATAAGAGGGTGTGGTTAAAAAGATATTGAGAAAACTTCATTATACAGAAGTCCTGGTTTAAAAAATGCCATGGGGCTGGGCCAGTGGCTCACACCTGTAATCCCAGCACTTTGGGAGGCCGAGGCAGGTGGATCCCTTGAGCTCAGGAGTACGAGACCAGCCTAACCAACATGGCGAAACCCCATCTCTACTAAAAATACAAAAATTAGCTGGACGTGGTGGTGGGCGCCTGTAATACCAGCTACTCAGGAGGCGAAGGCAGGAGAATCACTTAAACCCAGGAGGCAGAAGTTGCAATGAACTGAGATCGTGCCACTCTACTCCAACCTGGACAACAAAGTGAGAACCCATCTCAAATAAATAAATAAATAAATAACGGACATTGAAATAGTGACGTGAGTCCAGAGCTGGTTGAATTTCTCAGATTTCTTCAACTGATGCTTGTTTTCAGGGAGATACACATAGAATTGCCACTTGGACATGGTCTTTTAAAAAATAAAAACACGCTTAAATTTGATAGACTGGGCAAGTTAATAAATCAAGAATGATAGGTTTTTTAAATTGTAAAGTGGGAAAACTATTGTACAAACTGTGGATGGGCAGTACTAACCTAAGTGAAGACTAAAATTAACAGTTAGACAATCCTTCTTGACTAAATACCTTGGATATAGCACTTGGCTAACTTTGTAGAGACGTGTAGTTCCCATGTGGGTAATATGGATACATGCTAAGATATAATATGAGATTGTTAAATCTGAAGTGAGGTTATAAAAATAATTTCATTTCAAACATCAGGTCTGATTTTTTTTCATAATTATATTACATTTATGCAGTACAACGTGATGTTTTGATATACATCTACAATTTAGAGTGATTAAATCAAGCTAGTTAACATATCCATCACTTCTCTTCCTTGATATTTTTGTGGTGATACATTTGAAATTATTCTTAGTTATTTTGAAATATACAATATATTATTATTGATTACAGTCATCCTGCTTTGCAGTAGATCTCGAAACTTATTCCTCTTGTCTAACTGAAACTTTGTACCCTTGGACCAGTAATTCCCCATTCCTTCATTCCTCACCTAACCACTGCCTCTGGGAACCATTATTCTTTTACCAATACAACTTTTTTTAATGCTTTAGGTTCTGGGATACATGTGTAGAACATTCAGGTTTGTTACATAGGTATACTCTTACTGCATATTTCCATTCCTTGGTTTTTTGTAGAAATACTTACTTATGCCTAGACCCTATCCCAGATCAATTAAATCAGAATTTCAGGAAGAGTGGCCTATGAACCTGTGTTTTTTAAAAAAAAAACTACCCAGATATTTTGAATATCAAGCAAAGGATGATAGCTACTGTCTCTAAATCCTAAAGAGCCTAAATTTCCAAAAAATAATTTTTGCTTTATTCTGAAGATGTGAGTGTCATAGCGGTTCAAAAGGATGGACTATAGAGGAATAAAAATGAAAAGGGGGAAAAGACAAGTTTAAAAAATATAATATAGTCCACACGAGAGGGGATAATAGCAGGGAATATGAGGCTAGATAGAGTAGAATTATACCAGAGGTAAAATTAAGTGGGTTTGGTGATGTAACAGATAAAGTGGAGGAAGAGGGTGAGATGAATGGACAGGAGGTAAAAATAAAGGTGGAGTGTCTGGCCTTGATGACCAGGTGTGTGGTATCCCCATAACTTGCCTGTGCAAAGCCGGCAGAGGAGTGAGTTGGAGGAGGAAGTATGGGAGAAGCGAAAAGGAGGAGTTCCAAAATGAGCATGTGGAGTTTGTGAGTACCATGCGGTTTCCCACTGGGGAGGCCCAGAAGGGAGGCCCATGTGTATCTCTAGCAGAAAATAAATGTTGAAAATACAGGTACAGATTCAAGAGGAATAAAATGACAGGTGTTTCTGGAGCCATGGCTACAAATTAAATGACCAGTAAGAGACTATAGATGGTAAGAGCAGAGGATGGAGGGCCAGAGATTATAGCTGGGAAGAGCAGAGGATGGAGGGCCAGAGATTATAGGGGATAAGAGCAGACGATGGAGGGCCAGAGATTATAGATGATAAGAGCAGAGAATGGAGGGCCAGAGATTATAGATGATAAGAGCAGACGATGGAGGGCCAGAGATTATAGGGGATAAGAGCAGACGATGGAGGGCCAGAGATTATAGATGATAAGAGCAGAGAATGGAGGGCCAGAGATTATAGATGATAAGAGCAGACGATGGAGGGCCAGAGATTATAGGGGATAAGAGCAGACGATGGAGGGCCAGAGATTATAGATGATAAGAGCAGAGGATGGAGGGCCAGAGATTATAGATGGGAAGAGCAAAGGATGGAGGGCCAGAGATTATAGATTATAAGAGCAGAGGATGAAGGGGCAGAGATTACAGATGATAAGAGCAGACGATGGAGGGCCAGAGATTATAGATGATAAGAGCAGACGATGGAGGGCCAGAGATTATAGATGGTAAGAGCAGAGGATGGAGGGCCAGAGATTATAGAGGATAAGAGCAGAGGATGGAGGCCAGAGATTATAGAGGATAAGAGCAGACGATGGAGGGCCAGAGATTATAGGGGATAAGAGCAGACGACGGAGGGCCAGAGATTATAGCTGGGAAGAGCAGAGGATGGAGGGCCAGAGATTATAGCTGGGAAGAGCAGAGGATGGAGGGTCAGAGATTATAGAGGATAAGAGCAGACGATGGAGAGCCAGAGATCATAGAGGATAAGAGCAGAGGATGGAGGGCCAAAGATTATAGATGGGAAGAGCAGAGGATGGAGGGCCAGCTCTTGAAAAGCTCCAGAATTTAAGAGTTGATGAGAGAAGCCTAGAAAGAATAGCAATGGAAGACCTTAGAAACATAAGTAAGCCAAGCAAATATGGTATCACAGAAGCTTATAACAGAAGGTAATTTAAAGAATGAGAGGCCAACATCCATATATTTACTTACATAAAAAACAAAACAGAAACTGGAGCCTGCAAATGAATACAGCCAAGAACCAAAAATTTCACCAACACTTCAAGGCTGCCACTATTGGCAACTTGGGAGGGACAATGTTTATATCAGTTGGGATTATCTTGCGAATTAATGAAAATTTAGCTACAGGGCACACAGGATCAACTTCAAGCAACCTGAGGTTAACAACTGTGAATCACCCATTTTTCTATCACCACTCCCCCAACATATTCCATAATACCTAGAGTATGGTGAGTGATTATTAGATCTCTATACCTTTTGGTATTCAGTAGCAGACTGAAATGGCCAAAAGATTCGATCCAAAGTGACAGCACAAGAGAAGTTAATGTCATAATCATTCATTTTTATTGTATATTTAAGATGTTTTGATACACATATATGTAGTGAAATGGTTTCTATAGTCGGGCAAATTAATATATCCATCATCTCAGTAACCTTTCTTTTGGATATGTGTGTGAGGAAAGAGTACCTACAAACTACCCTAAAGTAAAATGCCAAATACAATAAATATTAATACCTACAGTCCTCATGTTGTACATTAGATCCCTCAACTTGTTCATCCTACGTGTCTGCAACTTTGCATCCTTTGAATTCCCTATCTCCATTTTCCCTCCTCACCCCCAGCCCCTGGTAACCCCTGTTTTATACTCTATCTCTGTGTATTTAGCTTTTTGTTGTTTTTGTTCTGAGAAGCTTTGTTGGGACTTTCCGCTAGGAAATCATATGTTCTGAGTCTTGGGCATCTCAAGTGAGAGCAGGTTAGAAGTTTTTCTTGTCTGGAGAGCAGAGTGCCAGTGCATCATTCTATGCAGAAGAGGTAACAAAGAGAATTTTCTAATTAAAATTTGAATCAGAAATATGGATCATATTTTTATGTACAACAATCTCTAAGGCTTCTTGGAAAGGAATTAGCTGCCTGATTTTTTGTTGTTGTTTGAATCCACTAGTACATGAAGAGGATGATTCTCCCATATCAATCACAAGAATGATGTCTGTAGAATCAAGAGTTGAAATCCTATTATCCTAGAACTTTTTTCAGAAAAGTTTAACGTGTATGGAAATGTCGTGCTGGTCATATTTGATAGCAATGAGGAATTTACTTATTACATACTTTAGCTTTTCAGTCCTTTCCCTGCCCACCAGAAATGTTTCTTTTGAATCCAATTTGGTCCTCAGAGTTTAAGAATGTTAAGGCATGTGTAAGGGTTTCTTTTTTTTTCCTGTCTAGCTATTGCATATTTTCACTTTATCTGTTTGAACATGTAGTTACTATTTGTTTTGACTCTCATACCAGAAAAAATTTATAGTGAATTTTACATGTATGGAGTCTTCATTAGTCTGTATAAACTGACAAGTTTAGAATATCAAAGTCAACACTGTAAGAAATACAGTGATCCTTTATCTGGTCTATCTCCTTGCAAATAAAAGAACAATAAATTCTGTACTATTATTAAATATATGAACTTGAAAATGTCTCAAGTGCCTTGTATAAAATGGCACTTTGGATTCAAGGTATAAACTACAACAAAACACTTTCTAGATCTAGTTTGATTGCAGAGCGTATTCTTATTCATTTGTATATTCTCTGCAATTTCTGATTGAAGACACTTCACAATTCTAAAGGAAAACCAAAATAGGAGAATAATTACAAAACAAAACAAAAAGTAATTGAGGAAGATAATTGATCAACTTATTCTCAACAACTAGCTTTTTAACAAACAGAAAAATACACTAAAAATACTGCCCAGTTGTTTAAAGTAGGCTGAGATCTGACTGTATGCTCTGAGTGTCATAAGAAAAAATTACCTTTGAGGGAGCACAGTGGTTAAATTTAAAAGATTTATTGTTTAACCTCAGGAAGACTTTCAGTAACTTTTTATAAAATGTATACATTTAATGGAAGACATGCCATGCTTCTTATAAGAATTTGTTCCAAGTCACTGTGTATAATTAATGGCTTGTCTACATATTTTTTCAATAAAACTGTTCATGCAGAATTTTAAGTAGGCACTTTCAATACCAGAATGAATGTATCTTTGTGAAGATACCATTTATCTACCATAACATCCAAAGCATAATGAGGAGATTTTGATACACTGCAGATTTAGAACTGAGATGGAAAACAAAGCTTCAAGATACTGTCTTGTCAGCACAAAGCAAATAAATTCCTCACTGTAAGTTGAGATTTAAATTCACAAACTTACCAGCAATAAAATCAAAGTAATTGTATTATAAGTTTTTTGACACCAGATTATATGGGGTAGAGAATTTAGTTTCTAATCAAGCAATTGATACGTATAAACCTGAAATAGAGAGTTTTGTCTTTTAATTAGATACATTGTTAAGCAAAGAATGGTTGAAGCTGCAATTGAGAATTATCCTTTTCTCTTTTTGCTGTTCTTACAAGGACACTTTCTAGAATTGTTTTCAAAACAATAGAACAGAAAATTTCACTTACTTAATTTAACTTTTGTTAATGTACTGTGCCAAAATTAGCAAACTATGAAAGTTAAGTTTGCCTTTTCAATATATATGTAAGTGGTAGGTAAAAGTTGTTCTTAAATCACGTGATCTGATAGAAATAACATGGGATCAAAAAGAGTTCTGAAGGTGTTCAGGAAATGCCAGCCCTAAATGTATTGCTTTGGTGTACTGATTACATCAAACTGAAAATATGTGAAAAACGACAAATGCGGGACATTTTCTCTGAGCTCTCTTTACCTTCCTAAAGAGACATCCTCCAAAAGGAACTTTTAAAAAAAATTTATTATACTTTAAGTTGTAGGGTACATGTGCACAACGTGCATGTTTGTTACATATGTATACATGTGCCATGTTGGTGTGCTGCACCCATTAACTCGTCATTTACATTAGGGATATCTCCTAATGCTACCCCTCCCCCCCGCCCCCTACCCCACAATAGGCCCCGGTGTGTGATATTCCTCTTCCTGTGTCCAGGTGATCTCATTGTTCAGTTCCCACCTATGAGTGAGAACATGTGGTGTTTGGTTTTCTGTTCTTGTGATAGTTTGCTGAGAATGATGGTTTCCAGCTACATCCATGTCCCTACAAAGGACACAAACTCATCCTTTTTTATGGCTGCATAGTATTCCATGGTGTATACGTACCACATTTTCTTAATCCAGTCTGTCACTGATGGATATTTGGGTTGGTTCCAAGACTTTGCTATTGTGAATAGTGCTGCAATAAATATACGTGTGCATGTGTCTTTATAGCAGCATGACTTATAATCCCAAAAGGAACTCTCAATACCAGAATGAATGTATCTTTGTGAAGATACCATTTATCTACCATAACATCCAAAGCATAATGAGGAGATTTTGATACACTGCAGATTTAGAACTGAGTTGGAAAACAAAGCTTTGAGATACTGTCTCGTCAGCACAAAGACACTCATCTCCTTCCTAGGAGTTTCATCAGCCAGGGAAAATTAACTCCTCATATCACAGGAGAGAAGACGAAGAGTCCATACCACACCAAGACAGTGTCACAAACTATCATCTACTCTGCCAAGAGTCTGGCCATCTTTCCTTCCTCCCCACTGAGTGTCCTACATTCTCCCTCCTGCCTTCCCTATAAGCTCCTAAATCCAACTGGGGTTTTTTCTTGGTGATGTTTTGTTTGTTTTGTTCTGTTTTTACATCCAATTTTCTTTCCCGTGATTCCCCCATGCATGTAATAAATGTGTATAACTTTTCTTCTTTCGACATGCCTGTTATCCGTTTATTTCATAGACTCAGTTATCATACTTTCAGAGGGCAGAGGGAAAGTTTTCCCATCCTACCATTCCGAAAGAGAATAGCTAGTAACTGATAATGCAAAAGTCATATAAACTTTGAGACAAAGTTAGTTTCTTATACAACATGTTCAGAAAGAAGAGGTGTGTTGCAGACCAACGGACATTTCCCTGGTCTTAGCTCCTAAGTTTCTCTGAGAAGAAGCAGTTACTACTACAGCAGTTAAACACCTGACTCACAAATTATAAAAGCCCAAGTGTTGAGATTAAAGCATTAGTTGTCACCTGTGAATCGTAAACTCTGAACCCTTTAAATTACAAGCACACATAGAAAGGGGATTCTTATACAGGGATCCATGAGCGGAATGGCAAAATTTGGTCAAAATCTGTATATACGTTTTCTTTTTAAGGGTCGTAGGTTTCAACATATGTTAAAGGATATCTGGAGCTAGTGAAGAGTAAAAACCATTTTCAGTTTTGTGCTGAAGCCGGCTTATCCTGACCTGTACCAGCTTTTGAGAGCTGATCATTAAATTTTCAAAAATGTTGTGAACTGGTTACCAAATTGCTGGTACCTTGAAATTGCCCAGGGTGGGAGTATTTAAAACATGGAAATGGGCAAGTTGTACAAACCAGGGCTTTTCTCCCTCCAGCACACCCCCTCCCGCCCCAGCATACACTGGCTAATCTTTATTTTCAGCAGAGAAAAAGATGTTTCGTATGAATAAAGGTAAATTATACACTTGTTTGTTTTATACTTTTCCACTTCTTAAGCTTAATTGTGTTTTAATAATGTATAATTGAATACATTAACATTTAGATGTTAGTAAACTAATAACAAATGTTCGTTAATTATTTCTCTTGAGTAGAGGAATACAAATTTTGCACCCATCGTTGTATGGAATGATTTTTCAAATCTCATTCAATCCCCCAGAAATTTAAGGGTTTTTTTCAGGAATTTATAAATGAAATTTTTACTTATAAGCAGAGAGCTCACAAAAAGTATGGGTTTTTTTTGAATTATAAATAAACTATTTCACTATCCAAGCTGCTGAGACATTTTACTTTCTGGTATTTTGAAATGAAAACAAAACACAAGAATGTGACGATGAAGCAAGTGAAAATTAAAAGGGTACAGACTTTAGAAGTATCATAAGCTAAAAATAAAATGAAAAAGTTTGAAGCCTTAAAAACAAATCTGTAAAGGAACCAAAAGCCTAGGCAGATATAACCACAGTGAATTATGAAAAGCTAAAAAAATGAGAAGGTGACAAACAATAAAGTGAAAATCTCTGATAAAGCCAAAAATATTTGAATGGCAGTCAAAAAAATAGAAGAAAAAATGACACTCATAACAAGGCAGAACTATGGAAATGCATCCCCTGGGGTAATACAATAGAGTTGTGAAGTAGTGGAAGTGGATCCCCAGTACGGGGCAACTAAAGCCTGCTAACATAATTCAAAGGATGGAGAAATTCTGTAGCTGAAGATAAAACGTCTGAAATATATTATGGTACAGTCAAATGAGTGTCATTTCTAATATGCACACTTATTTTTCAAGAGTTGATAATATGAAGTAAAAATTTAATATGCAAAGTTCAAATTTTCCATTTGTTGACCAATTCATTTTTATTAAATATTTTCCAGCAATTAAACTAAAGTGGTACCAGAAGAGAGTACACATTCTGAGCTTTCACTTAACAAAAGCTACACATAAATCTAGATACTTTTCAAGGGTATAAACAAAG
Organism: Macaca fascicularis; assembly: GCF_037993035.2. Lineage (NCBI taxonomy): Eukaryota > Metazoa > Chordata > Mammalia > Primates > Cercopithecidae > Macaca > Macaca fascicularis. The sequence continues at coordinate 202,929,290 of NC_088376.1, forward strand.
GCAGAGCCTGTGTGATATTTCAATAAACAATTGGAGAAAATTTTTCTTTCAGAATAGATTATATACATATTGACCTCTTTGAGATCCTTATTCTGAGATTCAGTTCAGAATTTGGGGTTTTGTTTTGTTTTGTTTTGTTTTTTGTTTTGTTTTGAGACAGAGTCTCTCTCTGTCACCAGGCTGGAGTGTAGTGGCGCAATCTCGGCTCACTGCATCCTCCACCTCCCAGGTCCAAGTGATTCTCCTGCCGCAGCCTCCTGAGTAGCTGAGACTACAGGCACATGCCACCACGCCCAGCTACTTTTTGTATGGTTTTTTTTTTTTTTTTTTTTTAGTAGAGATGAGGTTTCACCATGTTGACCAGGATGGTGCTGATCTGCTGACCTTGTGATTTGCTTGCCTTGGCCTCCCAAAGTGCTGGGATTACAGGCATGAGCCACCACGCCCAGCCCAGAACCTGGGTTTTAACCAGATGTGCCATTATAAAATGAAATGAAACCAACACCACCAGCCAATATCTGTGGCAGTGTTATTGTTGGGGAGCATGCCCATTTGTTTGAGCTTATTTATCAGAGTTGTTTAGTTTCATATTTAAATTGAAAATTTTTAGTATTTTCAGAATGTTTTAGACACTTTGATGAATAAATTTTGTTAACAAACTACTATTAAAAAAACTTACAGGTTCTATATTTCTGAACACATCGGTAGATGTAAATGACAAAGTTATATTCACACAATCATCAGTTTTTCTTGCACAGAATTTTGTCAAAAAGTTAAAATCTTTGAAATGTATTTTCTATGTCCTCATCTTTCCCTTTTTGAGCATTTTTTTCCCTCTGGGTTGGTTATAAAATGTTCCCTAACTTCAGGCATCTGATTAAGTTTTGGGTTTTCTCCCTTCCGCCCAAATCATATGGATTGGTAATGATCTGATAGAAGACAGTTGCCAAAGATCAATAAAATATGTTTTAAATTAAACTTCTTCAAGATAACATTCATATTAATCCTCCTTTGATTGCTGAATGAGGAATAATTGTTCATTGACCCTTAAAATCCTAACACTTAGTCACTCACTGGAGTGGATGAATGGATGGATATTTGTCCAGATGAGAATGCTTAAGGTCTACTTCAAGGGGCTCATAATAGCAAAAATGTCCTTTTCTTCCATCGGAAGCTTCATCCTGGATCTTTTCTCCTTGTTTTTCTACTAGCTCTGCTTCTCCAAATACATTGATTTGGAACCCCATTTTCAGTGGTGGACTGCATGGGTTTGATTCTAAGCTATGTTATAACGAGAAAGTAGCTCTAACCCTATTCTCATTTTCTTCATCTGTGATATAGAAATCATCATCAGACAATATACAGAGAGGGGCCAGTTAGTTCACAGATAATAGGTGAGAAGGGAGAGTATGTGGGTGTAGACATGGGAAAGTGAGTTTAAATGGTTTCAGGAATCTGTGGAAGTTGTCTTTGGGTGATTCAATGTTCTCAGGGAAGCAGAACCAAAAAGAGAATGAGGATTTCTGGGGAAGTGTTAGGGGTTAGAGACAGGATAAGATATGAAACTAGGTAAATTAGAGAGTGAATAGATTGGAACAGATATATGATTGATTGATAGGCGGCACTGAGATCCTCAGTTTCAAGTGGGATATTTTTCAATTTGTTCCATATAACTAGTTGCTCAAATATATGTGGGGATTTGGTGGAAATTTGGATCTCACCAGGGTTATTTTCCTAGTTAGATTCAGCAAAGTGAAAGAGAAACAAGGAAGTCGAAGTTTCCTGGGAATGGTTGACCATGGAATTTAGGCAGGAGAACAGGCAAGAGAGTACCTCAAGGAGGTAAGGGTCATTGTGAATATGATAAAATAATAGTTTGGAGGTCTCAGAGAGATTGAAAGATTTTATGTCAGGGTATGAAAGGGAATGATTAAAGGAAGAGCTCAGAAAATGGGATGAATGAAGTTGTGACTACAGAGAAGTTGCTATTGTAAGTAATGACGATGCTTCACTCAGTCCTTCTGGAAGTGTGGTCTCTGTGCTGGCAGCATCAGCATCACCTGGGAACTTACCAGAACTGCATATTCTCAGGTTACACCCCCAGATCTACCAAACCTGAAATTCTAAGAGCAGGCCTCAGCAATCTCATTTTAACACAACTGTAGGCAATTTTGAGGCACACAGTAGTTAGCACAACCGGTCTAGGGTATGTTCTATTTGGTCTTCCTCCCCAGTTCATGGTGCAGAGCTGCTAAAACTCTTGAAATTTCCCGATAGGGATGAGAGGACCACCCTTTACTAGTCACAAGTCCCTTTTAGCCACACCTGAGTTTATGCTATTGGCATGACATGACTGGTGGGCTGGAGACCCGCATAGCTTCAGGGCCGGTGCTGGGCACCAGAGAGATGAAGGCATAACTAGATTGTTGGGACTGTCAGCCTTCTCCTCCATCACCTCTGAGAAGAGGAGAGGAGACGGGCTAGAGATTGAGATGATTATCAGTGGCCAATGGTGTAATCAGTCCTGCCTGTATAATAAAACCTCCATAAAATCTTCTCCATGATGGAGTTTGGAGAGCTTCTGGGTTGATGAACACATTGAGGTGCTGGGAGGGTGACGCAATGATATGCCCAGAGGGCATATGGCAGCGACGTGCCCCTTTTCACCATACCTGGCCCTATGTGTCTCTTCTATTTGACTGTTCCTGATTTGTATCAGACAGTACATATAAGCAAAATGCTTTCTTGGGTTCTGTGAGCCATCCTAGCACATTATAGAACCTGGGGAAGGAATCCATGGAAGTCCTAATTTCTAGCCAGTTGGTCAGGAGTATGGGAGGCCCACAGCTGGTCTCTAATGTCGGGGGCAGTCTTGTGGGACTGAACCATGAACTCATGGGATCTGATGCTATCTCCAGATAGATAGCCTCAGGATTGAATTGAACTGTAGGACACCAGTTGGTGTCCTGAGAATTGAAGAATTGGTTGGGGTGAGACTAAATCCACAAATTTGATCTCAGAAGTTTGAATAGAAACAATTCTGTTGGAAAACATTATCATTAGATCAAAGGTGTTCATAGAACTGAGAGAACAAGATGACAAAGAGTCATCTATGATTATACATTGTTGACATAAACTAGAATTAAGACAAGAGTATGTCAAAGAGAGTTACTTTGAGCCAGAGATAAAAATAGTCAATCAATTGATTAGAATTTAGTAAATACTATTTAAAAAACATTAATCTTTACTTAATTAGTGGAGATAATTACTTAATGATCCCCATTTTGACTTTAAATTTATAACTAAAAAATTGCTATTTTATCTATTTCCCATAAATGGAAATTGAAAAGCAATAGCAAAATGCTTTGACAGAAAATCTGCCCTTTTTATTCCCAAGAGGAAGAATGGCCAACCACCTTAAGCACAAAGTTAGAAAAACTTTCATAATTTTTTAAGTTGCCATATTTTATAGCTTTGAACAAGTTGAGTTGTTAACTAGACTGCCCAGGGAATGCAGCCCTCTAATATAATTTCCTTACTATTTAGATAAGATCTTTCTTGTTGAAAATCTTAATCTTTTTTAATGATCCTGCTTTCAGAGCCTGATATTAATGATTCATGAAACTCGTTAAATGCAGTTGTGCATGTGATTCGAAAATCAGGAGGGAGATTTTTGGTCAGATATGCATAGCAAACCTATGTCACTAGACATATGTCCCTGCGACCCACGTCACAACCTTTATGTCTACTCTTGAATTGAGCTTTTGCTACATGTTTTATTTTTGAGGTTTAAGAATTATTCATTTATCTGATGGAAAATTATGTTTCTCTTGTTAGAATAGAGCCAATTTATCTTTTCTATTTTTCATGGAAACATGAAAGAATGTGAATTTGGAATCAGACAAACTGAGTTCCACCATGGTTTCTTCCTCTTGCAAGCCATGAAATCTGCAGTGGGTTGGTGAACATTACAAAGCCTCTGGTCCCACCTTCTTGAGATGGAAAAAATAGTACTAATTGAACGAGTGAATGTGATAATGAGAAGAAATGGAATCAATAAAGTTTCTGGAACACAGTAAGTTCTAACAAACGCTAGTTCTTTTCTTTCATTATTCAAAATCTAAATAGAAGGCAGTTGGTAATTCCAAGATAGTAGTATGAAGACAAACAAAAAGTTTGTTAACTGACCTTCAACCGTTGAGACCTTACCTTATAGGAAGCAAAATTAACAAATATTTTCTCCCTTCTACAACTGTACACCCTCTGAGACAGAGAGACGGTGTTGCAGTCAAGACGATTACAATATTCTGTGCGCACATAGGAAGGGAAGAAGAAGAAGAGAGAATCTTTAAAAAGACAATTTTAGGTTGTGTTTTATTATCAGGCACTCTATTTTTATTGGCAATAACATTTTTTAGAACTTACGGCATACAAAATAGACCTTAAATGGACTCAGGGCTGAGAAATTTGTATAAGGGTGCTTTGTTTTCTTCTATGGTAAATCTGGGAACCAATAAAATAGCTTTGATAATTCACTCATTACATTCTTTCCAAACGAAACTATTTACATTATAAACTTTGTCGATATGCTATGCTTTTCATTAATAATTCTCGTGTGTCTCATTTGTGAATACATGAAAACTAGTTGTACAATAAGGAAAATGTAATTTCAAAACATCTTCAAAAACAGTTGCATAATTTAACAAATGTTTATAAATTTTCATCCTTACTCTAAAAGCATAGATGTCCTAAATGTGATTGAAGGTAAAATGATTTCTTTAAAGAACTGGATTTCTCACCATGAGTTATTTTATCCCCATACAAACTGTAGTAGTGTTATACAATGGTTAAAAAGAAATCACTTAAAAGTGAGAATAAAGATGCAGCTTATTAACACTTCATTTTTGTGGATGAGACCTGAAAAATTAAATCTTTCTTCTAGAGACAAGTTGGGGTTAGTTGTGTATATAGAGTGTGAATAGATAGTGTCCATATTTTACTCTCATTATTTAAACAGAAACATGTAATTTGCACTTCAAAAATCTATTACAAATTAGCTGGTCATTTGGAAGTGTCAAAATTACCTCATTACTGATCAAATAAGCTTTTGGTTCATTGTAATGAGATGTTCCTATAAACCAAAGTTAGAAGACAAAGACAGAGTTTGGAGTCTTTAATTCTTGGAAAAATCAGTAGCTCTATTTAGGGCTCTGTTTGCAAAATACTGTTTCTACTCAAGCATGTTTTTATTTACAAAGCACTTCACAAATGTTGACCACAAAAATGTCTCTACCTAGCAGAAATAATTATAGTTACATCTAATTGTCTAGGAGTATATTAAACATGGGGATTAAAATAACTTTCAAGAACAAGAAGAAATGTTGTGCCAGGCATTTTTGTACCTAATGCTCTATTTGGGTGCGATATTTGTGGCAATTGAAAAACATAAATGGCTTGGATATATAGTTAAGATATCAAAGGAAAACTATGCAAAGGCATGATTATTTTATAAATGTGCCACGTATGTGAATTGAGGTACAAAACCTCTAAGTTTAAAATTGTCTTTTTAAAAAAGAAATCAAAACGGACAAGTGGGCAATGAGTTATGGATACCATTACAGGGTACCCTGATAACACGAAGACTTTTGGTACCGAAAATTCCAATTAGCCACATACCTCCACTAAGGCCACGATTACTGCCAATTTTTACTTGCAAAGACTGGAGCTAGAGTTATATGGAATTCCATATGTATCTAAACCATAGATCTGTCAATTATCACTTAAACACAACTTGGAGGACACTATCCAGAATTTGTGGGGCTTGGCCTTATTCTGGAGAAACATCCACTGGAATAGGCAGTTGGATTTTAAATTCAATCTTAAATCTCTTGAAAATGATGCATTTTTTTCTGAGAGATGAAAAATTGTCCAACTCTCTTGGCTTATTTTAGATTTGATATTATACAGTTCGAACACCATGGAGATTTACTAATCTGGATGAAAACATACCAAATTAGTCTTTGCTCCAGTCTCAAAATCTGAGATTAATCCTGGGAGCTGAAGAAATTTTCCAGGGTTAGGAGTATGCTTCTACGCTGGTGACCAGTACTACTTTCTGGTAAACTATATATGACATGTGCCCTTTCACTGCCTAAACTCACTTTGTAGAACACCATTAAATGAAAATCATCACCAACACTTTGGGAGGCTGAGGCGGGCAGATCATTTGAGCTCAGGAGATCGAGATCAGCCTGGCCAACATGATGAAACCCCATCTCTACTAAAAATACAAAAACTTATCCAGGCATGGTGGGATACACCTGTAATCCCTGCCACTGGGGAGGCTGAGGCAGGAGAATCACCTGAACCCAGGATGTGGAGGTTGCAGTGAACAGAGATGTTGCCCTTGCACTCCAGCCTGGGCAACAGAGCGAGACTTCATCTCAAAAAAAAGGAAAAAAAAAAGAGAGAGAGAAAGAAAATTATCAGTGTTCAGTGACTCTTTTTCCATGCTGATAAACTATTACATAGAAAAAGAAATGGATCCATTATGGACAATTAAAAGGGCTACACAACCTCTCTCATTGTTTGATTCTGGTTTTCTTTCATTTTCTTTTCTTTTTTTTTTTTTTTGTTTTTTTTGAGACAGGATCTCACTCCGTCACCCAGGCCAGAGTGCAGTGGCACTGTCTTGGCTCACTGCAACCTCAGCCTCCCGGGTTCAAGTAATTCTCCTGCCTTAGCCTTCTGAGTAGCTGGGACTAAAGGCATTCACCACCACGCCCAGCTAATTTGTGTATTTTTTAAATTAGAGGTGGGGTTTTGCCATGTTGGCCAGGCTGGTCTCGAACTCCTGACCTCAAATGATCCTCCCGCCTCGGCCTCCCAAAGTGCTGGCATTACAGGCATAAGCCACCATGCTTGGCCTGATCCTGTTTTTTAACACGATTCTTATTACTTCTCTTTTACTTTTACAAAGCCATAGGTTTTTAATCTGAGAAACCTTTGAGAAAGTATCCAGATAAATTTATAAATAGAAAAATAAATTCAGATACATAGAATTAAGTTTATGATCTAACTAGTGGGTGACAACTGAAAATTTCCAAGTCCCACAAATTGAAGTGAAAGGATCACTTTCCTGAAAATGTTACAAGGCTTGATAATTACCTGGATTGTACTAAAACCTACACAATCTAGTATATTCTATAGCAGCAATTCATAAAGACAGCTTCACTTACCATGTAGAATTTATACCTACACTGAATTTAAGGAATGCATTACTTGTTATTGGAGTAGGATAATAAACTCCCAGCAGAACTGAATTGCATGAATGCCTATTAAACTATCATCAATGTAGAAATTAAACAATATATTCAGCTATTCAGCCCAGATGTGTGAGAGACAGAGAAAAATTTCAAAAGAGTTCGGCTACCAAAGCCTTTCCTCTTTGAGTCTCAAGACGGCTTCAACCACACACAACCTCAGAGTCTTATGGTCCAAACAACATTTGATTGCAGCTCTAAAGTAAGCAGACATTTGAAAAGAAACAAAGATCTATGCCCATAGCTACAGTCAAGGAGGTCCACCTACAGGTGGGTGACCATGGCAATGATAGGGACTAAACCAAATGGTGCGTTTACCAAAACAGAAACAAGAGAAGCCACTGGAAGCAGAGTCCAGGTTATAACAGGAGGCCAGGCACACGATGCGGGAACCCTATTTGTCTCATTTAGCAGCTAGAGTGTTAACATCCTATGAGGCAGAACTAATGCCCTTCATTATTATTTATTTTTTGTAATTGACAGTATAGTTTAGAACTATGCCTTGAATTTAATATCTATCTGTTGAATAAATGAATAATGATGAAAATCCACAGGTTATGTGCAGTACTAAAGAGCTACTTCAGCTACGAGGTAGCTATTAGAAGTCTTACTCTCTAAAAAGCCTCTGGTTAATTATTGATACAGGTTGCTGACAATTTCACTCTCACAATGTAGGGGAAGCAGGAATGTGATCTGGCCTCTCGACTCCTCTTCCTTTGCCTTCCACAGCAATCTCTGCTGGTTCACAGAGGGACACCTTTGTGGCTTTCAGTTCATTTTGCAATTCTGCTAGAATCTCGTTCCATCCTCAACTGTAACCAGCTTGTCCTCTGCTGAACACTTATTTATGGAGGGGCAGATAGCAAGAAGAAATCGCACTCTGGATTAGATTACAAAGTGGGAAGACGCACCCCTTGGCCAGAATGTCTGCCCCGGTGTTCATGATGGATATTTCTCATTAATCTTGGCACTCTTTTCCATTGAACCCATGTCCCAAGTTGGCCCTAAGTTAAGGAGAAGACACTAGGGAGGGAAAGGTTTACCCAAAACTTCCCTAATCTATCAAACCTAAAAACGTAAACGTTCAATTCGACATCCCCTGTTTCTCCAGCTCAGAGTGCCTGACGGTGTGGGAAGCCCCTACTCGCAAAAATAAAAATTCATAGTTGAAGATTGTTGGTAATTTTGCTCAACCTCCTTCTTTCTTTGCCTAGTTACACCTCAAGGCAACCTCCTGGCAGGCCAGCCTTAAGTCCAGCAGTCCAACCATGCATCTAAGCTGAGTTCTCATCAGAGCCAACTTCAATCATAAACAACTGAGATGATGCCAGAGGCCAAAATCCCTGAGAACCCAATTTGTTGTCATCACTGTGGCCAAAACAAGGTGCTTGGCATCTAGAAAAGCTGATCTGTAGGAAATTTTTAATAGAGTTCAATTTTTTCTAAGTTTAAAGTGTACAATATGAAGATCAGACACCTGAGATAAAACTAGACTTGCATTTAAATAGAATAAAAATATTTGAAGAATAGTAAGAGTGGTGACTACTTTTACACAGGAATGCTTTAAATAAATTGTTTTTTTCTCCTTTAAAATTTTGTGATTTGTCAATGTGATGCTGACATATTTTTAATGAAGTATGCCTCATAAAATAATAAGTGAATGAAAAATATACAGTAATATTTACATCAACAAAGCTAGAAGAAGACTGTATGTCCCAAGAGGCTCCATCATCTACCCAGTGGCCACTTAACCAAATTAAGATCCAAATACCAAAAAGAAAAGCAAATAAAATTTGTGTCATATGCTTTACAAGACCAAACCCATGAAATGAGGGGAAACTTCACAATTACTTGTAATTCGCTCTGTGGAATTGTGACAGATGGATTGTAAAGATGATTCCATGATAAACATCTAAATGTGGTTACTACCTTCTGTGCTTTCTTGGTTCATATTTTTAACGTTTTCTTCTTTATAAACAGATAATTCATTCTTATCTATGGCAATGTAAAATTTTCAGATGTTTTGAACATGTCATACTTTTTTTCTATTGTAGGCGTCTCTGTAAAAAGGTGGAGAAAACAAACAGGGAAAAGTCTGGTGTTGGAAAGGAGAGAGAAATAAAACTTGTAATGGAATGAAAATTAGAGCTTTTTGGAGACAAAAATTCTTAGAAGATACAAAAACTAGTTACTGAATTGGATGAAGGTCCTTTTTCAGTTTTTCCCACTTGTTCATCTCTTAGAAGGCACTTATTCACAGCAGAAAAGAAAGGGTCAGAAAGGAAATACCTCGGTGCAGTGAGACTGTAGTTTCATGAAGGCATTGCTGAAGGCTCACCTCTTCTAGCACCACTCAGCATGGTATTAAGAATGCAACGTAAAGAAAAGTGAATACACATTCTTGGATGGGTGATCAAATCGTGACTCCAGAATATAATCAGATGCTGAATCATTATCCTCTTGAGATTTCATAATCTTTGCATCAGGAATTAAAATTCAGAAGAGGGTGAATGTATCTAATCTTTTGAAAGTTAAAACTTAACAGGAGCCTTTTATACAGATAAATTTGCTTTGCATCATGATCGGCACTAAAGAACATCATAGATTTAAACCATATTTACATAGTTAAAACAATATAACCAAATATGCAACATATTGTGTAACATTGTACAAGATGGTTTTCAAACATACAAACTGACCTTTAAAACAATTTTTCATAAAATATCATTTTTAGGTAAGAGAAAAGACAGACGTGGTTAGGGCAAAGTATTTCTGTTCAAATTACAAAATCCTGAATGACAAATCACAGTATAGAAAAAATTATATTGTACCTGGAATTTGAAGTCTTCAAATTTATTTAGATCTATGTATGCTATTTTAATAGAGGCATATTTAACCAATTATAAGTTTATAACATTTATATTTTGAAGATGTCATTATTTAAAAATATATTAATATTTATAGGATTGCTGCAGAGATTTTAATTTTAAACACGTATTTTTCACTAACGTGATCAGCATTTATGTCCTATTTCATTAAAGAGACATTTCAAGAGCCTTCTAGAGTGAATTTTTAGAAATTAAGTGTCACAAATATTTCTGAAGTACTACCTAAAAAAAAACAAAAAAGAGGCTTTCCTGGTTTTTCATGTAGTTAAACATTTTCATAATGACTAAGAAAGTAAAAATAAATTAATGACCACTACTAAATTAGAATTCTACTTTTTATACCAGATGAAATACTGTATAAATCATCCAGAAAATCTAGCATTAATGAGGCTGTGCAGCCGGGACATTTCATGTCCCTTGTGGGAATGTAAACTAACCTGACCATTCTGAATAATTATTGGCTCTGTGTGTTAACGGGCTAGAGTCCTGAAACAAGGATCCTAATTCTAAAATAAAATCCTATTCTAAGAATATGCCAAGGGTTGATAATCAAGGAAGTTTCAAAGTTATAGGGAAGAACCTTCATCCTAGCATTATATGTGTAATCATCCATATAAACCAGATAGTGTTGAATGAAACTGCAGAAAAACAAAGAGCCTACAGAATATGTTTCTCTTTGTGTACACCTGTAAATGTACACATCTATCCATGTAAAATTTTACATCTCAGAAGGATAGGCACCAACATGTTAACAATGCTATATCTACAAGATAAGAAATTTTACTTTCCTACAATTTCATACACACACACACTCTCTCTCACACACACAGAGGAAATATATGCACACAAATATATATAAACATACATATTTATATAGATACACACACATATACACACACATACATATACACAGATGGTCACCAACTTATAATGGTTCAATTTATGATTTTTTTACTTTATGATGAAGCAAAAGTGATAGCTTTCAATAGAATATAACTATTCTGCTTTTCACTTTCAGTATAATATTCAACAAATTACATAAAATATACAATACTTTATTATAAAATGGGTTTTGTATTCAATGATTTTGCCCAACTGTCAGCTGATGTAAGTATTCTGAGCACATTAAAGGTATGCCAGGCTATGATATTCAGTATGTCAGGTATATTAAATACATTTTTAACTTACAGTATTTTAATTTATGATCAGTTTATCAAGACTTAACCCCATTGTACATTGAAAAGCATTTGTATCGCATTAAGCATGTTATATAATATTTTTAATTGAAATTACTGGCAACTTTTGAAAAAATGAAATGAAATAATGTGTTTTGCTATTGGTTAAAATGCTTTTGGCCAGGGGCAGTGGCTCATGCCTGTAATCCCAGAACTTTGGGAGGCCAAGGCGCCTGCATCAGTTGAGGTCAGGAGTTTGAGACCAGCCTGGAAAACATGGTGAAACCTCATCTCTACTAAAAATACAAAAATTACCTGAGTGTGGTGGCGTGTGCCTGTAGTCCCAGCTACTTGGGAGGCTGAGGTGGGAGGATTGCTTGAACCAGGCAAGCAGAGATTGCAGTGAGCCGAGATCATGCCATTTCACTTCAGCCTGCAACAGAGTAAGACTCTGTCAAAAAGAAAAACAAGTTTTTAGCTTCAAGCAACAGAATAGTCAACTAATCGTAGAAAAAAATAAGGAGCAACTTTTACCAAATTGGACAACAAATAGATGTATCAATGGTTAGTTAACTCAACATGATCCACTTCTTTGTGATTCTCTTATCTTTCTACCTATGTTTTCAAGATGGCTATGGCATTCCCAGCCTTACAACTTAATGTGACAAAATCCCATGGCAGGAAAGGATAAGTGAGGATGTTTGGGAACTTTGAGGAAGAACTTTAAGGACTGGAAAACAGGGCTGCCAAATGTCCAGTAACATGGGATAACCACTGCTAATCAAGGATTGCTGTATGTCCTGAATGACTTTCTAACATAATGAAGGTGAATAACCCATTTTGTTTAATTATACAAACCCAAATGTAACTGCCTAAGTGCCAAGTACTTTTGCATGGTTTTAATATGCCATGAATTTTCCAGGAATGAAACTACTATGTACATGAGAAAAGATGGTAGATTTTTCGTATAGATACTCATTTCAGAGTCTCCATAGGACAAAGACAACACACTGAAACTAAGATAATTTAACATGGGTTTATTTCCAAAGAGACTACTTACAAAAATGTCAGGAAAGAGGGTGAAGGAACCACAGAAATCACACCCAACAATAACTCTGGGTTAGTAGCAGCAGAGTTCTGGGGAGCAAACTGCCCTGATCACATAAGGAAACACTGATTTTCTTATGAAAAAGAGAGGTCAAGGAGACCTAGCAGAGTGGGAGTTTAGGCAATAATCCCCAGTCCCGTTTCCTCCTTCCCTTTAATCTCATGAACACACATAGAAGGCAATGAGCAAGGGAAGCTATTGAGATATTCAATATGGACCACCCCACTCGGACAAAGCCAGTAAATAGGGTAGTATAACTGGGGACAAGGGGCGAACAGAAAGTATCCATCGCATTGACCAGTGCAAATCAATCATGTCAACAATAGAAATGGCAGATTTGGCATTTAGTTTTTCAATGAAACTGTATTTGTAGCCGTTTATTTACAATGTTTCAAGGTATGGGCGCAGATATGAAAATTTCATCATGTTCCACTGTATTTGATATATAATGTTCTGGCACAATTATACACACTTTGGATTCTATATTGACGGTAAATTATTTCTCCTTTGTTAGCTGCAGTATAACATTAATATTTTCAACAACGCAAATGTATACATTGTGTTCTCACTAATAGTTTAGAATAGCGAAGGGGTCTTTGAAGAATTTCTTATGAAGTAGAGGCATTGGGTCAGACAGAGCTGAAAACCACTGGCTTAGATTAATTATTCTTTATCCTAGGGTTGAAGAGGGCCAATTGAACACACAGATGTCTAATCCCTCATGAACTGGGAGTTCTATGAACCAGAGAAATAGAGGACTGGTTCTCAAGGAGGTAATAAGTGTGCCTTCCATAGTTCATAATAATATTCATTGTCTTAACAATCGAATACTCAAACATTAATGCCCTCATGATATGCACAATTTTTAATAAGTACTTTGGTCCCTGTGTTCAAGTAGTTGGTAATCAAACCAGTGAAGTATCGTAAGTCTTTTGAAGAGCATTAAACAGCAGAGAATGTAAGAAATCTGTTCTATAATAGTGTGGGACTTCCGTGTTTCCTAAGGGCACATTCGTATGATCTAATAACTAAGCATAGAGAAGCCTAAAGGATAGTTTATGGTTTCATTTGCTTGTTTTTGCCAATTAACATACATTTCTAGATTAAATGTCAACTATATTTTCCTCAGGGGTCAGCTATAGGAGAAGCTAGTGAAGAGGAAAGGAAAATTATAGCAGCTCAATAGCTTTACCCTGGAAATATCCGTATCGTGTACTGCCGTGGCCTACCTTTATCAGTCCGATAACAATGTCAAAGAGGCAAACCTTGGCACTATTGCTCTTAGTGAATCCCTGCTGCCAGCCTTTTATCCTAAGTGCTCTCCAAAGACCCACTTAATGGACCTTCCTGAAATCGTGCTCAGGATCAATACAAGGCTCATTGATACAGCATTTTTGGAATTCACCATTTGCTTATTTATTAAACCTGGGATAGTTGCCCGACTTCTAACATCTGAAATCCTCTCCATGACTTTCAAAATTACCAACATTGGTTCCAACATCATTCCTAGAAAACATTTCAGTGGAGTATATTTATCTGACATTTGACTTTATTTACAGCAGTAAGAATCTATGATGATTCCTCCCAAAATAATCCCACAATTACCCATTTTGGGTCACCTTTGAGGGTCTTATCCTTAATATCAGAAATCTGTTCTATACATTTGAGTCTTAGAAACAATTACTAGCTTCTCTCTGAATTTAACTGAAGTTCCTTACTTTTATTCAGTCTATTACCCAAATTACATAATGTATTGAAGGCTAAAAACTGTCCAAATTTCTGACTACATTTAGCTAAAAATGGGAATATGACTTTCTTTTTCTAACTTGGCAAAGCTTATGGTTTTTCATGAAGAAATATAGGCATATTTAAACACTCAGGGTCTGAGAATCCAAAATATATGAAACTTAACAAGCGGTCTCTAAGTAGTTTTCGTTTCTAAATTATAGTACATACCATTGAATGCTACAGAAGAAAAGACAATGAGGGATTACTCATAAACATTGCCTTTAAGATATCCTTCCATAGGAAACCAGTGTCCCTGTGCTTGGACACACAGAGCAGGAATGTTTACCTTGCTTTGATATCACCAACAAACACTTGTGACTAGTCATTGAATTCTAATGTATTTAAGTCATCTTGAGAGTAGAGCCCCTAGGGAAAACTACAAATGGAAAATTCATTGATTTTTGATTTGACTTTCCTATGGATTAAATTTAGCACTTTCTTATAAATCTCTCCCTCTGCAGATCATATGTGATCAATAGTTATCCAACTTTCTAGATGTTCACCCAGCGCTCCTTCCATAAGAAGAGGTGGAAATGGATTCTGTGCATGATACTAGTTAGGCTGGGGCACTGTGTTTTTCAAAGGAGATTAAACAAATGTGTCTGTTTTCCTTGTACACATAGCCATAATATTGTGTTGCTAACTGCCCTCTGGGAACAAAGTCATACCAATCACAAATACATTGCCTAAAGGGGGAGGCTTATTACTCTGCTGTGAATTCCATCTCCTATTGTGTCTTAAAGATGCTACAAACTTGAGACATTACTATGTAGATGGCATTCCCAGCAAATTCCCCAAATAACACTTAACGAGATTTCAAATACCAGGATTATGAAACAGTAAAAGATAAAAGGAAATAAAGAAAAGCACAGTATATGTGTAGAAGGCATTAAGACACAAATTTTGTAATTACAAAAGCATATAATAAGGAACAGGTTTTATTCTAAATAGCAATTAAATCAGAACCACCATACAGGGAATAAAAGTGAATATTAAACCATGGTACTGACAATAACAGAACCCTTTTTCTGCTGCACGATGGAATATAGCGTTTACTAAGGAAGAAAAAATGCAAGAGATCTTAAATTTGGTACTTTCCAACAAATTTAAGAAATGTGTACATTCTTGAGGAGACTTAAGAAGTCTCTGACTAAAACACTGGAAAAGAAAAGCAGGAAAAGCAAAATAACTATTACTCAACAATAACAACATTTATTACTATTATATTAATATTAAGCACACTATTAAGCATCAACATTTCAGTTACTCACTGAGCCCAAAGTCATTTTTCATAATCCATTCACAACACTGATAACCTATTAAAAAATGAGAACAAAAAAGCTTATTGCTTTCCAAGTCCTTTTAAAGCCTTCTCATGTGTCATTTCATATAATCCTTATAATGAATCTATGAGGTATATACCAACTTTATCTCTGCACAGAAAAGAAAACTGAGTCATATACAGAATAAGTTGCAAAGTTCCCAGATAATCAGTGTCATAGGTGAAATTTGATGTCACAGTCTAGTCAAGTATAATTTAGGGAAGCAGTACAAATGATGGTTGAAAGCACAGGCTCTGGGGTAAACAGCCTGAAGTCAAAATCTAGTTCATATCCTTAGTGGCTGTGTGATCTTGGGAAATTTCCCTTAACTCTCTGTGTCTTGGTTTTATAGTTTCATCCATTTTTGCCTCTCATGTGAGCTGGTGAGCATCACACTTGTTTATGCTTCTAAGACACTTAAAACTGTACCTGGCTCTTGATAAATATTGACCATTTTGTATCATTTTCTTCACCTTGAGTATTTCATGGCCAGATTGAAATCAATGTCAATATGAATAAATGTTCATAATTCAACAGGAAGAAATACAAAACCATATAAACAACTTTGTTTTACTGGCAAGTGTATTTGGAAGCTGTGTTAAATTGAGACGGGGAAGGGAAAGCCTCTAAGGACACTGATTAATCAATGACTGAAAGCTGATGACACTTGTCTGGAATTTTTTTTTTTTGGAGACTCTGAGACTTAAAATTTTGACAAAGATAAGGAGATGAATTGAGTAATGTGGAAGAGACATTTTCTGAAGTCAGTAGAGAAAGGAGAGACAAATATGGTAAGGGGGAAATGGTATTAAGTAATAATATCTATGAAGTGCTTTCTAAAGTATAACACATGTAAATTGTGTTAAATGTAAACTATCATGATTATAATATCATTACTGTCTGACTGATACAACTATATCAACCTCACTTGGCCACATAAGAACAATTTTTCTATACCTTAGAGAATAGCAATAACCTCCAGTTCAGAGAGAGCATAAATATCTATTCACAGTTGAGCAGACACATACAGCTAGCTATCATATGAAATGGGCTATATCTTCAAACATTATTGTTTTTCATTTTTTTATTGTGGCAAAATACACTCAACAATTTGCATCTTAACCACTTTTAAGTCTACAATTCAGTGTTATTAAATGTATTCACACCGTTGTGCAAGCATCACCACCACCCATGTCCATAATTTTTTGTTTTGTAAAGTTGAAATCCTGTACCCATTAAACAGTGACTCCCCATTCCCCGCCCTCCCAGGGCAACTACCGCTTTACTTTCTGTCTTGATGAATCATACAGTATCAAATGGAATTTTTAAGATGTTTAAAATCTTTTGTCTGGAAGCAAAGTGGAGGTTAATATCAATGGATATGCCTTCAGTGAGTTCTCAGACCACATTACAATGTAGTTACCTATTTATCTTTTATTACATTCTAGACCTATTCTTTCTTCCTGGCACAAAAATATCTTCTTTGAAGATTATGTCATCTACCTCTATCTCCACACTTTTTTGCGTCTCTCATCCACAGATCATCAGCCTCTTGCTTAGTCTTCCATTTAATGACAATTTCTGTTAAGTATACAACAGCCCTTCTCCCTGCAATGCAATTTCTTCACTCTTAAAAGCTCTGACTCTGGAAACTGGTCTCTGTTATGTACTCATTTCTAGAGTCATGTCTTTAAATATTTCTCAGAACTTCTTCACATCTAAAAATCTAGGATTAATGTATTGCTCTCTGACTATATTCTTCTGGTATTGCAGGTATCCTGTATAACTTCTTCATCTGCTCTTGCTTTTCTTCTACATGGAGAGGTCAAGGTCATGGACTTCCTCAATTCATCATATTTAAAATTTATTTCAAGCCTTTATGAGTCACTACAATATACATATGTTCTCAGGAATTACAGCCCTACAATTGGTATATGAGAATAGATCCTGTGTCAGGCATTATGGACATTTAAGAGTAAATAAATTCTGGCCTCTGACTACAAGGAGCTAATTCCTAGCCTAAGAGATTGCAAGCAAATAATATGCAGAGTGGTAAGTCTAAGGAAACGGATTAGGATGCACCTAATTCAAGCTGGGAATATCAGAAGAAAAGCTTTTTGAAAGTCACGAGACATGAGCTGTGCCTAAAAGAATAAAAAATATAGAGAGAAACAAAAAGAAATAAATTAGGGAATGAGATGCGTATAAGAGTAGAAAAAGGAGATCTCTTTAGGTCAAGGGCGCTGAGAGATGAAACAGGGTATGAGAGTATACAGGGAGACTCACTAACTCAGTGCGGTTGGAGAAAACGGGTTGAAAGGAGAAATAGGGGAGAAAGTTACAAAGGGAATCAAACGTGTTAGGAGTTGGGGGAAAAGCAAACATTGAAGATGACCCACAGATCTTGGATAACCCTGTGTTTGGTAGCAGCTTTTACGTAAAAGGTTGTGACAAAACAGCCAGAGACATACGGAGAAAACAATCACCGAGTGTTATATTTCCTCTCAGTAGAAACCTAAACAGAAACGTGTAATCACATACCTGAACTTTTAAGTGGCCTCCACCTACCTTGCTCCCCGGATTGGCATACATACTCCTCTGCCTGAAACACTGCTCTACACTTTTCTCCCGATCACACCCAGGCATTTCTGCTAACACCAGCTGAGTTGTAAGGGGCCCTCCAGGAGGCCTGGGTTGCTCTCCTTATCATATACATTATTTTCATTTATCAAGTTAGCCAGAACATCTAATGAAATATTATGGACACCAATAACATGAATACAAATACAGCTATAGACACTAAAAAGTAAATTGATGTCTCTTGAAAGGCTGTCATGTCTTAGATGCTAAATTTGGAGTATGTGTTTCTAATAAGTAAATAGCTTGCTTTAATCATTTTGATTCATGAATGTAATATAGGGGAGCACCTTTGATTTTGCCCTTAATCTTAAAAAGCAATGAGCCGGGCGCGGTGGCGGCGCCTGTGGTCCCAGCTCCTCGGGAGGCGGAAGCCGGAGAATGGCGGGAACCCGGGGAATGGCGGGAACCCGGGGAATGGCGGGAACCCGGGGAATGGCGGGAACCCGGGGAATGGCGGGAACCCGGGGGGCGGAGCTTGCAGGGAGCCAAGATGGCGCCGCTCACTCCAGCCTGGGCCACAGAGCCAGACTCCGTCCCCCCAAAAAAAGAAAAATCATACAAGGAGTAAATGATGATTTAGCATAAAACACAACTTTAGCCAAAAACACAGTTCACAGGACTCAAACTTTCTTATTTTATGGGATTATACTAACCAGTTAATCTTCAAAATTTACCGTTTCAAAAGAAAAAATATTGGTCTTGGAAAACTGCCATTGCTTATACCTTTATGTCAAAAAACACATACAAGCATAGTTGCAAGATTACAGTCTCTTCCAGATATGTCACGTAGTGTCTCCACAGATCACTAACTGCCTGAATAGCATTCTTGAGTCTCCACTGCCTCACATTTGATTTCAGGTCATTCCATCAACTGTCACAGAAGCATCCAACATTAACTTTCCAACTACTGGTTTGGATTATGTCAACATTGTCATTCGGGGCCACAACAACACAAAAGGCTAACTCAGTGAGGTGACATAGACACCAATCGGTGACATTTTGCTGAGGGGTGGCACCATTTTTTACCAAGATCAAGGGTATTCATACCTTCAGACATCTAGATAACACTGAAAAGGGTGAGTTTGTAGATAAAAAGGCAATGAGGAAGGGTTATTGCGGTATACATGAGACACCGTGTCTCCTGTTTAACCTGAGTTTGAAGAGATTCAAAGTGCAGGTGCCATGCACGCCTCTTTAATAGTTCCATGTCTGTTGATTTTCTGGGCTACACTTCCCAGCACTCAAATTGCTAAATGCATATAAAATACTACTGAATATTTATAACCTAGATTTGTGCTTTTGAGTGACCTTATCTATAGTTATGTGCTTCAGTGATCTAACTTGGGATTGACTCCAAACTTTGATAAAGAGTTTATTCCCTGCTTATTCCTTGATTATTGTTACATCGATAACTGATGTAGTGAATGCCACTGTGAAAATAATAAACCTCTTGGTGAACATATTTAGACATATCTTGTGACCTGCACACATCTTACCCAGGTATGGTACTTGGTCTTTCTATGAACAGGAGTGTGTGGCGATAGAACAACATACAGGATTGCAATTGTTGCCTGTGAGACCAACAGAAATGCAAGCTAGTAAAGTATGTTTATGTGCGGCACGTTTCCCACCAGCAATTTTAGGAAGTTCTACCCACAACCCATATGTCTTTTGAGATGTAGGTTATCTTGGAGAGAGAAAAAGAAACTCTGAACACAAGCATGAAATACTTTACCATTTTATCTAGAGTTGGACTTGTCCCAAAGCTTTTGTATAAACTTACTTGATGAGCAACTATCGTCCATTGGTACCTTCACTGTACAATCCACAGACAACCAAATTTCACAAATGCAGACCTAAATTTGCACTTTGTTTGGTAAAGTTGAATGAAAAATGTTGTCTTTTAAGCTTATGCTCGCTTATGAAAGCTGTTATTAGATTAATTTTACTCCAAGATATGCCAGTAAGGAAATAACTGCCAATTTAATTTCACCAGCCCCCCGTGGGTGGACTAATTAATCATACATCACACTTATTCTGGTGGAGAAATGCCTCAAAAGAAGGTCTCCAGAGTGTTGCCCTACCTAGAAGGACATGAATGAAGAGACATAAAAATCATTCATTAAGAAGGAAGAAGATTTTTCTTGCCTAGATTTTCACTTGTAGGATCCAATTAATTTTATCACTTAATATTTTGTCCTAGTGGGCATTCATTTTACAAATTTGTAAGGTCAGTAGAAATGGAAACTTTCAGAAGTGGAACTGTAAATGTTCTGTAGGCATTGATAGAAATCGCTATTTGGAGCTGTGCTTTTGCCAACTAGACACTGAGAAAATCTGTGAGAGGATATTTTCAGGAAGTCGTTGAACCCCCTAAAAATCAAGTTTATGGCTTTTATCATAAATATAAATAATTTATTTATTATCAACCACTTTCAATATTCCAATAAGTAACCTTTATTGTTTATTTCATTGTCATGATCTACATAGACACATGATTTATCTTCTTTTGTGATACATTCAGAAAATTTGCTGCCTGGAAAAGCCATGTTTTAAAATTACCACCTGTCTGATGATTTTCTTCTAAAAACATTTCCACTTAAGTATCTATCTCTATTTGTCCTTTATTTTCACTTCCATCCTAGCTCTATCCCTTGTCTCCTTCATGTGTCTCAGGATAAGTGCCCTATAACATTATATATTTCTGGAAATCCTTCAACATAAAGTTATTACATGTAAAAAAAGTATGTTTTAGCAAACTTTTTGTTCACAGATTATCTTTGCCTGCTTACCTATTAGACAATTTTTGTAGGCGCCATATGCTATTAATTTATATTTACTTTTAGAAGAATTTTCATCAAAAGCAAAAGTCTTATATAAATTGATTATGTGCTATTTGTACTGCATAGTGCTTCTATGTATATATACACACATAGCCACATACATATATGTAACTCTGGAGGCCTGCCTGGACTGTTTAATAAATGTACTGAACAAGAGCAAGAAAAGCTGCTCAAATTTCAAACAACAAGTTGAACTGAAGAGTTCACAACTTTGAATAAAATAGACACTAGCAGCTTTTAAAAATTAAACATTTCTACTGTTTTAAAAAATTATAGCCATTATATTATGAGGAAAAATATAATAATCCTTTTTAATTCTTGCCATTTTATTAACCAGGGAGTCCTTACACCCTAACTTCACTGGTATCCCTTTGAGATTAAAAAGAACACTTAATTTAAAATTCTGATAAATAAATAAATTACACCATTTACTTTAAGTACTCTTTCACCTTTCAAGAAATATTTTGAGAATCCATTAGCTAAATATTGCTATAATGCAGGCTAGTAATAAATGGAAATAATGAGTTCATTGTAAAGTTTAAACTAATGATGGTGTGATCTGGAATTTTTGTTAACCTAGAATACATAATTAGCTCTAGAGGTGAAATGAAAGACAAAATCACTTCACATATTAGTAAAAAACAAATAATATAACTTTATAAGCTACTGCTGTTCTTTTGCTATTAAGAAGCAATGACGTCTGTAATTAGGGAACATTATGGAAAGGTTAAAGATGAGAATACATGCAGTCTATCTACTGGAAACCTAAACTGTTTAGGTTAATGAAATGTCTGTGAAAGTCATATTAATTAGCAGGTTCACAGGAAACTAACATTTATTGTATAAATTCCATGGTAAAATGTATTAGAGCTCCATGCACACAACTGTGCACCATCTACATTACCACACAGTGCTTACTTCTTTCAGTCTTTATTCATTTCTCTCCTAATGATCTGTATGTTATTATTACATAGTTCTAAAAATCTTCCATGAGGCAGAAATTTCACTTAATGATATAGCTTTGAAAATAATGAAAAACAGTAGAAACTTTCTATTTTGTTATAAAACAGAATTGTTGAATTTTCAAAGTTTTATTTATGTAATGTTACAAGATGACAAACTTATTTCTTTAATAGCCTCTTGTTGTTATTTTGCTCTAACATCAACCAAAGCCATTTCTTTCATTTGAAGGTGAAAACTGCTCATCAAAAGCCAGTTTAAGCTGAGAAACAAAGGAAGAACTAAATTTTACATGAGAGGTTATACACTGCATAAGTATAAAACAGGACCAGAAACAATGGTGGATTAGCAATTTTTAAAAAGACAAAAGCACATTATCATCAAATCAATTGTTACCAACACACCAATTCCACCTCTACGCCAGAAAATTAGCCACTTATCTACAGGAAAACAACTGAAGATAAAGTTCACCAGTGAAAGCTGGTTATTTTTTTTTTCCATCCTCACATCCACTAAAATGATCTCTACGGTGCATCTTAACACTTTTCTTACTTTCAAATATGTCGGTATGCTTAATTAGCTGAGGCCATGTTTCATATGCACATCCGGTTACAAGGGAACCTGGGAATTTGAGCCCTGATCCTAATGTTCGCAGAGTATTTAGAAATTTGAGAATTCCTCCAAATAAAGAGTTTTTTTTAAACATTGTTAGACAAAAAGTTTGAATTACAAAATGTGGTAGTAGCTCATGTCTAACTCAAATGCAGAGGAAAAAAACATAAACTCTAAAAATATATATATATATTTGATGGTAATGAGAAACAGAAAATAGGAAGAAATAGTAGAATATTCAACCACTGATGAAGTATTTGACCATTGAATAAAGAAAATTGCAATGATTTAAATTTGCATTAATGCAACTTTACACCTGATGACACTCCCCGGGCTGTGCAAAATTGGATGTCTACAAGTAAAGCGGTGAGTTTTACTGGTTTGAGGAATAAGAGTACAGACTTCCAAGCTGACACAAAAGAAGAACTGGGAAATTTGAGTGACATGGGAGGAAATTTCACACAAGGGAAAGTCACAGAGGAGACTGTCACTGAGTAAAAATCTAAAATCAGCACTTAAACTTCATTCAGATATATGATGGCTGCTACATTGCACATTCATAAAAAGAGACTCCATAGAATCCAGCGGAAAACAACAGCTAAATTGCTAGTACAGAGCAGAGATTTCAACCACTGCATGTAGCTCAGGAGTGGAAATTTGGTGTTTGACTACAGAAAGAAGACTAATGTTAGAACAGAGTCACTCTTCAAAGGAAAATAAAAGAACCTATCTCTACAAAATATCATCCACATAATCTAACATATAATTTAACATGCCTAGACATAGAACCAGGAAAATATAATTTATAAGAAAAAAGTAAACAATGGATTAAGACATTGAAATAGCCCACATGCTGGGATTAGAAGATAAGAAATTTAAAATAAGCTATTATAAGCATCTTCAAGGATTTAAGAAATAGATGGTCATAAGAGTGAATATATGGAGAATCTTGACAAAGAAGCAAAAACTATAAAGAAATAATGGAACAAAATTTAGAACTGAGGGACAGAATATCTTATATAAAAATGCCATTGTATGCACATACCAGTAAATTAAAGATGGCAGAAAAAACTATCAGTACACTTAAAAACAGATCAAGAACAATTTCCCAATACAGTTAAGAATACAGAGGAAGAAAAATAATAAATATAGGACCAGTATAGAACTAACATAATTGGAGTCCTAGAAAGAGTAGAGAAGGAGAAAATGAGACAGAAAAAGCTATTTGAAAAAGTAAAGACCAACAGTTTTCCTAATTGTCAGCATATATCAACTTACAGATTCAAGAAACTCGAAGAACAGAATAAAAATAAAGAGAACCAAATGTAGACATACCATAGTCAAACCACTGGGCAAAAAAAGAGTAAATCTTGAAAGTAGCTAAAGGGATAGAGAAAATAATTTACATACATGGAAACAAATAGAGAGATGACCTGTCATCAGAAATGACAAAGTTTAAAAAGCAATGAAACTACATCTTCAAAATAAAAAACAATACCTGTCAACTCCAAATTCTATAACTAGAAAAAGTAATTATTGAGAAAATAAAGATTTATTCAGAGAAAAGAAAGCTTCAAACATTTGTCATTAGCAGACCTAAATACAAGAAATGCAAATGAAAATTTTTTAGGCTAAAGAAAGATAACAACAGATGGAAATTCTGACCTACAGGAAGCGAGGAGAAGCTCTAGGAATGACATGTGCATAAACATGAAAAATTAAGGGTTTTTTTCTTTCAGTTTTATAACAAACAACTGATGGTTTCAATAAAAAATTAAGTGTACTATTGATAATGCATGTAGAGTAAAATATTCTAAATTAATAGCTCTGACAGGAGACTAAATGCAACAATTTTGCTGCAATATTTCTTTATGTTACATGAAAACATTGAGTATTAACACTGAGTGGAGGGCGATAAGCCCAGGATTTTTATTATAATCCCTAGAGAACCATCACATCATATGAAGATATTCTTCTAAAATGCCAATAAAGGAATTAAAAGGGAACACTGAATATTGTTCAATTAATATAAAAAGCCATGAAAGAAAGAACAGTGGAGGAAAAAATGATGGAAAAAGTAGAATATAAAGAGCAAAATAGTAAGCTTAAATCCAACCTTATCAATAATTATTTCAAATGTAATTTAAACACTCCAAATAAAACACAGATTGTCCAGCTGGATAATAAAAGTACCTATAAGAGTTGCATGCCAAATATTATGGTACAGATAAGTTGAGAGTAAAATTTCCAAATATACCATAGAAACAACAATCACAAGAAATCTTATGTGGCCATATTAATATAAGAAAACATAGATCTCCAAACAAGCAATATTACGCCAGAAGGCTATTTCATAATGATAAAATGTCAAGTAGTTATGAAGACATAATGCTATATTGCTAACTGATAGAATAACTAAAGAAAGTTAAGATGAAATAATTTTGACAACAGCTTGACCGAATCAATATTGACCAAGACTGTAGAATATATGTTCTATTGTACTACACGTGAAACATTTATCAGTAGACTATAGACCACAAAATATCTCTCAAGAAGTTTCAAAACACTTTATAGAAAGTATGCTTGCTGACCATAATGAAAATGAGTTGAAATGGGTAAAACAAGCTGTCCAGAAAAGTCTACACTATTGAAAGATTTAAATACACCTTAAAATGCCCTTTAGCTCAAGGAAGAAATCACAAGAAACACCTTAAAATACATTGAACTGAATACAAATAAAAATATACTATATCAAAATGTGTGGGATAAAGTTAAGCAAACCTAGAATAAACTTTTTGTATAAATACTTGTTCTAAAAAAGAGAAGTTCAAAACAAATGAACTAATTTTCTACCTTAAAAAGAAAATCTAAAACAAGAGAGCAAATTAAGCCCAAAACAAGTAGAAGAAAGGAAATAAAACAGAAATTAGAAATCAATGAGACAGAAAACAGACATTGGGGAAAATTAACATGGCCAAAATTAGTTCTGTGAGAAAAAGAAAATGCAAATTACAAATATCAGGGACTAATGAGATTGTGCAGCTGTAGACACAAGAGACACTAACAAGATAATGGAATATTGTGAAACATTTTATAGCAATTCTCATTACTTGGATGAAAGGGTCAATTCCTTGAAAAAAAAACTTACAAAAAACCTCACAAGACTAAATGGAATATTGGAAGTAACTGTTATTAAAGTAATTAAATTAATTGTCAAATACCTGCACATAAAAACATAAAACTAAAGAAAATTTAAAAATAAGGAAACTCCACATCCAAAGAGTTTTGCTGGCAAATTCTTTCAAACATTAAAAAATAAAATAAAATTTCTAAATTATTTCAGAAATAAAGAAGGGGGAAATGCCAAACTTGTTTTATGAGTCAGAATCCTGAAACCAAAACTTTACAAAACCCAGGAAGGCAAAATCGATTTCCACTTAAAGAGCTATCACCATTCTAACCTGTGATTCTAATGAATTTGGCTATCTTAGATACTTCATACAAGTGGAATCATACAGTTTGTCCTTCTGGGACTGATTTACTCTACTTAGCATTAATGTCCTCCAGGTTCATCCATGCTGCATATTGCAGGGCTTTCTTCTTTTTAAAGCTGAATAATATTCCATTGTATGAATATACCACATTTATCTATTCATCTGCCAATAGACATTAACCTTATTTCCACATTTTGAATAGTGTAAATAATGCTGCAATGAGCCTGAGAATCATCCCAATTTCAATTATTTCAGATAAATAACCTGAAGTGAGATTGCTAGATCATACAGTAGTTCTACTTTGTTATTTTTTTGAGGAACCACCATACTGTTTTCCATAGAGGCTGCACAGTTTTACATTCCCAGAAACACTGTACAAGTGTTCCAATTTCTCCCCACCATTGTTAACACTCATTATCTTTTTCTTTTAATAAGACCAGTCTAACAGGTTTGAGGCAATTATCTCTTCGTGGTTTTGATTTGCATTTCCCTGATGATT
This sequence comes from Macaca fascicularis, assembly GCF_037993035.2. NCBI lineage: Eukaryota > Metazoa > Chordata > Mammalia > Primates > Cercopithecidae > Macaca > Macaca fascicularis. The sequence goes on from NC_088376.1 coordinate 202,955,941, forward strand.
AGTGATGTTGATGTTGAGCATTGTTTCATGTACCTGTTGGTCATTTGGATATTTTCTTTTTTTTTTTTTTTTTTTTTTGAGACGGAGTCTCGCTCTGTCGCCCAGGCTGGAGTGCAGTGGCGCAATCTCGGCTCACTGCAAGCTCCGCCTCCCGGGTTCCCGCCATTCTCCTGCCTCAGCCTCCTGAGTAGCTGGGACTACAGGTACCCGCCACCGTGCCCGGCTAATTTTTTTCTATTTTTAGTAGAGACGGGGTTTCACCGTGGTCTCGATCTCCTGACCTTGTGATCCGCCCGCCTCGGCCTCCCAAAGTGCTGGGATTACAGGCGTGAGCCACCGCGCCCGGCCCATTTGGATATTTTCTTTGGAGAAATATCTATTGCTGATTTAAAAAAAAAAAAAGAAAGAAAAAGAAAAAGAAACAAACAAAAAAAAAACTCTCAGTAAGCTAGAAAGAGAAATTTTCTCAAAGTGATGGAAAGCATCCACAACAAAACACATAAACAATACTATACTTAATGGTGAAATCCTAAATGTTTAAACCACATAGATTAGGACAAGAAAAGGATGTGTGTGTTCTTCACCTCTATTCAACATTGTACCGGTGATCCTAGATTTTGAGTATGAATGTTTAGGGGACAACTATTGTCACTGAAGCCCAAATATTGGTCATTCTCAGGAAAAAAAAAAAAAAAAATGTTGATTAGGTTGTATACAATCTAATTCTACTTGTTTTGGGCTTAATTGTAGAGAAATTAAATTAAGTTGCTTAATTTAATTTCTAAATTAAATTGCTAAAATTACAGCTTGTATCAACTCTAGAATTTACTGGGCACCTCCTAGGACATAAACACTGGAATTTGGTGGGAGAAATCGAATTGGAAAGAGCCTAGCTCTGACATAAATTCAACACATGGAGGGGGACACGTGCTATGAGACTGACCTGCCTTCTCCATCTCATAAAAGGGATTCTTGGTGTTGGTAACACAGATTAAAACTATTTCAATTACATTCAAGATAAAAGGAATAACAATGGTATCTAAGATGAAAAAATCACCCCACAAGAAGACAAAAGTCCCACAAAAGGATATTTAAACTAGCCAGCACTTTGAAATTCAGGCAGAGATCATGCCTTTCTGGGTGAACTAAAGTAGCAAGAACAAAGGAGAGCTCCAATTCTAGGAAAAATAAGGCCCTAATAATGTTTACGATCCAGAAACTCAGAAGAAATCCAGAGAGAAGGATGCAGTCTGAGAATTCAAGGCAGTAGCAATACCTTGATTACTAGGCCAATCCCCAAAGCAGGAACTCATAAACACAAATTTGATTGAGGAAGAAGCTTGCCCACCTGAAGATTTAGTTATTACAAGGTAGAATATGATAGAGAAAAAGAGCATAGGACTGAAAACAAAAGGAGGTAGCCCCATGATTACAACTAGAACACATCTGTCAGAGATGGTGCAGAAATAAGACTGAAGAGAGAGCTCCTTAAACCCCACGTGCCTTACGTCAGGAATAATCCTGGACACAGACAGCAAAGCATAGCCCACAGGTGGTGAGGGAGGAGGAGTAGGCTCAGCTGTGAGAAGGAGAAGGCAACATGGCTGAAAAGCAGATACGGGTCTTGAAATCACACAGAGGATTGGGGCCTCTGTTGCTCTCTGATAGCAGCTGCCAGTAGTTCTCACACTTTGGCTGGCATCAAAATCACCTGGGGCAGTGGTGGGGCGAGGGGTAGTGTTGTAAAACCACAAGTGACCAGGCAAAAAACACCTGTGTGTTTTCCAATTCAGTAAGTCTAGAAATCTCAGTTGGAGCAAGGTGGAGGTCATTTATAGTGCTGTGGACTGCTCCATGGACATAAGCATGATCTTTAGAGAGGTGGCTCTAATCAGTTGAGGGCAACCACTGGACAGAGAGGGGTCCAGACCAACCGTACGTCGAGACATCATACAATTACACTTTACCAACGTCTCCAAATAATATGTCTCTTCGTGAAACTTGGGAGGTTGAAAATTAAAAACATAAAATCCAGTGGCATTTACGTATGTATCCTAGGCTCTTACATTTGTCTGGTTCTTCCAAGTTGCCTTTGCTTGGTTAGAATTCTGGGTAGATAAGAGGTGGATTTACATGTGCTAGTGTGAGAACTTTGATACACTCATTTAGACATTGACCTACTATCTTGATGTTTGAAAGCTACAACCCAAAGAAATTTATCTTTTTACCTAAAACAAATTCAGCCCTTGCCTTCCTTATAGATTATGTTTTCCATTAGCAGTAATAAAAAAGTAACAAGATGCATAAGTCAAACTAGCTGCTTAGATCCTCAGTAGTGTTTTATTATTTAATTGTGTGAATTAAAGTAACTGTCTCAAAATTTCAAGGAATGCCTGCGAAGCAATTCATGTTCAAAGGCTGCCCTCTTGTGACAATGTGTTGTATATTTTACTGTAAAAGTAATCTTATTTTACCTTATAACCTCTACAATCCAATTCATAACAGTATAAAAAGGAAATAAAACCTTATATAGTTTTGAATTTTAAAAAGTACCTCGTTGGTATGGCTCCTTTAGATAATGAATAGTCAGTTTGGTAAATATTCCAATGAGGTGAAGGTTTGAATTTACCTCACTTAATGAGCTTAATAGATGTATTTCTAAACCTATACAACCCACTCCTCTGCTTTTAAAAAATTAAAGTTAGCTGTAGATTGAGATGTCAGTGACACAGTTTATAGAACATAACTTAGATTGTCATCTACATTACTGTAACTACAAATGCCACCCTCAGATTGAAGAATCAGTTTTATCAGTAAACATCTCTAATTGAACTATACATAGTGTGTGTCTTCTGGCTTTTACAAGCTCTTGGTCTAACACAGGGGATATATGATGTAAAAATTACAAAGCAAGGCCAAGCGCGGTGGCTCAGGCCTGTAATCCCAGCACTTTGGGAGGCCAAGGCGGGTGGATCACGAGGTCAGGAGATCAAGACCATCCTGGCTGACATGGTAAAACCCCATCTCTACTAAAAATACAAAAATTAGCTGAGTGTGGTGGCACATGCCTGTAGTCCCAGCTACTCAGGAGGCTGAGGCAGGAGAATCGCTTGAACCCAGGACGCGGAGGTTGCACTGAGCCGAGATCCCACCACTGCACTCCAGCCTGGCGGCAGAACAAGACTCCATTTCATAAATAAATAAATAAATAAATAAATAAAACAGTGACTGTAATGTTTTGTGATGTTAAACTTTGAGAGTTTTTTTTTCTTTCTTTTCCCAAATCCCTTTCCCAATTCCAGGAGCAGAGTTATTCTAAGCTCATTGATGTAAAGGAATAGAAAGAAAAGATTTAGTGGAAAAAATAACAACCTGCTATTATTTCTGTCTTTTGTTTTTTAAAAGCTTGAGCATTTGGGAGAATTTGGAAAGATTGTGGAATAAGTGCAAAGAAGGAATTTGCTAAGAAAAATTATACAGGGTAAAATGAGATTTTTCCAGGTTAGAAAATATCTACTCCCTACACTCCTACGTTCCTTTCCACGGTTAAGAAGCAAAGGCCTCTTGGTGAGCAGTGGTGACTTAGGCAGTTTAGAAATATTCTAGAAGGAATCGTCATCTTTAAAATAGCTACAAGGATATGTCTAAGCAGAAGGGACCATGGGAGAAATTACTAGTATATTTTTGCATTCCAAATACAGGAAAGAAGCAGCAGGAAGCTCGTGGGCCTAAACAGGCCTCACAGAAGTGGACAAGGAAGAGGCCAGCAGCAGCTTGTGAGGACAAGAAGTCAAGCCCCAAATGTTAAACCCACCGTCCATCCTCCAAATTCTGGCTCTTTTTAACAAGGCCGTGATCTGGCACTAGATGCCTCCTCAGTGACTAAAGAAAGCATCATTCACCCTCTCCTGGGAGTGCTGACAGCTGACTCCTGGCAATAATACTCACAGCACAGTAAAGTTCCTTCATCCAAGTTCATGTCCCTTCTCAGGGCATCCCACATCCGAGGACTGCTTGGTACAGAAATATAATGGCCTGGCTTCCTTGCTCCAATTTGAGGTCATTAGATAAACTCATCAGGGTCCCTGAAGAGCGGGCTGTGGCCATGATAGTGATTGCCTTCCAGCCCACTTCCTGCTCTGCCCAATCCTATTGCTGGCACTCTTCCACAGGTGTTGGGAATGTCCATTTCAACTTCCTTGCATGCGAATCTCCATCTCGGAGCTGGCTTCCTAGGACACATGACTGGTGACATCTCTGTCACTATCGCAATACTCAGGGGGGAGCATCTTAAAATGATTTGAGGCTGACTGCCCTAACAGCACAGACAGATGGTGGCTTAAAATAGAATTTAAGTGGATTTAAAAAAACATGAAAAAAGTTGACATTGCATGCTCACATGAGCTTATGGATCGAACCATGTATGTGATTTCTAAGATCCCTCGTGCAGTATATATTTGCACTCTTTACTCTTTATAAATGACATCACCTTGAATTGAATTCATTGCAATTCAGAACAGTAATTAATCTGTGGGAAAAATTAGGTATGCAGATAGCCTGAACTCTGGAGAGGTGCACATCATTCGGAGAAAAATAGTGAGCTGGCTGGTCTATGAGGGAAGAAAACTGAGTGAATATAGAATATTAGTGAACAAGGAGATTTTCCCATATATATTCAAATTAAGGTGAATTTCTTTACAGAATTATACCTTAGAAAGAAAAAGTGTTTTCCTATATTTGAATCCTCACAAGTTTTTCTATGATGAGTGCTTTTGTGATTAGTATGAATAACAAAGTAATATTTAAGGAAACTCTCTTGCCCTGAATATACTTTAATTTACATCAATTGATGTTGCGTATAGAGATCATCAGAGTCAAGCAATAAGAAAAGCAGAAACTTAACTTAGCAAAGACTTAGAGGATTAGTCCTAATAGTGTGAAATCAAAATTTCAAGTGAGGGAATAAATGCAGCTTTTAATGATTACTTAAATGAAGTTTAACTCCGGCAGGCTCTCCAAGAAATCGGCAACAGCTTTAGCTTCAGTACCAGAAACTCAGCATATATGCCCTTCAGTGCTTTTGGATTCTGCATCATATTGAGAGAGAATCCTTTAAACAAGCAACAGGAAATTTCCTGTGACAACATAATAAATTCAAAAAGTTCTGTAGCTCAGGCAATTTAGATAGAAGTGAGGACTTTGGCCTAGACAGCCCTGTTCACTCTAAAGATGGATTAAACAACGAGAAAGGCACCGCTATCAAAAATTCAGTGAGGAATTTGATTAAAGCATTTCTTTAAACTTGAGAATTTCTCGGTGTATTATCTTACACATGCAATATTCACGTGGAACAAATTAAATACAAGGAAACACTTGGCTATTTTATCTGCAGTATAATTTACATATCAATTTGCATATTCAGTTTTGCTCACATGAAAACTTGGATCTTGTCAATAAGAAAATTTGTGAAATATTTAATACCTCATCCCCAGGAATGTAAATAAGTCAATGTAAACAGTAAAAGTCAGTGATTTTTTCCTGGGAAGACAGTAACAATTTTACAAAAATACTTTAGACCCCTTCTCGTTGTAAACCTAAATAACAAGCATAGAAAGGCTCTTTAAAGGAAAAAGACATATCTTAGGGAGGAGGGCATTGCAATGGGAATATGCATGACAGAGTAAACTATGTAGATTCAAATAGGTAAAGGAGACAAGGTTTTTAAAAGAAAAATGATCAACCCGGAAGTATGGGGGAGTAGGAAAAAAATAAAGGAAAAATGAAGAGGCTTGTATAATTGTTTTGACACAGTTATCTTTGACTATAAAGATCGACAACAAGGTCGATGTCAGTTGTAGGTTGGGCAGGTGGTTGCTGGATAGATGTCCCCACAGAAGTATTTTTTGTGTAAGGTTGCTACGGCCTTTGTGCAAGATTGTAGTTTTCGTGGTATTTTGTTTTTGTTATCAGGCCTAGAAGCGTAAGAACCCTCTCTTTGAGGCCTTCTCTGAATTTTTTTGTCTGGGTTTTTTCTTTTCTTTTTAAACATTAATGACAGTTTTGATTCTGATAACTTTCACATCATGACCCCTAATTTCAAAAAAAATAATAATAACATGTAACCTATTTATGGTGTATTTGGTAGGCTTGGATTTGTGAATCACCTCTACCACTGCTTCTTTAAATAGCAGATATATCTGAGCCTGCTTACAGGACGTCCATCAGATTTTCTCTTCAGTGGAATTGGAAGAGGGGGTTTTGGAGAAGGGGATGAAGGAGTTCTGCTGCATCAGAGGCCCCCACCTAACAGCACAGGGACTTTTTCTGTGCTCTTGCCAGGCCATTGTATTAGGCTGATGCAAAAGTAACTTTGGTTTTGTCAATGAAAGTGATGAGACCATCTGACTTACAATGCCTGTGCCATGACCAGCTCCTAATAGCCTCCAAGGGCACCTCTGCCCTGACATATACTGTCCTGGAACCACGTCTGCTTTGTAACTCCTGAGGTAGTTGCCACTATGACCAATGCCTTCTTCTCATCTTTACATGCAGGTACAGTTATAATTATATCTCTGTGTATTCACAGAGCAGTTAGTACATCTAGGACTTCTACAAAATGTCCCTGGCTGACCCTGGTGTTCTGGTGTCCTGGCAGCTCCAGCCATGAAGGGATGATGCTTTATGAGCATTTCTGTTGAGTTTTTTGCTTTTTCTCAGAAACTGATTCCACTTATCCCACATACATTTGACAATTTACTTGAGCTCATTTATTCTAAACCCATTATTTTTTGTCTATTATTTTATAGGGAGAGGGGCAAGGGATAAAAGACTACAAATAGGGTGCAGTGTATACTGCTTGGGTGATGGGTGCACCAAAATCTCACAAATCACCACTAAGTAAATTATTCATGTAACCAAATACCACCTGTACCCCAATAACCTATGGAAAAAATAAAATAAAATAAAAAAGAGTCCAAAAAAAAAAAAAAAAACAAAGTAATCACTGTACTTACCATGACACTTACAAATGGTGACTAGCATTATTTATATGTGTCACCTAATAATATTATTTTTTCTTTATGCTACAAACTAGCTCTCCTATTAGAATCACTACAATTTGAAGTGTTACTAAATTAAATTAAATTAAATTTATTGTATCCTTCTGGACTCAGAAGTGGGGGTAATTGCTAAGACAATTTCAGGATATAATCACATATTAAAAGCATATTAAATGGGGAAAATATGATTTTTAAAAAATAGAAATTGGTAGAGAAACAATTTTTGGGTCTGTTTAATTTCTGCACATTTTGCATGTATGGACACTGACTATCTTGTTCCAAATGATTGTTTTCAAGCATGTTTGTATAGAAAACAGCCTTGGAATAGAAAACCAGTACCTCCTTCTGGAACAAAGGAAAGACTTATTTGCTGTCTAGTATAATGTAGATAATTTCTCTCTCTGGGGAAAGGTACAGCCAAGTGAACTTCCCATAATACAAATTGGGGTTTCTTGAGCTTGGGTTTTTCTCCCACAGTGTAATGTGCACAAGCCGCTTGGCTCTCTTCATGTTACCCTGGGAAAGCTGATGGCTGTATGTGCATGTGTTTATTTTGGGGTTCTCTATTCTGTTTCATTGGTCTTTGTGTCTGTTTTCATATCAGTACCATGCTGTTTTGTCTACTGTGGCCTTAGAGTATAGTATGAAGTCAAGTAATGTGATGTCTCCAACTTTGTTCTTTTTTGCTTAGGTTTCCTTTGGTTTTCTGGGCTCTTTAAAAATCCATATGAATTTTAGAATAATTTTTTTTCTAATTCTGTGAAAAATGACATTGGTTGTTTGATAGGAATAGTGTTGAATGTGTAGATTGCTTTTGGCAGTATAGCCATTTTAACAATATTGATCCTTCTAATCCATGAGCATGGAATGGTTTTCCATTTGTTTTGTCATCTATGATTTCTTTCTGCAGTGTTTTGTAGTTCTCCTCTTAGATATCCTTTACCTCCTTGGTTAGACATATTCTTGTTTTATTTTATCTTATTTTGGAGGTTGCTATTGTAAACAGGATTGCATTCTTGATTTACCTCTCAGTTTAAACATTTTTGGTGTACAGAAATGTTACTTCTATTTGTTTGTTGATTTTATTTTAATCCTGAAACTTTGCTGAAGTTGTTTATCAGTTCTAGGAACCTTTTAGCATGGTCTTTAGGGTTTTCTATGTATAGAATCATATCATCAGTGAAGAAAGATAATTTGACTTTATTTCCTATTTTGATGCCTTTTATCTCTTTCTCTTGCCTGATTACTCTGGCTAGGACTTGTTGAACAGGAGTGGTAAGAACAGGCATCCCTATTTTATTCCTGTTCTTAAGGGGAATGTGTTGGGATAAAAACTGAGTGATGGGAGAGAAGCTGAGGCAAGGCTTCCATGTTTGATAGACTTGCTGGCTCCTTGCTTCTAGCACTCCCATTATCTCAAGTAGCCATATGTTTCTCATTCACTTGAGACACCATTTCCTTTCAACCCAGACATACTCACCACCTATTTCTTTGAGCACCAATAAATAACGTCAGCTCCCAGAGCTCAGAGTCTTCACAGCCACCACACTCGCGATGGTCCGCTGCTCCCACTTTCTCTCTCAAACTGTCTTTCTCACTCCTTTGACTCCACCAGACTTCATCACCCCCATGACCTAGTGTTGGGTCTGATCACTCCAACTTTCCTGGCTCTTAACATGGGGCAACAAAGACCCCGGTGAAGGAATGCTAGAGTGTGTGACACATCATCAAAAGACACCTGAGGATGTCTAAAAGGACTTGGTGGGAAAACTGAGCGCTCAGAAGAACAAGGGTAACAATGGGACAAAGTGAAAGCAGACATTCTGCTTGTTTAAATTTCTTAAGGCATTTATTACAAAGAGGGGGAGTGAAAGTACTCAGAATTTGTTAACAGTCTTTAGTACAGTAAAGAAGTTTTGCCCATGGTGTCCAGAACAAAGGACTATGAAGTTGGATGAATGGGAGAGAATTGGAAGAGATTTTAAAAAGGCGTATAAAGATGGAGCAGAAATTCCAGTTTCTGTTTGGTCAATGTGTGTGCTAATAAAGGCAACCCTTGAGCTATTTCAAATAGATGATGAGGCAGACTCAGATGAGAAAGAGGAGGATGAGTATAAAAAACTAACTTCAAATTCTGAGTGTGAGGAACAGCTACCAGAGGAGATTAAAGAAACGAAAGGAAAACTTTAAAAAGTATGTTTTACTAGCCCATCGGCTCCACCTGCTGAATTAAGTGAATGGCCACCTCCTCTCTCTCCCCTTAATGGTGAGGAAATAAATTAGCTGTAAAACTTACTGTTCCTATAGTTGTAACATTAAAACCTGGAGCAATTGGTGGTGCTGTACAAAATTCTATTCAAAAAGCTAGAGCCAAGGGAGACCTTGAAGCATGGCAATTTCCCATTACTATAATCCAGCAAGGAGGACAGAATATAGCTAATTAGGCTGCTTTTTCTTTTAAGTTACTAAAGAATTTAAGCAAGCCATTAGTCAATATGGATCAAACTCTCTTTTTGTGCAAACTTTATTAAAAAATATGGCTCTTGATAATGGATTAATACCATATAATTAGGATACGTCAACAAAATCTGTTCTCACTCCATGTCAGTACTTGCAGTTTAAAACCTGGTAGGCTGATGAAGCTTAAACTCAGGCAAAGGAAAACATACAAGTGCAGCCTCCTGTGCCTCTTTTCTTTGATCAGTTAATAGTAGTTGGCCCTAATTGAGGTCAATTAGAGAATCAAGCAGTAATGAAGGATGTTGCCATTGTTCAGCTGTGCTTTGTGTGCTTACAGGCATAGAAAAGGATAAATGTTACAGGGAAAATATATCCTTATTTCAGTTCTGTCCCACAAGGACCTAAAAAACCATATATTAATTTTATTGCTCAGCTCCAAGAGGCTGTGTATAAAGCCATAAACGATAAAATGGCTCAGGATGTTGTAATATAGCTTCTTGCATGCAATAATGCTAATGCAGAGCGTCAAACTACTATTAGACCCCTGAGAGAGAAGGCTTATTTAACTAAATATATTAAGACTTGCGATGGCATTGGAGGTAACTTACATAAGGCTACTCTTTTAGCTCAGGCTATGGCTAGATTAAGAGTAAGAAAAAATATGCCCCATATCTAAGGCTCTTGCCTTAATTGTGGGCAATTTGGACACACAAGAAAGGAATGTAGAAAAGGAAATAAAAAGACAAAAACTACTACCATCAATCAACAGAAAAGTCCTGGTGTATGCCCCCGGTTTAAGAAAGGCAATCACTAGGCAAGTCAGTGTCATTCTAAATTTAGCAAAGATGGACAATCTCTTTCAGGAACTAGGAAGAGAGACCCACCTTGAGCCCCTCAACGAACCGAGGCATACTCAGCACAGCCAGTGCCCTTACAAATATACAACAATTGTCACCTGTCTCAGCAAGCAGTGCTGCTGTAGACCTCTACAGCACAATTCCCATCTCGTTACTTCCTAGTGAGCCACCAAAGAAGGTCCTCACAGGAGTTAGGGGACCCGTACCCTCAGGAACATTTGATCTATCACTTGGAAGGTCTAGTCTAAGTTTAGAAGGTGTTACTGTACATATGGAAATAATTGACTCTGATTATACTGAAGAAATTCAATTAGTTATTAGTTCCTCAACCCCGTGGTCTGCCTCCCCAGGAGAAAGAATTGCTCAGTTGTTGCTGTTACCTTACATGAAACTAGGAAGTAGCACAGTGAAAAGAACAGGAAGCTTTGGTGGTACTAATCCAGCAGGAAAGGCTGTGTATTAGGTTCTTCAAGTGTCTGACAAATGACCTATTTGCACAATAACTTTTCAAGGAAAAGATTTTAAAGGACTAGTAGATACTGGAGTTGATGTCTCTATTATTGCTATAAATCAATGGCCCCGGCACTGGCCTAAGCAGAAAGCACCCACTGGTATTGTTGGAGTAAGGACTGCCTCACAAGTTTTTCAAAGTTCTTTAATTTTACCATGTCAAATGCTGGATGGTCAGGAATGGACAATTCAGCCTATCATTGCACCTATTCCTGTCAATGTATTAGATAGAGACTTATTGCAACAATACGATGCTAAAATATCTATTCCTGCAGATCAATATAGTAATAATAATAAACAAATAATGAAAAATATAGGCTATCACCTGGGAAAAGGACTAGGAAAAGATAAAAATGATCAATCAAAGGTTTTAGAATTAAAAAGGCAAACAGATCAGACAGGATTGAGGTGTCATTTTTAGGAGCAGCCATTGTTGACCCTCTGGGCTCCCATTCCTCTTGTTTGGCTAACTGCCAAATCAGTTTAGGTGGAGCAATGGCTGCTGAAACAGGAAAAACTGGAGGCTTTAAAAGAACTGGTGCAGGAACAATTCCAAAAGAGACATACAGAATCTACTTTCTCCCCTTGAAATTCTCCTGCATATATCATTAACAAAAAATCAAGGAAATGGAGAATGTCAACAGATCTAAATGCTGTCAATTCTGTGATTCAACCCATGGGCATGCTACAACCAACGCTGCCCTCCCCAGCAATGACCCCAAAATACTGGCCTCCCATAGTAGTAGATCTAAAGGATTGCGTGTTTACCATTCCTTTAGCTGCCCAAGATTAGGAAAAATTTGCTTTTACTGTTCCCACCATAAATAATAAAGAACCAGCAGACAAATACCATTAGAAGGTACTACCACAAGGCATGCTAGATAGCCCAACTATTTGTCAAACTTATGTCAGGGAAGCTGTTAAGCCAGTTAGAGAACAGTTCAAAAAATGTTATATAATCCATTACATGGATGATATTCTGTGTGCAGCTGAGACTAAAGACAAATTAACATTGTGCTACAGTTAAACCAGGCTATAAATGTGATAAGTTTAGTTATAGCACCCGATAAAATCCAAACTTCTACTCCCTTTCAATATTTAGAAATGAAGGTAGAACAAAGTGCTATTAAGCCTCAAAAGGTTGAAATTCAAAAAGATAATTTAAACACCTTAAATGACCTTCAAAAATTATTAGATGACATTAATTGGATTCGTCCAACTTTAGGCATTCCTACCTATGCTATGTCTCACCTCTTTTCTAGTTTACAAGGTGATTCTAACCTTAACGGTAAATGCTCCCTGTCCAAAGAACAACTTGATCTTTTATTTCATTCTTTAAAGCAAGCAGTATAACAAAGGCATTCACCTTTCTATATCAGTCATATAAGAGCAAATACTAACTTCCCTGGCCTTTTGAGTAAACTTAATCAAAGGGCAGATGCATTGGTGTCTGCATCCTTTGCTGATGCACAAATGTTTCATTCTTTAACCCATCTTAATGCTGCAGGCCTTAGAAAAAGATATGGTCTATCATTAAAACAAGGTAAAGAAATTGTGCAACACTGTTCTGCCTGCCAAGTCCTGCACCTGCCACATCAAGGAACAGGAGTTAACCCTAGAGGTTGATCTCCAAATTCCATCTGGCAGATGGATCCAACACATATTCCTGCTTTTAGAAAATTGTCCTTTGTTCATGTTTCAGTAGATACCTATTCACATTTTATCTAGGCCACATGTCAAACAGGAAGCCACAGCTCATGTTAAAAGACATCTTTCAGCTTGCTTTTCAGTTACAGGAACTCCCCCCAAAATTAAAACTAATAAGGGCCCAGGATACTGTAGTAAAGCATGGCTACATTTTTCCTACAATGGACTATTACCCATGCTACAGGTATTCCATATAACACACAAGGACAAGCAACAGTGGAATGAGCTAATCATACTTTAAAAACTCAAATACAAAAGCAAAAAGGAAGGAACCAGGAATATAAGACACCACATATGCAACTGCATTTAGCTTTATTAACATTAAATTTTTTAAAATTTACAAAAAGATCAACCCGTGACTGCAGCTGAACAACACCTGACAGGACAAAAGGAAAATAGAAGGGCTGGACAAGATATATGGTGAAGGAATGCACATACAAACAGCTAGGAAAAAAGAAAAATAATTTTATAAGAAGGATAATTTGCTTGTGTCTCTCCAGGTGACAATCAGGTGCCTGTGTGGGTGCCCACCAAACATCTGAAGATCTATCATAAACCACAGCATCTAGTAGACTCACCTGTACAGTGCAAATGGAAGATTTAAGGATTGCTTTTAAGCCTCAATTTGCTTTCTCTGTGCCTTCTGTTAGAAGGGGCCTGCTTCTCATTATCAACAGTTTTATCCCATGGCAATTAACGAAAGAAGCACAAGCTAAGTTACAAATGCTTCAGCAATGGCATGCCTCCCGGCTACAGCCACAAAAGTTTTTGCTTCTGTTTCAGTAGATTTACTAACATAGAGGTGAAGGTATGTTTGTGTTTTTGTAGGAGATAAACCATGTAAGTGCCCTCAAAGTGTGTACGATCATAGAACAGAAGACTGGAAGGACCATTACATCCCAACCATGTGCCGGGTTCCCCCAGTACGAGCCATGCTGAGAAACGGCTGGAACACCAAGGTTTTACCTATAGATGCTTAACAGACCAATGCTTTCTGATTGAACTCCTTTCTACCCTGAATACAAGAGACTCTGATAGGTAGGCAAGAATATCATTGCCGCTATTCAGCACGAAGAAGTTACAAAAGACGAACATTCATCCTTCCGCAACCCCTAGAATTAAAGGTTCTCTTATAAAAGAGAAAGGGGAGATATGTAGGAAGCATTCAAACCAGAGTGACTCCATTTTGAATAAGGGCTAAGAAAAATGAAGCTGGATAACCCACCAGCATTTAAGGGCTGCACAGCCTGCAATTGCCTTGCTCAATTAATTTTAAAAAGGGGCCACCTTATGCTAGTAATAATGATAGCTGTGGCAGTTTTTACAAAAAAGAGAAGGGGGGCATGTTAGGAGAAAAGCTGAGTGTTGCAAGAGAAGCTGAGGTGGAGCTTGCATGTCTGCTAGACTTGCTGGCTCCTTGCTTCTTGCACTCCCATCATCTCAAGTAGCCATATGTTTCTCATTCACTTCATACACCGTTTCCTTTCAACCCGCACAAGCTCACCACCTGTTTCTTTATTTGAGCACCAATAAATAGCGTGGCCTTCCAGAGCTCAGGGCCTTTGCAGCCTCCACACTCGCGATGGCCCCTGGTCCCACTTTCTCTCTCAAACTGTCTTTTTCTCATTCCTTTGACTCTGCTGGACTTCGTCACCCCCACGACCTAGTGTTGAGTCTGATCACCCCAACGGGAATGCTTTCAGCTTTTGCCCACTCAGTATGATGTCAATACTTGAATTTGAACTTCCAGTCTCCAAACCTGTGAAATAATAAATTTCTGTTGTTCTAAGCCATTCAGTTTGTGATATTTGTTACAGCATCCCTAGTATACTAATATAGATTTAATCAAATACATTTTGAAATATAATAAAATAATCATTGGATTTTCTAATCATTGGATTTTTCTATCTTCAATATAGATTTCCTAATACAATGGGAATTAATTTTTCATTTGTTAGTCTTTGATATGAGTTGTTGTTAATTTATAAAACAAATTGTGAAACATATTATCTATTCATATTCTAGTACTCTTTATGTGATATGTGACTTTTCCTTGAATGTTTGAGGGAAATCTAGAGTCAGTGCCTTTTGAACATAAATCTAAATAAACATCTAAATGTCTTCTAAAGTTCCTCATCTGCATAAACTATGATATTATCTACTTAAAAATGTAGTATTCTATATCAGAAAAGCTTTCATTTTATTTAATCTAAATTTGAAAACGTATTAACATAGTCTATCTTATTTCATTTGTAATGTCTTTTCTTCTCTTTTGGAAGTGTGTGTATATTCTTCTTAAGCTTTTGCCAAATAATTTGAGGGTTCTTTTTGGTTTTATCTTTTTTTGTTTTGTGTATTTGTTTGTTTATTCCTGATATTAAAGGTAGTTAAAAGTTTAAATTGATTCTGAGAAACGCTGGTCACATCAGTTATATATTATTGTTTGCATTGTTTTTTAATAGTTATATATAATTGTTTCAATGTCCTCTTTGAGTTATTTGGTGAAGTGTTTTTAAATTTCTAAATGATAGAAGCTTTTAGAATTATATTTTCAATTTTTAGTTTACGGCATTGTAGCTTAAAAATTCCTTCTTGATATTTTGTCTTTGGAATATATATTAACATTTTTCTCTATGGTTTAATAATTGTCAATTGACCAGAAAGGCATAATTTTATAAAACTTTGCAGGATACTAGAATATATTTATTAGTGGTTTCTAAGTATCAGTGGCATCTCTCTCTCTCTATATATATATACACACACACACACAGTCATGCACACACACACAGAGTCGTGCACACACACAGATATACATGTTCATTAGATAATTCAAATGATTTATATTCATTTTTGGACACATATTAAAAATTTCTGAAACATCTAAGTTGTTTCCCACTGTAACTATGTCAATCATTGTATCTATTTCTGTTAGCTTTACTAATTGTTCAAAATTCCAAGACTGTGTATTTGGATGCTATTTTGCTTAGCATTAAGTCTTTATCATTAAAACATGAATGCAATAAATGTACATTCTTTTTAAACATATTTATTCTTACTATGTTATATGATTTTCAGACTTTTTTTTTAGCTTTTTAATTGTTTTCCTTGCTTTCTATTTAATACTAAGTAGACTTTGTTTTTTGTTTGGTTACAGGGAAAAGAATTAACACTTTAAGTTGTGTTTTGCTTTTTTTTGAATTTTTCTATGAGAATTATAAGCAAATAGCTGGGTCTTGTGTTCCCTTTCTTCAGCATAATTGATTACAAAAGTGATAGACAGAATTTGCTTCCTTGTGAACAAATTGGCTGTGTGGCTTTGGTTTTTCAAAAGGATTATTGTTTGTGGTGTTGTGCAAAGGAAGAAAATAAAATAAGGAACAGAAAAAAACATAGGAGTTGGGAAGGGAGAGGAAGAGGAGATTTACTAGTTAATGAAAGAAACAGAGATTGTTGGATCCTTCAAGTAGCAGAAATCCAGAAAAATATTTTGGACTTATATTTTCTAAATAACTGTTTATAGTTTCTCTCTAAGTACTGTGAGCAGTTTAACATGTTCTGATTTTCCTTACCTGTTTCTCAGTCACTAGCATTCTTTTTAGATGCCACCTGAAACTATAAAACCAGATTTTAATTAATTTGTATATGTATAGTTGTTCAACCTGTAGGCCAAATATGTAAATTTTTATGTTTAAAATTAGATAAATGTACATTTCATTAGTAGAAACACTCACTGCCAGCTCCTTTTTATACTACTGATTTCCAAAATCTTTTGTTAAATGCTGAGATTGTGTTCCTATTACATCTCACATAGCTGAATCTAGTCTACATATTTTATTCCAGCATAAAAAATTTCCATGACCTGGTGCAATGGCTCAGGCCTGTAATCCCAGCACTTTGGGAGGCTACAGCAGGCAGATCATGAGGTCAGGGGTTTGAGACCAGTCTGGCCAAAATAGTGAAATCCTATCTCTACTAAAAATATGAAAAATTAGCCGCACATGGTGGTGGACACCTATAATCCCAGCTACTTGGGAGGCTGAGGTAAGAGAATCACTTGAGCCTGGAAGTCTGAGATTGCAGTGAGCTGAGATTGTGCCACTGCACTCCAGTATGGGCGACAGAGTGGGACTCCGTCTCAAAAAAAAAAAATCTGTTTCTTCCACCTTCAAATATTGCTTCTAATTATCCTTGGCTAGTGCAGCAGAAATGTTGGCTACTTTATATTTGTAGTCCATAAAGATTCCTTTTCTGCTTATGGTATTACTTTCTTTACCCTTAATATTCAAAGCTTTTCTAAGGATATGTCTAAATGTCCCAGTTTCATTAATTTCACTAAGAAAATTAATGTTTCATATCAATTTTCACTATATTTTAGTATTTTTAAATTATATTTTATCTTTTCTAATTTCTGTATGTCTTCAGGAATATTAATGATCATTAAATTAGATTTTAGTCTTTGCCTTTCCTACTTATAATATATTATCTCAATGTTTTATCATGTAATTTTTTTCTTTTAGGAGGCATGCTTCAAATTTTTGAACACATCCTTTATGATATATCTTGTGATACTTATTGCTTTTAATTAAAAATCTGCTGTTAATTTTTAGTTTCCTTAATACATTTTCTTAATTCTCCAGATCCCATATTATCTCAACCACTTCAATTTTTATACTAGTATATTAAGTTTCCTTCCTATTTTTCATTCTTTCGTTACCCTCTATATGTTCTTATTTTAGATAACTCAATGCAGATGCACCTGAATGGGCTCCAAAATGTCCCCTCGTAGATACTACCAAAAGAGTGTTTTGCAACATGCTAAATCAAAAGAAAGTTTTAACTTTGTGAGATGAATCCCAACATCACAAAGCATTTTCACAGACAGCTTTTTTCTAGCTTTTATCGTGGGATATTCAGTTTTTCACCATAAGCCTCAGTGGGCTCCAAAATGCCCCCTCGTAGATTCTACAAAAAGAGTGCTTCCAGTCTACTGAAACAAAAGAATGGTTTAACCTGGTGACATGAACTCACACATCACAAAAAGTCTTCAGAGATAGCTCTTTCTAGTTTCTATCACAGGATATTCAGTGTGTCACTGAAGACCTCAAAGGGCTCCAAAATATTCCATCATAGATTCTACAGAAAGAGTGATTCCAATCTGCTGAATAATAAAAAAAAAAAGATTTAACTCTATGAGATGAATCCACACATTGTGAAGCGTTTTCAGAAATAGCTTCTTTCTAGTTTTTATCATGGGATATTTGGTTTTTCACCATAGGCCTCAATGGACTCAGAAATGTCCCCTCGTAGATTCTACAAAAAGAGTGTTTCCAACCTGCTGAATCAAAAGAATGGTTTAACTCTGTGAGAGGAATCCACACATCACAAAGAATTTTCACAGAGGGCTTCTTTCTAGTTTTTATCACAGAATATTCAAGTTTTCACCATAGACTTCAATAGGCTCTGAATAGTCCCCTTGTAGATTCTAAAAAAGGAGTGTTTCCAATCTGCAGAATAAACAGAAAGGTTTAACTCTGTAAGATGAATTAGCACAGTGTAAAGCATTTCCACAGATAGCTTCTTTCTTGTTTTTATCATGGATATTTAGTTTTTCACCATAGGTCTCAAAGGGCTTGGAAATGTCCCCTCGTAGATGCTGCAAAAAAAGATCACCAGCCTGCTGAATCAAAAGAAAGGTTTAACTCTGTGAGATGAATCTACACATTGCAAAGGATTTTCACAGATAGCTTCCTACTAGTTTTTATCACAGGATATTCAGGTTTTCATCATAGGCCTCAAAGGGCTCCAAAATGTCCCCTCATAGATTCTACCAAAAAAAAAAAAAAAGTGTTTCCAACATTCTGAATCAAGCAAAAGGTTTAACCCTGTGAGCTGAATCCACACATCACAAAACATTTTCACAGAGAGCTTCTTTCTAGTTTTTATTTCTGGATGTTCGGTTTTTCACCATAGACATTATTAGGTTCCAAAATGTCCCCTTGTAGATTGTAAAAAATATTGTTTGCAACCTGCTGAATCCATGGAAAGGTTTAACTTCATGAGATAAATTCACACATGGCAAAGCATTTTTACAGATGGCTTCTTTCTACTTTTTATGCTGGGATATTCTGTTTTTCACTGCAGGTATCAACGGGCTCCGAAATGTCCCCTTGTAAATTCTGCAAAAAGAGTGTTTCCAATTTGCTGAATCAAAAGAAAGGTTTAACTCTGGGAGATGAATGCACACATGGAAAAGCATTTTCAGAGATGGATTCTTTCCAATTTTTATTTCAGAATATTCGGTTTTTCACTATAGGTCACAATGGGCTTTGAAATGTTCCCTCGTACACTGTTCAAAAAGAATGTTTCTAACTTGCTGAATCCAAAGAAAGGTTAAACTCTGTTAGATGAATCCACACATCACAAAGCATTTTTAGAGATAGTTTCTACTTTTTATCGTGGGATATTCAATTTTTGACATTAGGACTCAATGGTCTCTGAAATGTCCCCTTGTAGATTCCACAAAAAAAAAAAAAAAAAAAGTGTCTCCAACCTGCTGAATTAAAAGATAGGTTAAACTCTGTTAGATGAATCCATATATCACAAAGTGTTTTCACAGATAGCATCTTTCTGGTTTTACTGCGGAATATTCAGCTTTTCTCAAAGACCTCAATGGGTTTTGAAATGTTCCCTCATAGATTCTACAAAAAGAGTTTTTCCAACCTGCTGAAAAGGTTTAACTTTGTGAGATGAATCCACACATCACAAAGCATTTTCAGAAATAGTTTCTTTCTAGTTTTCTTATCATGGGATATCCAGTTTTTCACCACAGGCCTCAACAGGCTCTGAAATATACCCCCGTAGATTCTACAAAAAGAGTGTCTCCAATCTGCTGAATCAAAAGAAAGGTTCAACTCTGTGAGATGAATCTGCCCTTCACAAAACATTTTCACAAATGGCTTCTTTCTAGTTTTTATTGTGGGATATTCAGTTTTTCAACTTAGGCCTCAATGGACTCTTAAATGTTCTTTTGTAGATTCTACAGAAAGAGTGTTTCCAACCTGACGAATGAAAAGAAAGGTTTAACTCTGAGTTGAATCCACCGTTGCAAAGTGTTTCCACAGATAGCTTCTTTCTAGTTTTTATTGTGGGATATTCAGTTTTTCACTGTGGGCCTCGAGGGGCTCCACATGTCCCCTCATGGATTCTACAAAAAGTGTCTTCCCACCTGCTGTATCAAGGTAAGGTTTAACTCTGTGAGATAAATGCACACATTCCAAAGTGTTGTCATAGAGAGCTTCTCTCTAGTTTTTATCACGGGATATTCTGTTTTTCACCATAAGCCTCAATGAGCTCTGAAATGTCCCCAGGTAGATTTGATTAAAAGAGTATTTTTGACCTGCTGAATTGAAAGAAAAGTTTAAATCTATGAGATGAATCCACACATGGTAAAGCATTTTCACTGATAGCTTATTTCTAGTTTTTATTGGGGGATACTCAGTTATTCATTATAAACCTACATGGGCTCCGAAATGTCCCTTTGTAAATTCTACAAAAGAATGTTTCTAATCTGCTGAATCAAAAGATAGGTTTAAGTCTTTGGGTGAATTGACACATCACAAAACCATTTTTATAGATAGCTTCTTTCTAGCTTTTATGGTGGGATATTTTGTTTTTCACTATTAACGACAGTGGGCTCCAAAGTGTTCCTGCATAGATTCTGCAAAAAGAGTGTTTCCAACCTGCTGAATAAAAGAAAGGTTGTACTCTATGGGATGAATCCATACACTGCAAACCAGTTTCAGAGATGACTTCTTTCCAGTTTTTATCATGCGATATTCATTTTTTCACCATAGGCCACAATGGGATTTAAAATGTTCCCTTGTACATTCTACAAAAAGAATGTTTCTAACCTGCTGAATCCATAGAAAGGTTTAACTCTTTCTTTGAATTCAGTAGGTTCCAAACATCAGAAAGCATTTTTAGAAATAACTTCCTTCTAGTTTTTATTATGGGATATTTGGTTTTCCACCATAAGCCTCGATGGGCTCCAAAATTTCCCCTCAAAGTTCCTATAAAAAGAGTGTTTCCAACCAGCTGAAACCAAAGAAAGGTTAAACCCTGTGAGATGAATCCACACATTGCAAAGCATTTCCACAGAAAGCTTCTTTCTAGTTTGTATCATGGGATATTTTGTTTTTCACCATAGGTCACAATTGTTTTTATCTTTTTTGAAATGTTCCCTTGTACATTCTAAAAAAAAAAAAAAAAAAAAAAAAAAAGTGTTTCCAACCTGCTGAATCCAAATAAGATTTAACTCTGTGGGATGAATTATTCACACATCACAGAGCATTTTCAGAGATAGTGTCTTTCTGGGTTTTATTGTGGGATAATCGGGTTTTTACCATAGGTATCGATGGGATCCAAAATATCTTTTCGTAGATTCTACTGAAATAATGTTTCCAACCTACAGAATTAAAAAAAGAATAAGGTTTAACTCTGTGAGATGAATCCCATATATCTAAAAGCATTTCCACAGATAGCTTCTTTCTAGCTTTTTTGTGGGATATTCTATTTTTTACCATAGGCCTCAAAGGACTTCAAAATGTTCCCCCGTAGATTCTAAAAAAAGAGTGTTTCCATCTTGCTGAATCAAAAGAAAGTTTTAACTCTGTGAGATGAATCCACATATTGCAAAGCATTTTCACATACAGCTTCTGTATAGTTTTTATCCTGGGATATTTGGTTTTTCACCATAGGCCTCAATGGGCTAAGAAATGTCCCCTAGTAGATTTTGCAAGCTAAATGTTTCTAATTGCTGAATTATAAGGTTTAACTCTATGAGATGAGTCCACACATAGCAAAGCATCTTTACAGATAGCTTCATTCTGGTTTTTATAACAGGATATTGGGTTTTTCAGTACTGGCCCCAATGGGCTCCAAAATGTCCTTTCAGACACTCTTCAAAAAGAGTGATTCCAAACTTCTGAATCAAAAGAAAAGTTTAAGTTTATGAGATGAATCCATACATTGCCAAGTGTTTTCACAGAGAGCCTCTTTCTAGTTTTTATCGCAGGATATTGAGTTCTTTGCCATAGAACACAAAAGCTCCCAAGTGTCCCCTCGTAGATTCTATTAAAAAAAAAAAAAAAAAGTATTTCCAACATGCTGAATCAAAAGAAAGGTTTAACTCTGTGAGATGAATCCACCCATCAAAAAGCGTTTTTACAAGTAGCTTCCTTCTACTTTTTATTGCGGGATATTCGATTTTTCAACATAGGCTTCAATAGGCTGTGAAATATCCTCTTGTAGAGTCTACAATAAGAGTGTTTCCAACCTGCTGAATCAAAAGGAAATTTTCATTCTGGTAGATGAATCCACAAATTGCAAAGAACTTTCAAAGATAGGTTATTTCTAGTTTTTATTGGGGGAAATTTGTTTTTTTTACCCTAGGCCTCAGTGGGCTCCAAAATTTCCCCTCATAGATTCTAGAAAATAAGTGTTTCCAACCTGCTGAATTCATAGAAATGTTTAACATTGTGAGATGGATCCACATATAGAAAAGTGTCTTCACAGATAGATTCTTTCTAGTTTTTATCACAGGATATTCGCTTTTTTAACCACAGTCCTCAATGGGTCCTGAAATGTCCCTTTGTAGATTCTACAAAAAGAGTGCTTCCAACCCACTGAATCAAAAGAAAGGTTTAGCATTGTGAGATGAATCCACACATAGAAAAGCATCTTCACAGATAGCTTCTTTCTAGTTTTTATCACGGGATATTCAGTTTTTCACCATAGTCCTCGATGGGCTCTGAAATGTCCCTTCGTAGATTCTACAAAGAGAGTGTTTCCAACCTGCTGAATCAAAAGAAAGGTTTAACTCTGTGAAATGAATCCACACATTGTAAAGCAGTTTCACAGACAGCTTCTTTGTGGTTTTTATCACGGGATATTTTGTTTTCTATTCTAGTCCTCAATGGGCTTTGAAATGTTCTTTTGTATATTCTACAAAGAGAGTGTTTCTAACCTGCTGAATTAAAGAAAGTTTTAACTCTGTGAGATGAATCCACACATTGAAAAGCATTTTCACAGATAGCTTCTTTCCACTTATTATATCAGGATATTTGGTTTTTCATCATAGACCTCAATAAGCTCTGAAATGTCACCTCGTAGATTCCACAAGCAGAATGTTTACAACCTGCTGAGTCAACAGAAATGTTTAACTCTGTGAGATAAATCCACACATTGGAAAGTATTTATCAGAGAGCTTCTTTCTAGTTTTTATCACAATATATTCAGTTATTCACGATAGGCTTACATAGGCTTTGAAATGTTTCCTTGTAGATTCTACAAAAGAACGTTTCCAACCTGCTGAATCAAAAGATAGGCTTAACTCTGTTGGGTGAAATGACACATTGCAAAGCATTTTCGCAAATAACTTCTTTCTAGTTTTTATCATGGGGTATTCGATTTTCATCATTGACCTCAATGGGCTCTGAAATGTTCCCTCATGGATTTTGCAAAAAGAGTGTTTCCAACATGCTGAATCAGAGAACAGTTTTACTCTGTAGGATGAATGAATACATCACGAAGCATTTTCAGGGATGGTTTCTTTCTAGTTTTTAACACAGGATATTTGGTTTTTAACCATAAGTCACAAAGGGCTTTGAAATATTCCCTCATACGTTCTACAAAAAGAGTGTTTCCAACCTGCTGAATCCAAAGAAAGGTTTAAGTATGTGGGATGAATCCACACATCACAAAGCATTTTTAGAGATAGCTTCTTTCTAGTTTTTATTGTGAGATATTCGTTTTGTTTACCATAGACCTCAATGGGCTATGGAATGTCCCCTCATAGAAAAGAGTATTTCCAACCAACTGAATCAAAAGAAATGTTTAACTCTGTGAGATGAATTTGCACATTGCAAAATGTTTTCACAGAGAGCTTCTTTCTAATTTTTATTGCAGGGTATTTGGCTTTTCACCAGAGGCCTCAATGGGTGGCAAACCATCATAGCATAGACCCCACAAAAACAGTTTTTCCAACCTGCTGAATCAAAACAAAAAACTTAACATGGTGAGATAAATCCACACATTGCAAAATGTTTAAACAGAGAGTTTCTTTCCAGTTTTTATCACAGGATATTTGACTTATCTCAATAGGCCTCAATGGACTCAGAAATATGCCCTCGTAGATTCTACAAAAAGAGGGTTTCCAACGTGCTGAATCAAAAGAAAGGTTTAACTCTGTGAGATGAATCCACCATGGCAAAAGCTTTTTACTGAGAGCTTCTTTCTAGTTTTTATCATGGGATATTTGGCTTTTCACCATAGGCCTCAATGAGACCCAAAGTATTTCCTTGTAGATTCTACAATAAAAATATTTCCAGCTGCTGAATAAAAAGAAAGGTTTAAGTCGGTGAGATGAATCCACACATCACAAAAAGTTTTCACAGAGAGCTTCTTTCTACTTTTTTTGGTGAAATATTTGGCTTTTCATCACAGGTCTCAATAGGCTCTTAAATGTCTCCTTGTGGATTCTACAAAAAGAGTGTTTAAAACCTGCTGAGTCAAGAGAAAAGTTTAATTCTGGGAAATGAATCCACATATTGCAAAGCATTTTCACAGAGATATTTTTTCTACTTTTTTTTGGTGAAATATTCAGCTTTTCATCATAGGTCTCAATAAGCTTCAAAATGTCACCTTGTAGATTCTTCAAAAAGAGAGCTTACAACCTGCGAAATGTACAGAAAAGTTTAACTCTATCAGATGAATCCACACATGGCAAAGTGTTTTCACAGAGAGTTTCTTTCTAGTTTTTTTCAGGGGATATTCGACTTTTCACCATTGGCCTCAATGGCCTCCAAAGTGTCTTCTCATAGACTCTACAAAAATAGTGTTTCCAACATGCTGAATCAAAAGAAAGGTTTAACTCTGTGAGATGAATCCACACATGGAAAAGGCTTTTCACTGAGAGCTTCTTTCTAGTTTTTATCTTGGGATATTTGGCTTTTCACCATAGGCCCCAATGAGACCTGAAATATTTCCTTGTAGATTCTACAATAAAAGTATTTCCAAATGCTTAATCAAAAGAAAGGTTTAAGTCTGTGAAAGGAAGCCACACATTGCAAGAAGTTTTCACAGAGTGCTTCTTTCTACTTATTTTTGGTGAAATATTTGGCTTTTCATCATAGGCCTCAATAGGCTCTGAAATATCTCCCCGTAGATTATACAAAAAGAGGGTTTAAAACTTGCTGACTCAAGAGAAAAGTTTAACTCTGGGAGATAAATCCACATATCACAAAGCATTTTCACAGAGAGCTTTTTTCTAGTTTTTATTGTGGGATATTCGGCATTTCACCGTAGGCCTCAATAAGCTCCAAAATGTTGCCTTGTAAAGTCTTCAAAAAGAGTGTTTTCAATCTGTTAAATGAATAGAAATATTTAACTCTGTGAGATGAACCCACACATCGCAAAGTTCTGTCACAGACAGCTTCTTTCTAGTTTTTATCATAGGATATTCAGCTTTTCACTATTGGCCTGAACGGGCTCCGAAGTGTCTTCTCATAGATTCTACCAAAAGAATGTTTCCAACATGCTGAATCAAAAGAAAGGTTTAACTCTGTGATGTGAATCCACACATCAAAAAGCGTTTTCATGGAGGTAGCTTCTTTCTAGTTTTTATCATGGAATATTCAATTTTTGACCATAGGCCTCAGTGGGCTCCAAAATGTCCCTCATAGATTTTACAAAATAAATATTTCCAACATGATGAATTAATAGAAAGGTTTACTTTTGTGAAGTGAATCCACGAATAGGAAAATGTCTTCACAGGTAGCTTCTTTCTAGTTTTTATCACAGGATATTCGGTTTTTCACCATACGCCTCAATGAGTTTTGAAATACCCCCTCATAGAGTCTACAAAGAAAGTGTTCCTAATCTGCTGAATCAAAAGAAAGTTTTTACTCTGTGAGATAAATCCACACATTGCAAAGCATTTTCTCAGAGAGCTTATTTCTTGTTTTTATCTCAGGATATTCCACTTTTCACCATTGGCTTCAATGGTTTTAGAAATGTTCCCTCGTAGATTCTACAAAAAGGGTGTTTCAAACCTCCTGGATGAAAGGAAAGGTTTAACTCTGTGAGATGAATCCACACACTGCAAAGGTTTTTCTTGAGTAGATTCTTTCCACTTTTTATTGAGGGGATATTCAGCTTTTCACCATAGGCCTCAATGGGCCTTCATACGTTCTACAAAAAGAGTGTTTCCCACTGGCTGAATCAAAAGAAAGTGTTAACTCCTTGAGGTGCATCCAGACATCACAAGCACTTTTACAGATAGCTTCTTTCTAGTTTTTATTGTGAGATATATGGTTTTTCACCCTAGGACTCAATGGGATACAAAATGTCCCCTCGTAGATTTTACAACAAGAGTGTGTCCAGCTTGCTGAATTAAAAAAAGGTTTAACCCTGTGAGATGAATCTACACATTGTAAAGCATCTGCACAGATAGCTTCTTTCTTGTTTTTATCATGGGACATTCAGTTTTTCACCATAGTCCTCACTGGGCTCCAAAATGTCTT
Source organism: Macaca fascicularis (assembly GCF_037993035.2). Classification (NCBI taxonomy): domain Eukaryota; kingdom Metazoa; phylum Chordata; class Mammalia; order Primates; family Cercopithecidae; genus Macaca; species Macaca fascicularis. The sequence continues at coordinate 202,982,113 of NC_088376.1, forward strand.
CTCGTATATTCTACAAAAAGAGTGTTTCCAACCTGCTGAATCAAAAGAAAATTTTAATTATTTGACATGAATCCACACAATGCAAAGCATTTTCAAAGAAAGCTTCTCTCTAGTTTTTATTGCAGGATATTTGATTTTTTACCACAGGCCTCAACAGGCTCCAAAATGTCTCCACATAGATTCTAAAAAAAGAGTGTTTCCAACCTGATGAATCAAAAGAAAAATGTAACTCGGTGAGATGAATCAACACATCACTAAGCGATTTCACACAGACGTTTTTCCTAGTTTTTACCATGGGATATTTGGCTTTTTACTGTAGGCCTCAATAGGCTCTGAAATGTCCTCTCGTATATTCTACAGAAGAAATTTTTCCAACCTGCTAAATCAAATAGAAGGTTTAACTCTGTGAGATTAATCCACACATTGTAAAACAGTTTCACAGATATCTTTTTTCTAGTTTTTATCACGAGATACTTGGTTTTTCATTATAGGACTCAATGGGCTCCAAAATGTCCCCCCATAGATTCTACAGAAAAATGTTTCCAATCTACTGAAATAAAAGATTTAATTCTGTGAAATCAATCCACAAATCCCAAAGCATTTTCACAGTGAGCTTCTTTCTAGTTTTATTGTGGGATATTTGGCTTTTCACCATAGGCCTCAATGAGCTCAGAAATATCCTCTTGTATATTCTACAAAAAGAATATTTCCAAGCTTCTAAATCAAAAGAAAGGTATATATCTGTGATATGAATTCACACCTCACAAAGCATTTTCAGAGAGAGCTTCTTTCTACTTTTTTATCATGAATTAAACTTTTATTCATAGGCCTCAATGGGCTCTGCAATGTCCCTTTGTAGACTCTACAAAAAAAGTATTTCCAACATACTGAATAAGAAAGGTTTAATTCTGTGAGGAAAATCCACACAACCAAAAGTTTTCAAAGAAAGCTTCTTTCTAGTTTTTATCGTGGAATATTTGACTTTTCATTGGAGATCTCAATGAGCTATAAAATGTCCACTCATAGATTCTACAGAAAGAGTGTTTTTAATGTGCTGAATCAAAAGAAAGGTTTAACTCTGTAAGATGAATTTTCACCTGGCAAAGGGTTTTCACAAAGGGCTTCTATCTAGCTTTTATTGCCAGATGTTCAAATTTTCATTATAGGCCTCAGTGGGCTCTGAAATTTCCCTGCATTGATTCTACAAAAAGAGTGTTTACAACATGCAGAATCAAAAGAAAGGATTAACCCTGTGAGATGAATCCACACATGGCAAAATTTTTGAATAGAGAGCTTCTTTCTAGTTTTTATCGTGGGATATTCAACTTTTCACAATAGGCATCAATGGGCTCAGAAATGTGCCCTCGTAGCTTCTACAAAAAGAACGTTTTGAACTTGCTGAATTAAAAGAAAGGTTAAACTCTGTGAGGTGAATCTATACATGGCAAAGCCTCTTCACTGAGAGATTCTTTGTAGTTTTTATTGTGGGATATTTGGGTTTTCACCATTGGCCTCAACGAGACCTGAAATATCCCCTTGTAGATTCTACAAAAAAGTATTTCCAACCTTCTGAATCAAAAGAAAGGCTTAATTCTGTGAGTTCAATCCACACATCACAAAGCATTATAACAGAGAGCTTCTTTCTAATTTTTATTGAGGAATATTTGGCATTTCACCATAGACCTCAATAGGCTCTGAAATATCATCTCATAGATTCTATGAAAAGAGTGTTTCCAACATGCTCAATGGACAGAAATGTTTAACTCTGTGAGATGATCCACAAATCACAAAGCATTTACACAGAGAGCTTTCTAGTTTTTATCATAGGATATTCTGCTTTTCACCATAGGCCTCAATGATACCCGAAATATCCCCTCAGAAATTGTACCAAAAAAGGGTTTCTAGCCTTCTGAATCAATATAAAGATTTAACTCTGTGAGATGAATCCACACATCGCAAAGTATTTTCACAGAAAACTTTTTTCTAGTTTTTATTGCAAGATATTTCATTTTTTGCTATAGGCTGCAACGGGTTCTGAAATGTCCCCTCTTAACTTCTAAAAAGTAAGTGTTTCTGACCTGCTGAATTAATAGAAAGGTTTTACTTTGTGAGATGAATCCATGAATATAAAAGCGACCTCACATATAGCTTCTTTCTAGTTTTTATTGCTAGACTTTTAGTTTTTCACCCTAGTCCTCAGTGGGTTCAGAAATGTCCTCTCATAGACTCTACAAAAAACGTGTTTCCAACCCGCTGAATCAAAAGAAATGTTTATCTCTGTGAGACGAATCCACACATCGCAAAACATTTTCACAGAGCATTTCATTCTAGTTTTTATCGCAGGATATTCAGCTTTTCACCATAAGTTCCAATGGGCTCCAAAATATTCCCTCATAGATTCTACAAAAAGAGTATTTCCAACCTGCTGAATCAAAACAAAGGTTTAACCTGAGAGATGAATTTATACATCACAAAGCGTTTTCACAAAGAGCTTCTTTCTAGTTTTTATCATGGGATATTTGGTTTTTCTACATATGCCTCAATGGGCTCTGAAATGTCTCTTTGTAGATTCTACCAAAAAAAAAAAAAAATTCCAACCTGCTGAATCAAAATAAGGGTTTAACTCTTTGAGATGAATTTGCGCATTGCAGAGCATTATCACAGAGAGCCTCTTACTGGTTTTCATCATGGGATATTCAGTTTTTAACATATTCCTCATTCAGCTCCAAAATGTCCCATTGTAGATTCTACAAAAACAGTGTTTGCAAACTACTGAATAAAAAGAAAAGTTTAATTCTGTGAAAGGAATCCACACAATCCAAAGCGTTTTTACAGAGAGCTTCTTTCTAGTTTTCATTGTGGGATATTTGGCTTTACAATATAGGCCTCAAAAGACTCTGAAATGTCACCTCATAGATTCTACAAAAAGAGTGTTTCCAACCTGCTGAATGAAAATAAATGTTTAACTCTGTGAGATATATCCACACATCGGAAAGAATTTTCACAGATTGCTTCTTTCTCTTTTTTATCATGGGATATTCGGTTTTTCACTGTAGCCATCAATGAGCTCTGAAATATCCCCTTGTAAATTCTAAAGAAAAAGTGATTCCATCCTACTGAATCAAAAGAAAGTTTTGTCTCTGTTAGGTGAATCCACACATGGCAAAGCATCTTCACTGATAGCTTCTTTCTAGTTTTTATTGCAGGATATTTGGTTTTTCACCACAGTCCTCAAAGGACTCTCTAGTACCACCCTAGTAGATTCTACAAAAAGTAGGTTTTCAACCTGCTGAATTAAAAAAAGGGTTTAACTCTGTGAGATGAATCTACATATTGCAAAGTGGTTTCACAGATAGCTTCTTTCTAGTTTTTATGGCAAGATATTCAGTTTTTCACTATAATCCTCAGTGGGCTCAGAAATGTCCATACACAGATTCTACAAAAAGACTGTTCCCTACCTGCTGAATTCAAAGAAAGGTTTAATTCTGTGAGCTGAATCCACACATATAAAGCAGGTTCACGCATAGCTTCTTTCTAGTTTTTATGGTGGGATATTGAGTTTTTCACTACAGGCCTCAGTGGACTCTGAAATGTCCCTTAGCAGATTCTACAAAAAGAGTGTTTCCAAACTGTTGAATCAAAAGAAAAGTTTAATTCTGGGAGATGAATCCACATATTGCAAAGGGGTTACACAGATAGCTTCTTTCTAGTTTTTATCATGGGATATTCCGTTTTTCAATATTGGTCTCAAAGGCCTTTGAAATATCCCTTTGTATATTCTACAAAAAGACATTTCCAACCTACAGAATCAAAAAGTGTGTTTTCCTCTGTGAGATGAATCCACACTTCACAAAGTGATTTCAGAGATAGCAACTTTCTAGATTTTGTCTCAGGATATTCAGTTTTTCACTATAGGCATCAAGGGGATTTTATTTGTCCCATCATAGATTCTACAGAAAGGCTGATTCCAACCTGCTGAATCAAAAGAAAGGTTTAACTCTGTGAGATGAATCCACACATCACAAAACAGTTTCACAGATAGTTTCTTTGTAGTTTTTCTCACGGGATATTCAGTTTTTAACTTTAGGCCTCAATGAACTCTGAAATATCCCTTTGCAGATCCTTCAAAACTAATGCTTCCAACGTGCTGAATCAAATGAAAGGTTTAACCTTGTGAGATGAATCCACGCATTGCAAAAAGGTTTCACAGATAACCTATTTCTAGTTTTTATTTCTAGATATTTGGTTTTTAATTATAGGCCACAAAGGACTTCTAATTGTCCCATCGTAGACTCTACAAAAAGAGTGTTTTCAAGCTGCTGAATCAAAAGAAAAGTTTAACTCTGTGAGATGAATCCAGACATCATAAATCAATTTAAGAGAGAGTTTCTTTCTATTTGTGTGTGTGTGTGTGTGTGTGCGCGCACACACGTGTGTGTGTGTGTATTTGGTTTTTCACTAAAGTCTCCAATAAGGTTTTGATTGTCCCAATGTAGATTCTACAAGAAAACTGTTTCCAACCTGCTGAATCAAAAGAAAGGCTTAATTCCAAGAGATGAAACCACATATCAAAAAGCAGTTTCAAAGATAGCTTCTGTCTAGTTTTTATCATGGGATGTTCTGTTTTTCACTATAGGCTTCAAAGGTCTCCTAGTAGGTTCTACATAAAGACTGTTTCCAACCTGCTGAATCAAAAGAAAGGCTTAACTCTGTGAGATTAATCTACACATTTCAAGGCATTTTCACAGAGATCTTCTTTCTAATTTTTATTGCAGGATATTTGATTTTTCATTATAGGCCTCAAGGGGCTTTTAATTGCCCCATCGTAGATTCTACAAAAAGGCTGTTTCCAACCTCCTGAATCAAAAGAAATGTTTACTTCTGTAAGATGAATCCACAAATAAAAAATCAGTTTCACAGGGAGCTTCTTTCTAAGTTCTATCACAGGATATTTATTTTTCACTGTAAGCTCAATGAACTTTTAATTGTTTCTTCATAGATTCTATAAAAAAAAAAAACTGTTTCTAACCTGCTGAATCAAAAGAAAAATTTACCTCTGTGAGATTAAGATTAATGCATACATTGCAAAGCACTTGCACTGATAGCTTCTTTTCTAGTTCTTAATTGTGAAATATTTGGTTTATCACTGTGGACCTCAATGGCCTCAGAAATGTTCTTTTGTAGATTCTTTACAACAGACCACAATGGACTTTTAATTGTTCCACCTTGGATTCTACAGAAAGCGTGTTTTCAACATGCTGAATCAAAAGAAAGTTTTAAATCTGTGAGATGAACCCACACATTGCAAGTCAGTTTTACAGAGAGTTTCTTTCTAGGTTTTTTGTTTTTTGTTTTTTTTGCAGGATATTCATTTTTTCACTATAGGCCCTGAAGGGCTTTTAATTGTCTGAACATAGGTTCTACAAAAGACTATTTCCAACCTGCCAAAACAGAAAAAGTTTTAACTCTAAGAGATGAATCCACACATCACAAAGTGGTTTCACAGATAGCTTCTTTCCAGTTTTTATCATGGGATATTCTGTTTTTGACTACAGACCTCAATGGGCTCCCAAATGTCCCTTTGCAGATTCTACAAAAAGAGTGTTTCCACCCTGCTGAATCAATTGGTTTTTCCCTAGAGGTCTCAAAGGGCTTTTAATTGTCCCATCATAGATTGTACAAAAATGCCGTTTCCAACCTTCTGAATCAAAAGAAACGTTATATCTGTGAGATGAATCCACACATCACAAAAGAAGGATTTAACTCTGTGAGATGAATCCACACATCACAAAGAGGTTTCACAGATAGCTTCTTTCTAGGTTTTTTGTGGGATATTTCCTTTTTTAATATAGGCCTCAAAGGTTTTTTTAATTGTCCCAACGTAGATTCTACAAAAAGAATGTTTCCAACCTGCTGAATCCATAGAAAGAATTAACTCTGAGACGTGAATCCACACATCACAAAGCAGTTTCACAGATAGCTTCATTCTAGTTTTATCTTGGGATATTCAATTTTTCACTATTGGCCTCAATGGTCTCCGAAATGTCTCCTAGTAGATTCTACAAAAAGACTCTTTCCAAACTGCTGAATCAAAAGAAGGGTTTGACTCTGTGTGATGAATCTACACATCACTAAGTGGTTTCACAGATAGATTGTTTCTAGGTTTTTTCGTGGGATATTAGGTTTTTCAATATAGTTCTCAATGGGCTTTTAATGGTCTCTTTGTAGCTTCTACAAAAAAGACTGTTTCCAACCTTCTGAATAATAGTAAAAAAAAAAAAAAGGTTTAACTCTGTGAGATGAATCCACACATCACAATGGGGTTTCACAAATAGCTTCTTTCTATTTTTCATCACGGGATATTCAGTTTTTCACTATAGGCCACAATGGGCTCCAAAATTTCCCTTCGTAGATGCTTCAAAAACAGTGTTTCCAACATGCTGAATCAAAAGGAAGGTTTAGCTCTGTGAGATGAATCCACACATTGCAAAGCAGTTTTACAGATAGTTTCTTTCTAGTTTTTATCGTGGGATATTCGGTTGTTTACTATAAGCATCAATGAACTCTGAAATGTCTCTTCCTAGATTCTGCAAGAGGGGTGTTTCCAACCTGCTGAATCAACAGAATGATTTAACTCTGTGAGATAAATCCACCCATTGGAAAACAGTTTCACAGTTAGTTTCTTTTAGTTTTGATTGCAAGATAATTGGTTTTTCGCTAGAGGTCTCAAAGGACTTTTAATTGTCCCATCATAGATTGTACAAAAATGCTGTTTCCAACCTTCTGAATCAAAAGAAAGGTTGTATCTGTGAGACGAATCCACACATTGCAAATCACTTTCATAGATAACTTCTTTCTAGTTTTTTATCACAGGATATTCAGTTTTTCACTATAGCCCTCAATGGACCTTTAATTGTCTTTTTGTAGATTCTACAAGAAGACTATTTCCAACCTGCTGAATCAAAAGAAAGGTTTAGCTCTGTGAGAAGAATTACACTTCACAAAGCAGATTCACAGGTAGCTTCTTTCTAGTTTTTATCGTGGGATATTCAGTTTTTTACTATAAGCATCAGTGGTCTCGGAAATGTCTCTTCGTAGATTATACAATAGGGGTGGTTCCAACCTGCTGAATCAAAAGAATGATTTCACTCTGTGAGATGTATTCACACATTGGGAAAATGGTTTCACTGTTAGCTTCTTCTAGTTTTGATCAGGGGATATTTTGTTTCTCACTAGAGGTCTAATGAGGCTTTTAATTGTCCTATCATTGATCGTACAAAAACACTGTCTCCAAACTGCTGAATCAAAGGGAAGGTTTAAATATGTGAGATGAATCCACATATCACAAATTGCTTTCACAAATAACTTCTTTCTAGTTTTTATCATGGGATATTCGGTTTTTTACTATAGACCTCAATGGACTTTTAATTGTCTCTTCGTAGATTCTACAAGAAGACTGTTTCCAACCTGCTCAATCAAAAGAGAGTTTAGCTCTGTGAGATGAATCACACATTGCAAAGTAGATTCATAAACAGCTTATTTCTGTTTTCTCACAGGATATTCTTTTTTTTATTTTACCATAGGCTTCAAAGGGCTCTGAAATGTCCCTTCGTGGATTCTACAAAAACAGTGTTTCCAATATGCTGAATCAAAAGAGAGGTTTAACTCTGTGAGATGAATTCACACATGGCAAAGTGGTTTCAAAGACAGCTTCTTTCTAGTTTTTATCGTGAGATACTCGGTTTTCGCTATAACCTCAATGGGCTTTTAATTGTCCCATTGTAGATTCTATAACCTAAGTGTTTTTAGCCTGCTGAGTCAAAAGAAATTTTAACTCTGTGAGATGAACCCACATTGCAAATCAGTTTCACAGGTAGCTTCTTTTTAGTTTTTGTCGCGGGATATTCATTTTTTCACTACAGGCCTCAAAGGGCTCTTAATTGTCCCTTCGTAGATTTTACAAAAAGGCAGTTTACAATCTGCTAAATCAACAGAAAAAATTTAACTCTTGGGATGAATGTACAGCAGTTTCACAGATACCCTCTTTCTAGTTCTTAATCGTGGGACATTTTGTTTGTCACTATAGGCATCAATGGTTCCAAAATGTTTTGTAGATTCTACAAAATGAGGGTTTCCAGCCTGCTGAATCAAAAGAAAAGTTTAACCCTGTGAGATGAATCTACACATTGCAAAGTGCTTTCACAGAGAGCTTCTTTCTTGTTTTTACTGCAAGATATTTGGTTTTTCACTATAGACCACAATGGACTTTAATTGTCCCATTGTAGATTCTACAAAAAGATTGTTTTCAACCTGCTGAATAAAAAGAAAGGTTTAGTCTTTTGAGATGAATCCACACATTGCAAAGTAATTCCACAGAGAGCTTCTTTGTTGTTTATACTGCAAGGTATATATTTTTTAATATAGAAAACAATGTACTTTTAATTATCCCGTCATAGATTCTACAAAAAGAGTGTTTTCAACCTGCTAAATCAAAAGAAAAATCTAACTCTGAGAAATTAATCCACACATCACAAAGTGGTTTCACAGATAGCTTCTTTCTAATTTTTATTGTAGGATATTCGGTTTTTCTCCATAGGCCTCAGTGGGCTCCAAAATATCCCTTTGTAAATCCTATAAAACAAGTATTTCCAATCTGATGAATGAAAAGAAAGATTTAACTCTGTGACATGAATTCACACCTCACAAAGCAGTTTCACGGATCACTTCTTTCTAGTTTTTATCCTGGGATATTTTGTTTTTCACTATTGGCTTCAATGGGATTTTAATTATCCCTTTGTAGATTCTTAAAACAAACAAACAAACAAATAAAAACTGATTCCATCCTATGGAATCAAAAGAAAGAGTTAACTCTGTGAGAAAAACCCACAAATCACAAAGTGGTTTCACAGATAGCTTTTTTAAAATCTGTGTGTGTGTGTGTGTGTGTGTGTGTGTATGAGAGAGAGAGAGAGATTTGCTTTTTCACCATTGGCTTCAATGGGTTTTTAATTATCCTTTTGCAGATTCTACAAAATGACTCTTTCCAACCTGATAAATTAAAAGAAAGGTTTAACTCTGTGACATGAATCCACAATTCACAAATCAATTTCACAAATAGCTTCCTTCTAGGTTTTTTGCAGGATATTGTGTCTTTTACTATAGGCCTCAAAGTGCTTTTAATCATCCCAATGTAGATTCTATGAAAAGACTGTTGCAACTTGCTCAATCAAAAGAAAGGTTTAACTCTGAGAGACGAATCCATACATCACAAAGTGGTTTAACAGATAGCTTCTTTCCAGTTTTTTTTTTTTTTTTTCCCCATGGGATATTTGGTGTTTCACTATTGGACTCAATGGGCATTTAATTGCTCTTTCATAGATTCTACAAAAAGACTCTTTCCAACCTGCTGAATCAGAAGAAAGGTTTAACTCGAAGAGATGAATCCAGCTGTTTCATCAGGTTTCACAGGTAGCTTCTTTCTAGTTTTTATTGCAGGATATTGGGTTTTTCACTAAAGGCCTCAAAGGACTTTTAATTGTCCCTTATAATTTCTACAAAAAGAATTTTTCCAACCTACTGAATCAAAAAAAAAAAAGAAAAAAAGAAAAAAAGTTTTAATCCTATGAGATGAATCCACTCATTACAAAGAGGTTTCACAGATAGTGTCTTTCTAGTTTGTATTGTGGGATATTTGCTTACTCACAAGAGGCCTGAATGGGCATCAAAATGCCTTTTCATAGATTCAACAAAATGAGTGTTCCCAAACTGCTTAATCAACAGAAAAGTTTAATTCTTTGAGATGAACATACACAGCATGAAGCAATTTCACAGACAGTTTCTTTATAGTTTTTATCACGGGGTATTTGTTTTTTCCCTATAGGCATCAATGGGTTTTTAATTATGGTCGGATATTCGCTTATTCACTTTATGACTCAGTAGGCTCTGACATGTACCCTCACAGATTCTACAAAAAGAGTGTTTTTAAGCTGCTAAATTAGAAGAAAGGTTTCACATAGTGAGCTAAATCCACACACCAAAAAGAGGTTTCACAGAAAAAAATCTTCCTAGTTTCTATGGCTGGATATACGGTTTTTCACTATAGGCCTCCATGGGCTCCAAAATGTCCCTTCACAGATTCTACAAAAAGAGGGTTTCCAATCTGTGGAACCAAAAGAAAGGTTTAACTCTGTGAGCTCAATCCAAATATCACAAAGTCACTTCACACATACCCTTTTTCTAGTTTTTATGGCCGTATATTTGGTTCTTCACTATAGGCCTCAGTGGGCTCCAAAATGTTCCTTCACATATTCTACAAAAAGAGTGTTACCAACCTGCTGAATAATCATAAAAAAAAAAAGTTTAACTATGTCCTGAATCCACACATTGCCAGATGGTTTCACAGATAGATTCTTTCTAGTTTTTATAGTGGTATAGTCAGTTTTTCACCGTGGGCCTCAGTGTCCGAAATGACCCTTTGCATATTCTACAAAAACAGGGTTTACAGCCTGTGAATGAGAAGAAAGGTTTAACTCTCTGAGTTCAACCCAAACATTGCAAAGAGGTTTTACATGTAGCTCTTTTCTAGTTTTTATGACAGGATACCCATTTTTCCACTAAAGGCCTCAGTGACTCCGAAATGTTCCTCCTTAGATAGTATAAAAAGGGCCTTTCCAACCTCTTGAATCAAAAGAAAGGTTTAACTCTGTGAGGTGATTCCAAACATTGCAAAGCTGTTTCACAGATAGCTTCTTTCTAGTTTTTATAGTGGGACATTCAGTTTTTCATTATAGGCCTCAGTAGACTCCAAAATGTTCCTTTGCTGATTCTACAAAAAGAGTATTTCCAACCTGCTGAATAAAAGAAATATTAACCTCTGTTAGCTGAATTCACACATCACAAAGCAATTTCACAAATAGTTTCTTTCTAGTTTTTATGGCAGTATATTTTGGTTTTCACTATAGGCCTCAGTGGGTTCCAAAATGTGCCTTCACAGATTCTATAAAAAGAGTGTTTCCAACCTGCTGAATCAAAAGAAAGATTTAACTCCATTAGATGAATACCCACATCACAAAGCAGTTTCACAGTAGATTTTTTTCCAGTTTTTATGGTGAGACACTCGGTTTTTCACTATGGACCTCAGTGGAATTGAAATATCCCTTCATATATTCTACAAAAAGAGTGTTTCCAACCTGCTGAATCAAAAGAAAAGTTTAAGTCTGTGATATGAATTACACATTGCAAAAGCAGATTCACAGATAGCTTCCTTCTAGTTTTTCTAGTGGGATATTTAGTTTTTAACTATAGGACTCAGTGGTCTCTGAAATGTGCCTCTGTAGATTCTGCAAAAAGAGGGTTTCCAACCTGCTGAATCAAAAGAAAGGTTTAACTCTGTAAGCTGAATCCAAAAATCACAAAGTGGTTTCAGAGACAGCTTCACTCTAGTTTTATCACGGGTTATTTTGTTTTTCACTATAAGCTTTAGTGGACTCTCAAATGTCCCTTCACAGATTCTGAAAAAAGAGTGTTTCCAACCTGCTGAATGAAAAGAAAGGTTTAATTCTGTGAGCCAAATCCACCCATCACAAAGCAGTTTCACAAATAGCTTCTTTCTAGTTTTACCACAAGATGCTCCGTTTTTCACTATAGGCCTTAGTGGGATCCTAAATGTTCTTTCACAGATTCTGCAAGAAGAGTGTTTCCAACCTGCTGAATCAAAAGAGAAGTTTAACTCTGTGAGCTGAATCCAAATGCCACAAAGCGGTTTCACAGTACTTTCTTTCTCTTTTCATAGTGATATATTTGATTTTTTACTATAGGCCTCTGTGGGCTCAAAATGTCCCTTCAAGGATTCTACAAAAAGTGTTTCCAACTGCAGAATCAAAAGAAAGGTTTAACTCTGTGAGCTGAATCCACATATTGCAAAGCAGTGTCACAGATAGCGTCTTTCTAGTTTTTGTGGCAGAATATTTGCTTTTTCACCATACACCACAGTGGATTCTGAAATGTCCCTTCGCAGATTCTACTAAAAGAGTGTTTCCAAACTGCTGAATCAAAAAAAGGTTTAACTATAAGCTGAATCCACACATCCCAAAGTAGTTTCATAAATATCTTCTTTCTAGTTTTTATGGTGTGATATTCAATGTTTCACTCAGGGACTCAGTGAGTTCTGAAATGTCCCTCCTCAGATTCTACACAAAGAATGTTTCCAACCTCCTGAATCAAAAGAAAGGTTTAACTCTGTGAGGTGAATCCAAACATCGCACAACTGTTTCACAGATAACTTCTTTCTAGTTTTTATAATGGGATATTCAGTTTTCCACTATAGGCCTCAGTGGGTTCCAAAATCTCCCTTCGCAGATTCAACAAAAAGAGTGTTTCCAGTCTGCAAAATAAAAAGAATGGTTTAACTCTGAGCTGAGTATCCACATCACAAAGTGGTTTCACAGATAGACTCTTTCCAACTTTTATGGCTATGTATTAAGTTTTTCACTGTGGGCCTCAGTCGACTTTGAAATGTTCCTTCACACATTCTACAAAAAGAGTGCTTGCTTTCAACCTGCTGAATCAAAAGAAAGGTCAAACAACTCTGTGAGCTGAATTCACATATCTCAGAGTGGTTTCACAGGTATCTTCTTCCTTTTTTATTATGGCAGGATATTTGGTTTTTCATGATAGGTTTCAGTGGACCTTGAAATGTCTCTTCTCAGATTCCACAAAAAGACTGTTTCCAACCAACTGAATCAAAAGAAAGGTTTAACTCTGCAAGCTGGATCCAAACATCAAAAAGTGGTTTCACAGACAGCTGCCTTCTAGTTTTTATGGGGTGATATTTTGTTTTCCAATATAGAAATCAGTTGGCTTAGAAAGGTCCATTTGCATATTCTATAAAAACAGTTTTTCCTACTTGCTGAATCAAATGAAAAGTTGACCTCTGTGAGCTAAATCCACAAATCACCAAACAGTTTCACAGATGGCTTCTTTCAAGTTTATATGGCAGGATATTTGGTTTTTCACTATAGGCCTCAGTGAACCTTTCTTTTGATTCAGCAGGTTAGAAACGTTCTTTTTGTGGGCTCTATGAGTGGACATTTCAAAGCCCTTTGAGACCTATAGTGAGAAACCTGACATCTTGCCACAAAATGTAGAAAGAACCTCTCTGTGAAAATGCTTATGGATATGTAAATTCCTCTCCCAGAGTTAAACCTTTCTTTTGATTCAGCAGGTTAGAAACACTCTTTTTATATAATCTACAAAGGGATATTTCAGAGCCCATTGGGGCCTACAGGTAAAAATCAAATATCCCACGATAAAAACTAGAAATAAACTGTCTGTGAAAACGCTTTGTGATGTTTGGACTCATCTCACAGAGTTAAAACCTTCTTCGAATTGTGCAGGTTGGAAACACTCTCTTTGTAGTGTCTACGAAGGGACATTTTGACTCCCATTGAGGCCTATAATAAAAACCTAATATCTCATGATAAAAACTAGAAAGAATCTCTCTGAAAAAAGTTTTGAGATGTTTGGATTCATCTCACAGAGCAGAGTCACACCTTTCTTTTTATTCTACAGGTTGGAAACCCTCTTTTTCTAGAATATACTAAGGGAAATTTCTTAGCCAATTGAGGCCTATACTGAAAATGGGAATATCCCATGATAAAAAGTAGAAAGGAGCTCCCTGTGAAATTACTTTAGGGTGTTTGGTTTCATCTCACAAAGTTAAAGCTTTCTTTTGATTCAGGAATTTGGAAAAACTTTTTTGTAAAACCTACGTAGGGACAATTCAGAGTCCATTTAGGCCTATTTTGAAAAACTGAATATGCTATGATCAAAACCAGAAAGATACTCTCAGAGAAATTGCTGGGTGATACATGAATTTGTCTCACAGAGTTAAAACTTGCTTTGATTCAGCAGATTGGAAAATCTCTTTCTATAGAATCTACAAAGAAACATATCGGAGCTCATCGAAGTCTATAGTGAAAACCCGAACACTCCACAGTGAAAACAGGAAAGAAACTCTCTGTGACAATGCTTTGTGCTGTGTAGATATGTGTCACAAAGATAAACCTTTCCTTTGATTCAGCAGGTTGCAAAAACTCTTTCTGTGGAATGTACAAAGGTACATTTCTGAGCCCATTGATGCTTATAGTAAAAAAATATATATCCCCAGAAAAAACTACAATGAAGCTTTCTGTGAAGATGCTGTGTTATTTGAAGATTCATCAAAAAGAGTTGAACCTTTCTTTTGATAAAGCAGGTTGGGAACACTCTTTTTGGGGAATCTACGAAGGAACATTTCAGAGCCCATTGATTCCTATAGTGAAAAACTGAATATTCCAAAAACTAGAAAGAAGTTCCCTATCAAAATGCTTTTGGATATGTGGATTCATCTTACAGAATTAAATGTTTCTTTTGATTCAGCAGGTTGAAAGCATCTCATTTTGTGGAATCTATGAAGGGACATTTTGGAGCCTATTGTAAAAATCCTATTATACCATGATAAAAACTGGAAAGAAGCTCTCTGTGAAAGTGCTTTGCAATGTGAGGATTAACCTCACAGAGTTATACCTTTCTACTAATCCCACACATTGGAATCATTCTTTTTGTAGAATCTATGAGGAGATATTTTGGAGCCCATTGAGACCTATACTGAAAAACAAAATATATTGTGATAAAAACTAGAAAGAGACTGTTACAGAAAAGACTTTCTGATGTGTGGATTCATCTCACAGAGTTAAAATTTTCTTTTCATTCCACAGGTTGGAATCACTCCTTTTGTACAATCTACGAAGGGACATTTCAAAGCCTATTGAGGCCTGTAGTGAAAAACTGAATATCCCACAATAAAAACTGAAAAAAAAGTTCTCTGTGAAAACGTTTTGTGATATGTAAATTTATCTCACAGAGTGAAATCTGCCGGTTGAGAACACTCTTTTCCTATAATTTACAAAGGGACATTTTGGAGCCCATTGATTCCTATAGTGAAATATCAAATATCTTACAATAAAAACTAGAAGGAAAGATCTCTGTACAAATGGTTTGTGATGCGTGGATTTGACTCAAACAGTTAAAACATTCTTTTGATTCATCAGGTTGGAAACACTCTTTTAGTGGAATCTATGAAGGGACATTTCACAGCCCATAAATGCCTATATTGAAAAATCAAACATCTCATGATAAAAAGTAGAAATAAGATCTCTGTGAAAATGCTTTGCAATGTCTGGATTAATCTCAAAGACTTAAAACTTTCTATTGATTCAGCAAGTTGGAAATACTCTTTTTGTAGAATCTACAAAGGAACATTTCAAAGCCCAATGAAGTCTACAGTGAAAAACCAAATATCCCGAGATAAAACTAGAAGGAATCTCTCTGTGAAAATGCTTTGTGAAATGTGGATTAATTTCACAGGGTTGAAATATTCTTTTGATTCCTCCCAAATATCTCATGATAAAAAGTAGAAGGAAGCTCTCTGTGGAAATGCTTTTTGATATGTGCATTCATCAAACAGAGTTAAACATTTCTTTTGATTCGGCAGGTTAGAAACACTCTTTTTGAAGAATATACACAAGAGAGTTTAAGAGCTCATTGAGGCCTATAGTGAAAAACAAAATATCCCACTATAAAAACTAGAAGAAAGCTCTCTGTGAAAATGCTTTGTGATGTGTGGATTCCTCTCACAGAGTTAAACCTTTCTTTTGATTCAGCCAGTTGGAAACACTCTTTTTGTGGAATCTACAAAGGGACATTTCTGAGCCCATTGATGGCAACAGTGAAAAACTGAATATCCCATGATAAAAACCATAAGAAGCTCTCTGTGAAAACCCTTTGTGATGTGTGGATTCATTTCAAACTTTTACTTTGGTTCAGCACATTGGAAACACTGTTTTTGTAAATCTATGAAGGGATATCTCAGAGCCCATTGAGGCACATAGTGAAAAACTGAATATCCTGGGATAAAAACTAAAAACAGCTCTGTTTGAAAATGCTTTGCCATGTGTGATTTCATCACACAGATTTAAACATTTTCCTTTATTCATCAGGTTGGAAACATTTTTTGTAGAACCTAAAATGAAGCATTTCAGAGCCCATTGAGGCCTATAGTGAAAAACTGAATATCTCATGATAAAAACTAGATAAAATCTCTTTTTGAAATTGCTTCGTGAAGTGTAGATTCATCTTCCAGAGTTAAACTTTTCTTCCATTTCACCATGTTGGAAACACTCTTTTTGTAGGATTGGTGAGGGGACATTTCAGCTCCTTTTAAGCCTATAGTAAAAACTTGAATTTCCCTCAGTTAAGTCTTTCTTTTGATTCAAATGGTTAGAAACAATCTATTTGTAGAGTCTATGAAGGTGCATTTCAGAACCCATTGATTCCTACAGTCAAAACCCGAATATCCCACAATATCAACTAGAAAGAAGCTCTCTGTTAAAATGCTTTGCAATGTGTAAATTCATCCCACAGAGTTAAAACATTCTTTTGATTTTGGAGGCTGGAAATACTTTTTTTTTTTTTTTTTTTTTTTTTAGAATCTATGAAGGGACATTTTGAAGCTGATTGACACCTACAGTAAAAAACTGAATATTGAGTGAAAAAAGTTAGAAAGCCTATAGTGAAAAACACTTTGAGATGTGTGGATTTTTCTCACAGAGATCAACCTTTCTTTTGATTAAACAGGTTGGAAACAGTCTTTTTATAGAATCTACAAAGGGACATTTTGGAGCCCATTGCAGCCGATAGTGAAAAACCGAATACCCTGTGATACACACCACAAAGAAGCTCTCTGTGAAAACTCTTTGCAGTGTGTGGATTCGTGTCACAGAGTTATACCTTTCTACTGAAACCACAGGTTGAAAACAGTCTTTTTATGGAATCTACAAAGGAACATTTTGGAGCCCACTTAGGCCTATAGTGAAGAACCAAATATCTCTGATAAAAACTAGAAAGAATCTATTTGACAAAACGCATTGTGATGGGTAGATTCATAACATAGATTTAAATTTTTCTTTTGATTCAGCAGATTGGAAACACTCTTTTTGTGTTATCTATGAAGGAACATTTCAAAGCACATTGAGGCCTGTAGTGAAAAACCAAATATCCTGTGATAGAAACTAGAAAAAAAATGTCTTTCTGAAAATGCTTTGTGATGGGTGGATTGATCTCTCAGACTTAAACCTTTCTTTTGATTTGGTACAGTGGAAGCACTGTTTGTGTAGAATCAATAAAGGGATATTTTGGAGCCTTTCTAGGCCTATACAGAAAAACCAAATACGCCGTGATAAAAAACTAGAAAGAAACTGTCTGTCAAAACACTTTGCGATGTGTGGATTCATTGAATAGAGTTAAACCTTTCTTTTGATTCAGCCGTTTTGAAACCTTCTTTCTGTGGAATCTACGAAGGGACATTTTGAAGCCCATTGAGGCCTAGAGTGAAAAACTGAATATCTTGCAGTAAAAATTAGAAAGAAGCTCTCTGTCAAAACGGTGTGTGATGTGTAGATTCATGTCACAGAGTTAAACCTTTCTTTTGATTCTTCAGGTTGGAAATATTCTTTTTGTAGAATCAATGAAGTGACATTCTAGAAGCCATTGAGGCCTAAAGTAAAAAATTGTGTATCCTGTGATGAAAGCTAGAAATAAGCTCTCTGTGAAACCACTTTACTATGTGTGGATTCCTTTCACAGAGATAAAACATTCTTTCAATTCAGCAGGTTGGAAACACCCTTTTTGTAGAATCTACAAAGGGACATTTCGCAGCCCATTACGACCTATAGTGAAAAACCAAATATCTCATGATAAAAAGTAGAAGGAAGCTCTCTGAGAAAATGCTTTGCAATGTGTGGATTCATGTCACAGAGTTAAACATTTCTGTTCATTCAGGTAGATTCATCTCACAGAGTTAAAATATTCTTTTAATTTTGGAGGTTGGAAATACTCTTTTTAAAAAATCTATGAAAAGACATTCCAAAGCCAATTGAGGCCTGTAATGAAAAACTGAATATTCAGCAAGAAAAAGTAGAAAGAAGCTCTCTGTGAAAACACTTTGCAATGGGTGTATTCATCTCACAGAGTTAAACCTTCCTTTTGATTCAGCAGGTTGGAAACACTCTTTTTGTAGAAGTTGCAAAGGGACATTTTGGAGCCCATATCCCGTGTTAAAAACTGGAAAGAAGCTCTCTGTGAAAACTCTTTCCAATGTGTGGATTAATCTCACAGAGTTATACATTTTTACTGAACCCAAAGGTTGGAAACACTCTTTTTATGGAATCTACAAAGGAACATTTCAGGACTCACTAAGGACTATGGTTGAAAACCGAATATCTCTGGTAAAAACTAGAAAGAATCTATCTGAGAAAACGCATTGTGATGAGTGGATTCATCACACAAGTGTAAATTTTTCTTTTGATACAGCAGTTTGGAAACACTGTTTTGGGTAGTCTATGAAGGGACATTTGAAAGCACATCGAGGCCTATAATGAAAATCCAAATATCTTGCAATAGAAACGGGAAAGAATGTCGTTGTAAAAATGCTTTGTGGTGGGTGGATTAATCTTTCAGAGTTAAACATTTCTTTTGATTCCTCATGGAGGAAACACTCTTTGTGTAAAATCAGCAAAGGGACATTTTGAAGCCTATTGAGGCCTATACTGAAAAACCAAATATCCCACAGTAAAAATTAAAAAGAAGCTCTGTCAAAATGCTTTGTGATGTGTGGATTTATCTAACAGCGTTAAACCTTTCTTTTGATTCAGTAGTTTCAAAACCATCTTTTTGTGGAATATACAATGGGACATTTCGGAGCCCATTGAGGCCTAGCGTTAAAAACCGAATATCCTGTGATAAAAACTAAAAAGAAGCTCTCTGTCAAAATGGTGTGTAATGTGTGGATTCATCTCACAGAGTTAAATCTTTCTTTTGATTCAGCAGGTTGGAAACACTCTTTTGGTGGAATCTACAAAGGAACATTTCAAAGCCCACTGGCTTCTATAGTGAAAAACTGAATAACTTGTGACAAAAACTAGAAAAAAGCTATCTGTGCCAACACTTTGTGATGTGTGGATTCCTCTTACAGAGTTAAACCTTTCTTTTGATTTAGCCTGTTGGAAACACTTTTTAAATAGAATCTATGTAGGAACATTTCGGAGTTCTTTGAGGGCTATAATGAAAAACCGAATATCACGTGATAAAAAAATAGAAGGAAGCTGTCTGTGAAAACTCTTTGCAATGTGTGGATTCATCTCAAAGAGTTAAATATTCTGTTGATTCTCTTTGTTTGAAACACTTTTTGTAGAATCTATGAAGGGACATGTTATCACTGTTCGAGGCCTATAGAGTAAAATTGATTATCCCATGACGAAAATTAGAAAGAAGTTCTCTGTGAAAGCACTTTGCAATTGGTGTATCCGTCTCACAGGTTTAAACCTTTCTTTTGATTCAGTACGTAGGAGACACTCTTTTTCTAATATCTACAAAAGGATGTTTCAGAGCCCATTGAGGCCTGTAGTAAAAAAACAAATATCCAGCGACAAAAACAAAAAACAAGCTATCTGTGAAACAGCTTTGCAGTGTGTGAATGCATCTCACAAAGTTAAACCTTTCTTTTGATTCAGCAGGTTGGAGAAACTTTATTCATGGAATGTAGAAAAGGACATTTCAGAGCCCCACGGGGCCTATAGTGAAAAATTGAATATCAAGCGATAAAAACTGGAAAGAAGATATCTAAGAAACATTTGGTGACACGTGGATTCACCTCACAGAGTTAAACCTTTCTTTTGATTTAGCAACTAGAAAACACTCTTTCTGTGAAATCTACAAAGGGACTTTTCAGAGTCCATTGATGCCTATAGTGAAAACCAAAAATCCCCCAATAAAAACTAGAAAGGAGCTACAGTGAAATGTTTTACAACGTGTGGATTAATCTCAAAGAAGTAAATTTTGCTTTCATTCAGCATGTTGGGAAACTTCTCTTGTGGAATCTACAAAAAGACATTTCCAAGCCCATTGATGCCTTTAGTCAAAAACCGAATGTCCTGATAAAAACAAGAAATGAGCTCTCTGTGAAAGCTGTTTACAACATGTGGATTCATCTCACAAAGGTAAACCTTTCTTTTGATTCAGCAGGGTGGAAACACTCTTCCTAGAATTTACAAATGGACATTTCTTACCCCATTGTGGCTTATATTGAAAAGTCAAATATCTCACAATAAAAACTAGAAAGAAACTCTCTTTGACAATGCTTTGTGATGTGTGGATTCATCTCACAGAGTTAAACCTTTCTTTTGACTCAGCAGGTTGGAAACACTCTTTCTGTGGAAACTATGAAGGGACATTTCAGATACCATTAATGCCTGTAGTGAAAACCAAATATCACCTGACAGAAACTAGAAGGAAGCTATCTTTGAAAACGCATTGCAATATGTGAATTTATCTCACAGAGTTAAAGTTTTCTTTTGATCCAGTATGTTGGAAACACTCTTCTTGTGGAATCTACAAAGGGACATTTTGGAGACCATTGAGGCCTACAGTTTAGAAAAGGATATCCCCTGATGAAAACAAGAAAGAATCTCTCTGTGAAAATGCTTTGCAAAGTGTGGATTCATCTTACAGAGTCAAACATTTCTTTTTACTCAGCATGTAGGAAGCACACTTTTTGTAGAATCAATGAAGGGACATTTCAAATTCCAATGAGGCTTATAATAAAAAACCTAATATGCCACAATAAAAAATAGAAAGAAGCTCTCTGTTAAAACTTTTCATAATGTGTGGATTCATCTCAAAGAGTTAAATCCTTCTTTTGTTTCAGCAGGTTGGAGATGTTCTTTTTGTAGAAACAATGAAGGGACATTTTGGAGCCCATTGAGGCCTATAGTTAAAAACAAAATATCCTGTGATGAAAACTAGAAAGAAGCTCTCTGTGAAATTGCTTTGCAATGTGTGGATTCATCTCACAAAGTTAAACCTTTGTTTTAATTCAGCAGCTAATAACTCTGTTTCCAAAATCTATGTAGGGACATTTCAGAGCCATTGAGGCCTATAGTGAAAATCTGAATATCCCACAATAAAAACTAGAAAGAAGGTCTGTTAGAATATGCTGGGCGATGTGTAGATTCATCTCACCAGGTTAAACCTTTCTCTTGATTCAGCAGCTTGGAAACACACTTTCTGAGGAATCTACAAAGGGAAATTTCAGAGCCCATTGATACCTATCATAAAAAACCGAATATCCTCCAATAAAAACTAGAAAGAAGCTACCTGTGAAAATGCCTATGTGAATTCACCTCACACAGTAAAATTTTTCTTTTGATTCAGCAACTTGGATATGCTCCTTTTGTGGAATCTATGCAGGGACATTTCCAAGCCCATTGAAGCCTATAGTGAAAAACTGAATATCCCAAGACAAAAACTACAAATAAGCTCTCTGTGAAAACTCTGTGTAATCTGTGGATTCATCTCACAGAATTAAACCTTTCTTTTGATTCAGCAGGTTGGAAACACTCTTTTTATGAACTCTACGTAGGGAAATTTCAGAGGTCTTTGAGGCCTATAGTGAAAAACCGAATATTCACTGATGAGAAATAGAGAGATTTCTGTGAAAACGCTTTGTGATGTGTGAATTCATGTCATAAAGTTAAACCTTTCTTTGATTCAACAGATTGGAAACACTTTTTTTTTTTTCCTTTGGAATATAGGAAGGGACATTTCAAAGCCCATTGACGTCTTTAGTCCAAAACCGAATCTCTTGAGATAAAAACTAGAAAGAAGTTTTCCGTGAAAACACTTTATGATGTGCAGATTTTTCTCACAGAGCTAAAGGGTTTTTTTTTTTTTTTTCAATTCAGCAAGTTGGAAACACTCGTTTTCTAGAATCTAGGAAGGGGCATTTTGAAACCTTTTGAGGCCTACAGTGAAAATCTGATTATCAGATGATAAAAAAGAAACAAGTTCTGCATGAAAATGCATTGCAATGTGTGGATTCATCTCACAGAGTTTAAGCATTCTATTGATTCTGAAGGATGGAAACACTGTTTTTGTAGAATCTATAAAGAAAAATTTCAGAGCCCATTGGGTCCTATAAAAACTGAATACCTCGTAATAAAAACTAGAAAGAAGCTCTCTGTGAAAACACTGTGTAATCTGTGGATTCATCTCACAGAGTTAAGCCTTTCTTTCAATTTAGCAGCTTGGAAACACTCTTTCTGTGGAATAGACAAAGGAACATTTCAAAGCTGTTTGTGAGAATGCTTTGTGATGTGTGAATTGATCTCACAGGATTAAATTTTCCTTTTTATTCAGCAGGTTGGAAATACTCCTCATGTGGAATCTAAGAAGGGATATTTCCAAACCCTTTGAGGTCTGTAGTGAAAAACCAAATATCCTGTGATAAAAACTAGAAAGAAACTCTCTGTATTATCCGTGGATTCATCTCACAGAGTTAAACCTTTATTTTGATTCAGCTGGTTGAAAACACTATTTTTGTGGAATCTAAAAAGGGACATTTCTGAATGCAAAGAGCTCACACGTTTGAGGAGACCAGTTATTAGGCAACTTTTCTAACTCTGCTTCCACAAGAGTCTCCGTATTAATTACTGAATACCTATTGGGTTTTTTCTCAATCACCTGGGAGGAACCATCTATCATCCTGTCCTGAAGGGAGTTCCTCATAGGTCCGGTGGGAACTTTGTATGGTAATTAAGATTTAAATCCCCTGTTAAGAAATCTGCTGGTTAAGGGAATTATCAGTGGTTGGAGTTACCTTACCCTTTTTTAACAGAAGACCCCCATACTTTAAGATTTTTGAGTTAGTAAGCTACCTTTATGACTTATAATAATTCTGAACTGGTGAGGTGTGCTTACATCGAGGTTTCCTCTAAAAGTTATTTTTCTACTTTTAGCAAAGCAGTTGCCGCTACTGACTGAATGCATTTGGCCCATCCATGGGTTACTGGGTTAAGGATTTTTCATAGGAAAGCTACGGGTTGTCAGTGGCGTCAGTGCTTTCGGGCTATGCCATTATTTACATTGACAACAAAGTGGCACTGGAGTGTTATAGGGTCACAGAAAAGACCTTCAATTATCAATTACAGGTTTTAAATTTACACTGGCTTTTAAAGGAATAGGGCACACTTTTAAAAAAATTTTATTTCTATCCTTTTCTTTCTTTTTCTCTTTGACTCCCTCTTTGTCTCTCTCTCTCTTTCTCTCCCTTGTCTCTCTCTCTCTCTGTCTCTCTTTCTTTTTCTCTTCATCTCTCTCTCTCTCTTTCTCTCTCTCAGCCATTATAAACTTGGGGCCCTGGTGTGGGTGGTGGAGAACAGGTCCTACATAACTGCCCATGTCGAGAGGTGTATACCTAAATCGGGAGGGATGCCAGGGATGAGACTCCCTGGGTTTATAGCCTAGATGCCTAAGAACGCAGGGTAGATTTTCCTTAGATTCCTTTGGCGATACAACTTGCTAGAGTAAATGAAAGTCATTAGTACCTAGGAGGCAGGGATCAGAGGAAGTAGATTCAGAGGTAAGGAGAATTTTGGGACTAAACTTTCAAGAAAGTTGTGATTGGGAGCCAGGAGGTATAGGTCAGAAGGAAAGGTAGGGGCTCATGCATGGGTGAAGTTGAATAGAGACTTCTGGCTGCACCATGATCTCCACCGGCTAATGCTGGGAGCTGGATGCTGACAGCTTTCTGCCTCTAGTGGGTCCTTGGCTTCCCCAGGAAAATTGAAAGTGGAAGCTGGCTCCAGGCAGACCAACGTCCCCAACCCAGAAGGGCTGGGGGTTGTTAGCAAGCCCTTTCCCAGATAGCCTCACACCTGAGTCTTAAGTCCAGCCGCCATGCTAATTGTTTTTAACCAGCCAACAGGTGCCCAGTATTTCCCTACAATTCAAGGAAGGATAGGACAGAATAGCAAGTGAAAGTGGTCCAATATTACTCACTGCTTTGGAGGTCCCTTCGTGGTCGCTAAAATGTTAAGGGGGGGGGGCGTCCTTGCTCCCAGAGCTCCCAAGATGGTGGCAAGCCTCCTGTACTCTGACCTGGGGTTCCTGGCCTCACAGATTCTGTGCGGTGAGTGTTATAGCTCTATTAGGAGCCGTGGGTCACAGAAGAGAACCATAGAACCCAGTGGCTAGTGTTCAGCTTCATTAGGAGGAACTTGGGCACTTAGCACTACAGGAACAATGGCAAGCCTCTAGCCCAATCAGGAGCAGCAATGGTCGCCTCACTGGATCAGGAGCACAGCAGACACCCGGCCGGATCTGGAGGGATGGAAGTCAGAGGCAGGTCTGAGGCAGTGGCAAACAGCAGTGGTGGACGGTGAGCCAAAGCTCGACTCCAGCCATAATAAACACGGACCAGAAGAGAATGCAGTTGCAAGATTTAATAGAGTGAAAACAGAGCTCCCACACAAAGGGAGGGGACCCAAAGAGGATAGCCATTGCTGGCTCCAATGTCTGGGTTTATATCCCGATCACTGTCCCTCTCGCTGTGCTCTCAGGCCATAGACGATTGGCTATTTCTTTACCTCCTGTTTTTGCCTAATTAGCATTTTAGTGAGCTCTCTGATTGGTCGGGTGTGAGGTAAGTTGCAAGCCCCCTGTTTAAAGGTGGATGCAGTCACCTTCCCAGCTAGGCTTAGGGATTCGTAGTCAGCCTATGAATTCCAGCTAGTCCTATCTCTCAAAAGGATGACTTCAAGCGGGGAGTTTGAGACCAGCCTGGGCAACATAGTGTGGCATCATCTCTGCCAAAAAAAGAAAAAAAAAATACATGTTGAGACATTTTTGTGTAAAAAAAGAAAAAATTAAAAAATTACCTGGGCATGGTGGTGTGCACCTGTAATCCTAGTTACTTGGGAGGTTGAGCCAGGAGGATTGCTTGAGCTCCAGGAGTTTGATGATGCAGTGAGCTATCATTGTGCCACTGTGTTCCAGCCTGGGCAATAGAAAGAGACTCTGTCCAAAAAAAAAAAAAAAAGCTGAACACAGTTGCTCATGCCTGTGATCCCAGCACTTTTGGAGGCCAAGGCAGGTGGATCACCTGAGGTCAGGAGTTCAAGACCAGCCTGACTAGCATGGTAAAACCCCGTCTCTACTAAAAATACAAAATTAGCCAGCATGGTGGCACATGTCTGTAATCCCAGCTACTTAGGAGGCCGAGGCAGGAGAATCGCTTGAACCTAGGAGGCAAAAGTTGCAGTGAGCTGAGATTGGGCCATTGCACTCCAGCCTGGGCAAAAAGAGCAAAACTCTGTCTCAAAAGAAAAAAAAGGTCTACTTTTTTTTACTTTTACAATGACAATAACAGAGGCTTTTCTCTCCAGAATCTCTAAGTGAAATTGAGAATTCTCATGACCCTCAGAAGAGATATTTAAATAACAAACACATAGACCAGTGGCGGTGGCTCACACCTGTAATCCTAGCATTTTGGGAGGCTACGGCGGGCGGATTGCTTGAGGTCAGGAGTTCAAAACCAGCCTGGCCAACATGGTGAAACCCCGTTTCTACTAAAAATACAAAAAATAGCCAGGCATGGTGGCATGTGTGCCTGTAGTCCTAGCTACTCTGGAGGCAGAGGCAGGATAATTACTTGAACCCGGGAGTTGGAGGTTGCCACAGAGATCTGAAATCAAGCCACTACACTCCAGCCTGGGCAACAGAGCCCACCTAATAATTTGTGTCTTTTTTTTTTTTTTTTTTTTTTTTGAGACATATTTTCACTCTTGTCGCCCAGGCTGGATTGCAAGGGCGCGATCATGGCTCACTGCAACCTCCACCTCCTGGGTTCAAGCGATTCTCCCACCACAGCCTCCCAGGTAGCTGGGATTACAGGTGTCAGGCCTCTGAGCCCAAGCTAAGCCATCATATCCCCTATGACCTGCACGTATACATCCAGATGGCCGGAAGTAACTGAAGAATGACAAAAGAAGTGAAAATGGCCGGTTCCTGCCTTAACTGATGATGTTACCTTGTGAAATTCCTTCTTCCAGCCCATGCTGACTCAAAAGCTCCCCCACTGAGCACCTTGTGACCCCCACCCCTGCCAGCCAGAGAACGACCCCCTTTAACTGCAATTTTCCACAACCTACCCAAATCTTATAAAACGGCCCCAACCCTATCTCCCTTCGCTGACTCTCTTTTTGGACTCAGCCTGCCTGCACCCAGGTAAAATAAACAGCCTTGTTGCTCACACAAAGCCTGTTTGGTGGTCTTTCCACACAGACGCGAGTGAAAACAGGCGTCCGCCATCATGCCCTGCTAATTTTTGTATTTTTGTAGAGACAGGGTTTCACCATGTTGGCCAAGCTGATCTTGAACCCCTGTTCTCAGGTGATCCGCCCCCTCAGTCTCCCAAAGTGCTGGGATTACAGGCATGAGCCACGGCGCCTGAAGAGTTCTCTTTTCTTTGCAAAGGGCAAGGCAAACTGGAATGGATTCACCGGAGAGCAGTGGGCACGCCCTGGAAATCATCATGGTTAGCCCCGTGTGACACAGGTTAGTTTTACTGTGTGTGTTCCCCATGTGTGGTTGCCCACGTGTTGCTACCCTGGTAATCCTGCTCAGTAGGAGAGGAACCACAGGTTCAGACACTTGGTGTATGTGCCTGGCTGAGGAGCCAGTGGGGTAAAGCTAAGTCTGTGGGGTTATGACTGAAGGACTCTAAGTCAGAATCCTGCCCAGGAGGAAGGACATGGCAGCACCACAGAGCCTTTGGTGGCCTCCCATAGCCAGTCCTCCGCTGTCCCCGTGCCAGGAACTGGGGTCTGGTGCAGAGAGCCCCTTGTCCTGGGAAACGGGCTGCTGCCAGAAAGGCGGTCACCCCGGGACCCATCACATAAGGTGAGGAACCTGATGCTAAACTACTCATAGACGCCCTGCTTCTGGGTCAGGGTTTTCTATGGAGCAGAGCAGCTTCCTGGCTGCATCTATTGAAAGTCAGACTTCCACACAAGGGTCTCTCGGCACATGTGTAATTCAGCCCTTCCTCCTTCCTGTTGCCCCCGGAGACCTTGTTCCCGGTCCTGCTCACGCCCACCCGCCCCGGAGCCCCGGAGCAAGCAGCGGGCGTCTCTCGCCAGAGCCCATCAGCGCCTGATGTGCATTCGGGAGGCGCCCTGCTCCACCCGCGGGCTTTCCAAGGTGCCGCGCTGGGGGTTGCCGAGGTAGGGGTGGCGCCCCTGCTCGGCGTTCCGCATCTCTGACTCCACCGCCTCCTCCCACCCTGCTGGGAACTCCTCTAGGGTATGGGATAGGATTCATCGAGCCTGGTGAGAATGGGTGGGTGTCAAAGGGTGCGACCCTGCAGTTCCTGTCCGAGTAGCCTTCATGCATGCCCGGTGGTGGCCGTCGGGGTCACGGCCCCTCTCCCCGCCCCAGGCGCGCGGGGATGGGATCTGAGCCACCCACTGCCCTTGTGCCTTTCCTCCTCTCCCGGCTGCCCGGGTCAACCAGCGAACAGTGGGGGAACAGCAGGCAGGTCGGCAGAGTTAGATGGCCACAAAGGTGGGCCGGCTCGGTGTGATAAGGTTCCAACCGGGTCTGATCGCTTCTGTCTGCGAGCGCCGGGTCCACCAGATGTCAGCGGCGAGCTTTGGCCTTGACCGTCTACTTGGGATTTCTAACGTAGAACAGGTATCTCTGATCCGCGGCACTACCACCTGTGTCCACGAGGCGGCGCTCGTTCACTACGTTGTTTCTTCCTCTCCAACTGTTTCCACAGTGATTTCAGTTGCTCTTCATTTTTTCTTTTTTCTTTTACTTTTCTTACTCTTTCTACACACTGAAGTTGCTGTGGTTTTACATTTACTATTTTTTTAGACAGTTTGGAGTGTGAGAATGCAATCTCGGCTCACCGCAGCTTCTGTCTTCTTGGGTTCCCTCAGGTGATCTTGCCATCTCAGCCTTCCAAGTGGCTGAAAATGCAGGAATCGCTTGGTTCTGAGATACAGAAGCTGCAGTGAGCCATGATTACGCCATTGCCCTCCAGTCTGAGTGAGAGAGAAAGACCCTGTTTCAGAAAGTAAGAGAGACAGGTTAAAGAAATAACTCCTGGCCGGATGTGGTGGCTCAGGCCTGTAATCCCAGCACTTTGGGAAGGCAAGGCGGGCGGATCACGAGGTCAGGAGTTCGAGACCATCCTGGCCAACCTGGTGAAACACTCTCTCTACTAAAATACAAAAATAAGCTGAGTGTGGTGGCACGTGCCTGTAATCCCAGCCACTGGGTAGGCTGAGACACAAGAATCGCTTGAACCCAGGAGGCGGAGGTTTCTGTGAGCCAAGATTGGTCAACTGCACTCCAGCCTGGGCAGCACAGCAAGACTCTGTCTAAAAAAAAAAAAAAAAAAGAAAGAACTTCTTGAAATTACTACAATTAATTGTGAGCTAAATTACCTTTTATATTTTTGATGTCTCACTCCCACTAGTTTGTTTATTATTATTGCTATTGTTTGTTATTATTTCTTTGTACTACTGTTTGTTATTATTTTTGTTGTTTTTATTATTTATCTAGTTATTTAGAGATGGAGTCTTGCTCTATCACCCAGACTGCAGTGCAGTTGCATGCCCTTGGCTCAAATTCCCAGGTTCAAATTCGAGACCAACCTGGGCAATATGGCATAACATCATGTCTACTAAAATCTGTTACGGGTATCCGCAGGGCCGTTGGATACGGCAGGTGCAAGTTCGGAGGCTGAGGCAGGCAGTTCACTATAGAGCTCAAGAGTTTGAGACCAGCCTGGGCAACAGGCTGCAGTGCATTTGCCTGACCAAGGCCCACCGCAGCCTACTTCTCCTGAACCCAAGCAATGCTCCCACCTCAGGCAACAAAGGAGCTGAAACTGTAGGTACCTGCCATCATGGTCGGCTTTTTAATTTTTTTAAAAGTAGAGACATGGTCTCATTGTGTTCCCTGGGCTGGTCTCAAACTGCCAGGCTCAAGCGATTCTTCCACCTCAACCTCCCAAAGTATTGGGATTACAGGCGTGAGCCATGATGTGATGTTCTGCCCTCTTTTTTATTTCCTTCATTTTTCTTTTTTTCTTTCTCTTTCTTTCTTTCCTTTTCTTTTTCTTTTCTTTTTTCTTCCCTCTCTTTTTCTTCTTCCCCTCTTTCTCTCATTTCTCATTCCCTTTTTTTTTCTGTTTCTCTCTTTCTATTTTTTTCATCTTTCTTCCCTTCACATCTCTGTCTCTTTTTCTTTACATTTATATTTGCTGATCTTTTTTACTCTCTCTCTTTTCTCAGTTTGTTTCCTCCCATCCCTCCGTCTGTCTATCTCTGTGTGGATTCTGGAAGTCTCCTCATTCTGTATCCCCCTGTGTATCACAAGCCTCTGAGACTTTTGCTTGGTTGGTTTTCCTCCGTGTTGCATAAAATGCATTCACTGTTACTTTATTTCAGTACTCTGTGGACTGTCGAGAACTGGAAAAAAATTAAAAAACAGACCATGAATTTGATTGGTTTCACAAGAGACATGGGAGACCATGTATGATGAGTACTTTGCCCAATGCCCTGTTTATTCTCCCAACTGGGCTCATAAAGGTATGGACACATTTGGTGGGTTGAAAGATCTCTGTGTAGTCGTGAAGCTTGAATTATACTTGATGAGAGCGGTGATGATAGATGGGCGGCACAGAAACCTGCCCTTCTTTGGTGCCAATTGAGCACGATAACAACAGATTTAAAATGGCCTATGTCTCAACCTGATGGTCCTGTTTTTCTGCTCTGTTCTTTATGAATGAGTGGAGCCTTCTCGTGCTCCACCATTTCCTTGCATTTTTGTTTTTACTTACATTCATTCACTGTATTTATTTATTTATTTATTTATTTATTTATTTATTTGAGACAGAGTCTCGCTCTGTCACCCAGGCTGTAGTGCAGTGGTGCCATCTTGGCTCACTGCAAGCTCCACTTCCCAGGTTCAAGCCATTCGCCTGCCTCAGCCTCCGGAGTAGCTGGGACTACAAGCACCTGCCACCATGCCTGGCTAATTTTTTGTATTTTTAGTAGAGATGGTGTTTCACCATGTTAGCCAGGATGGTCTCGATCTCCTGACCTCAAGATCCACCCGCCTCGGCCTCCCAAAGTGCTGGGATTACAGGTGTGAGCCACCGCGCCCGGTCGAGGTTTATTTATTAATTTATTTCAAATGGAGTATTGTTCTGTTGCTCAGGCTGTGGCGTGGTCTCGGCTGGCTAAAATGTCTGCCTCCCTGGTTCCAGTGATTCTCCTGCCTCAGCCTCCCCAGTAGCTGGAATTACAGGCGTGTGCCACCCTAGTCAGCAACTTTTTTTTTTTTTTTTTAGTATAGATGGTTTCACCATGTTGACCAGGCTGATCTCAAACTCCTGATTTCTTGATCTGCCAGCTTTGGTCTCCAAAAGTCCTGGGATGAGAGTCGTGAGTCACTGCGCTGGGCCACCATCATTGGTTTTGACTGCAGATTCTAGATTCAAGACACACCTCATTCTGTGCCACAGAATGACTTCTTTATCCTGCCGACTCAGGAAAGCTGGGCCCCTTGTGATTCATTTTAAACCTAGAGTCAGCTCATGTTTGGAAAACAGATCCACTCCCACTCCCACTTTCAGCAGAGGGATGTGGCATGTTGGATGAGGGACTCTTCCTTATGATTTGGTCAGACAGTGGAGCCTAGGGCTGGAGCTCAGTGCGGACCAATGGCTCCCTCTACCTTGGGTTCCATTGTCCCCACCCTGGAACACAGGCCTTGGCAGATCCTGGCCCTTCCTGGCCCTTAAGGTGCTGTCAGAAACTCCAACCCGAGCATGGATGCCCCAATGACTGTGGCTCTGCCTCTCCGGAAACATTTGAAATCTATCCTCTACGGGTGGCCACCTAAAACCACAGGAGCGCAGGACACTCAGCCACCATCCAACTCACTGCTTTCGGTAAGGAATGCTGAAACTCTCTTGCTGACCCTGTCTTGACTCTAGTTCTTCAAGAGCCTGTGATCAGGGCGTAGTGAGACCAGATGTATTAAGTCAGGCCGGGTACAGTGGCTCACGCCTGCAACCCCAACACTTTGGGAGGCCGAGGCAGTAGGATCACTTGAGCTGGGGAGCTGGAGACCAGCCTTGGACAATGTGGCCAAAACCCGAGGTACTTGCCTGTTGTACCAGCTACTCAGGAGGCTGACGTGGGAGAATCACCTAACCCTAGGATGGTTGAGGCTGCATTGAGCCGTGATGGCGTCACTGCGCTCCAGCCTGGGCGACAGAGTGAGACCCTGTCACAAACAGACAGACAGACAGACAACAGATATGTCCTGTTCAGGGCAGAAGGAAAATTAACAAAATATAGTATTTAAGGTTTTTTAATTTTAAATTTCTTACTATTTATTTATTAATTTTGAGTCCAGATTATGAAACCAGCCAATTTTTGTATGTTTGTAGAAAGGAGGCTTCACCATGTTGCCAAGGCTGGTCTTGATGGCCTGGGATCAAGGGATTAATTCGCCCTCATGCTCCCAAAGTTCGGGGATGACAGGTGTGAGCCCCTGCTCCTGACAGCACTGGTTTTTTTCTTCTTTCTTTTCTTTTTTTAATCTCTTGTCTTTCCAGGAGCTTCATGGCAGAGTGTTTGGCTGACTTGTTTAAATTCGTTCTAAATAGTAATTGGGGATGTCAGCTTCTGGCCTTAAGGACTGAGCTGAGGAGTGCCCTGGTCTGTCTATCACGGGACTGTATATGTAAGAAGCAAAAAAGTCCTAACGTTTAAAATAAATAATTTTGTTCTACAGAAATACATGGATGCACCCAAAACACAGAAACGATTCTTTTAAAAGTTGTGTTAGTCCTGGTGGGTGTGCCAGTGATTCTTTTAGGTTTGGACCTTGACTGAGAGAATTTCCAGTCGGTCTCCGGACGGAAGTTCCAGATGATCCGATGGGTGAGGACTTAGGCTGCGTCTTCCAGGGGCCCTGGACAATTAGTTGTGGGGACCACCCGGGAGGGCGCAGCGACCCACTGTGCTGTGGGGGCCTCCCTTTTGCGCCTTTCCCTCCTTCTCCTGCTGATCCCAATTCATTCTGGGCTGACACTCTCATTGGCGAACGTTGGGTATCACCTAGCGGCCACTGTTACTCTGAAAACCCAGGCCTCAAAGAGGAATGACGCCCATGGAGCCTGCGCAGAGCCCAGGCAATTGTGTCTTCTCAACTGCGCCCACCCCCGCCCACGCCTCCAAGTTCCTCCCTCCCTTGTTGTCTAGGGAATCTCCACCCTGTCGACTGGGTCTGATTGTTCTTTCATCAGTTAAAAAATAAATAAATATGCCGGGCGTGGTGGCTTACACATGTAATCCCAGCACTTTGGGAGGCAGAGGTGGGTGGATCACGAGGTCAGGAGTTCAAGTCCAGCCTGGCCAGTATGGTGAAACCCCATCTCTACTAGAAATACAAAAAATTAACTGGACATGGTGATGCACGCCTGTAATCCCAGCTACTTGGGAGGCTGAGGTAGGAGACCTGCTTGAACCCGGAGGTGAAGGTTGCAGTGAGCTGAGATGGTGCCACTGCACTCCTGCCTGAGTGACAGAGTGAGACTCCGTCAAAAAACAAACAAACAAACAAAAAAGGCCAAGGGCTGTGGCTCATGCCTATAATCCTAGCACTGAGGGAGGCCGATGCGGGCAAATCACCTGAGGTCGGGAGTTCGAGATCAGCCTGACCAACATGTTGAAACCCTGTCTCTACTAAAAACACAAAGTTATCAGGTGTGGTGGCACTTGCCTGTAATCCCAGCTACTTGAGAGGCCAAGGAAAGAGAATCAGCTGAACCCGGGAGGCAGAGGTTTCCGTGAGCCAAGATTGCCATCCCAAAGTGCTGAGATTACAGGCGTGTGCCACTGCGCCCGGCTATCTGTAATTTCTATGTGGACTTTCTTTTTTTTTAAATTTAATTTAATTTAATTTTTGTTTCTTTTGAGACAGAGTCTTGCTGTGTCACACAGGCTGGAGCACAGTGGCGCATTTGTGGCTCATGGCAACCTCCATCTCCCAGGTTCAAGCGATTTTCCTGCCTCAGCCTCCTGAGTAGCTGGGCCTATAGGCATGCACCACCACACTCAACTAATTTTTATATTTTTAGTAGAGACAGGGTTTTGCTGTGGTCTCCAGGCTGGTATAATTTCTTAACTCAGCTCATTTCTTGACTGGGGACCATGGACATTTGGGCCGCTTGCTCATTTAACTTACTTGTGCTTCAGGATCTGTTTGGACCCGATCAGGTTCATAGCACTTCCGTGTCACACTAGAGTGCTGCTGTGCACACCCACTTATGCCCAGTGTGTGATGAGCGGCTCAGCTCACATGGTAACTTCGTGGCCCCATGGTTGGGTGTTAGGTTTCTACTAACAGCCACAGGCTAGCTGAGAGAGCCCTGTCACTGGCTCGTAAGAATGGTGGTTATCTGCAGATAATGGCAGAGCCTTACTCCGAAATCCTCAGGGCCTCCACTGTGATTCGGAATAGCCTATGTCTCAAACAGATGGTCTTGTTTTTCTGCTCTGGTCTTTAGAAACAAGTGGAGCCTTCCCGTGCTCTGCCACCTCCTTGCATTTTTTTTTTTTACATTAATGTATTCATTCATTCATTTTGTTTGTTTGTTTGTTTGTTTTTAGACAGAGTCTCACTCTTTCGCGGAGGCTGGAGTGCAGTGGTAGGATCATAGATCACTGTGACCTTGAACTGCTGGCCTTAAAGCGATCCTCCTCTGCCTCAGCCACCCGTGTAGCTGGGCCTACAGGCGCGGGCACGAGCCACAACACAGCACAACGCTCGGCTAATTATCTTCCTTCTTGTTTTATGGTTTTCTTATTTCTTTTCTGAGACAAGTTCTCCCTCTGTCACCCGGGCTGCAGTGTAATTGTTCCCGGATGAAACTGAGGGTTGGGCTGCTTATTCTCGAGGTCTGATAAGGAGATGCAGATGAATTGAAAAAGGAGGGAGTTTTTATTTCTGTGATCACTTACAGGGAGAAGGCCTGGAAATATCGCCAGACCGACTCAAAATTACAAAGGTTTACAGAGCTTATATACCTTCTAAGCTATCTATCTAAGCGTAAGAGTGCATTCATCTAAAGACGGAAGAAATTGACTTTTTTATTTTTTGAGACAGAGTTTCCCTCTGTTGCCCAGGCTGGAGTGCAGTGGTGAGATCTCAGCTCACTGCAGTCCCTACCTCCCGAGCTCAAGTGGTTCTCGTGCCTCAGCCTCCCGAGGAGCTGGGATTACAGGCGCCCATCACGACGCCCCTGCTTATTTTTGTATTTTTCTTACAGACGGGGTTTCGTCATGTTGACCAGGCTGGTTTGGAACTCCTGACCTCAGGTGATCCGCCCACCTCGGCCTCCCAACGCACTGCGGCGACGGTGACGGGCGTAGGCCGCCACAGCCAGCCTTGTTTTGCCGCTGGAGGTGAGCTCTCCCGCTGTCACAGCACACACCGGTCTGCAACGGGGGCTGTGGCGCCCTCGTGCGTGCGTAGGCGCGTGCGTTTCTCCACGTTTTCCCGAGTCCTGGCGCTTCTTTCCCCGCAGGGGCTCTGATTGATTAGTTGTGAGGAGCTCCTGGGAGGGCGCCGCGCTGACACTTCCATCCGTTGTCGTCGGGCGTCATCTAGCGGTCACCGTTTTTGAAGTCTAGGCGGCCCACGCCGGGTAAGGAACGAGTGTGGCTTCTCTCCGCTCCCCCGCCCCCACCCCCACCCTCAGAGGCTCGCCCTACCTCTCTCCATCCGTCCCCCACTCCCTGGTTGCCCAGAAAACCTCTGGAGATCCTGGCTGGGCCAGATTGTTGATCCTTTTGATCAGTTGGTTCCTTTTCTTTCTTCGTGTGTTTGACCCGCGTGGACTTCTACAGATGGCGCCCCACACTAGGCCTTTTCGTTAGTGGGGAATTTTCTGATTCTCCCCAGATGTTGTGAAAGCAGGTAGATGTCAAGTGTGTGTGACTAAATGGCACTTCCTAGCAATAACCCGAAGAGTATGGAGAAAGAAACATGCACTGCGCATCTTTCAAGGCAGCAATGGCAGCACTATGAATTTAGGTGTCATTTCTGGAGTCAGCTTGTTTCCTGAGTTGCCCTCTGTGTCCCCTCACCCATCCCAGGCTTGAAAACATTCCAGAGTAAACTACTGTACCGCTGTCCCTTCCACCTCCTCTTTCTGTCCCCCCGCCCCACCCCACCTCAGTTTCTCTCCTTCGACTCGAACAGCTTCCGTCTTTCACTCTCCCTCACTCCCTAGGGAAATGCAACCACCCTGGCTTGGCTGCCATAGTCACTTTTTATCCTTACGTTATGTTTAATATTTTTCTTTCCCCGGCTGCATATTGGTAAAGTTGAAAGTGCCTCATAACCCTGCCCTGGGCCTTACTATTCTTTAGAGATTTCTGTTTGTTTGTTTTCTTTTTCTTGTTTTTTTTTTTTTTTTTTTTTTTTTTTATCTTTCTTTCCTTAATTTCTGTCTTCCGAATTTCATTCTCCAGTTCTTTCTTTCTTTCTTTCTCTTTTTCTTTCTTCCTCTTTCTTCCTTCTTTTTCTTTATTTTCTTTCTTTCTCTATCTCTTTCCATATTTCTCTCTTCCTCCTTCTTTTTTATTTTTCTTTCTTTTCTGTTTATTTTTTTGAGATGGAGTCTTGCTGTCACCCAGGCTGAAGTGCAGTGGCGCAATCTCGACTCATGGCAACCTTCGCCTCCTGGGTTCAAGAGATCCCTCTGCCTCACTCCTCGCCCCCCCCACCCCGTAGCTATGACTACAGGCGCGCCACCACGCCCGGGTATTTGCTGTATTTTTAGTAGAGACGGGGCTTCACCTCATTGGCCAGGCTGGTCTCTAACACGTGACTGGGTGATCCGTCCGCCTCGGCCTCCCACATTGCTGGGATTACAGATGAGAGCCACCAAACTCGGCCATTATTATTTTATTTTATTTATTTATTTATTTATTTGAGACGGAGTCTTGCCCTGTCACCCAGGCTGGAGTGCAGTGGCGCTATCTCGGCTCACTGCAACCTCTGCCTCCTGGGTTCACGCTGTTCTCCTGCCTCAGCCTCCTGAGTAACTGGGACAACAGGTGCCTGCCACCACACTAGGCTTTTTTTTATTTTTTATTTTTTATTTTTTTAATTTTTCAGGAGAGATAGGGTTTCACCGTGTTAGCCAGGATGGTCTGGATCTCCTCACCTCGTGATCCGCCCCCCTGGTGGGGGTTAGGGTTATCCAGTCAGTGGCGCCAGCGTGGGAACCCTCCAATCAGGCGGGCCGTTGGAGAGGAGGGGCGGGCATGGCTTCCAGCCTTTGGCCGGAACTTTGTCTCTTGCTCGCGCCGGAACTTGGGATCTATCTCATCTCCACTCTTCCACCTTCTCCACCTCGGGAGCTCCGGGCGACTCCTCACAGCCTCTGTTGCCCTGTGATCTGCTGTCCTTGGGGACGCATCGCTAAGATGCCAGGACCTCCTGGAAGCTGGGAAATGGTGAGTATGCGGGGTTCGGCGTCCCGAGAGGGGAGAGCAGGCTGTGAAACCGGCAGGATCGGCCTCCCCAAGGTCAGCTCCGAGTCTCGGGCGCAGCGTGTCCCTCAGTCCCCTGTGGCTGCAGGATGGTGGCTGGGCCAGCAGCGGGGGCCTCCGCGTCCCGCCCGTGCCGTCAGGGCCAGTCCCTGCGCGGAGTCCTGCTACCCGCCCAAAGCCCTGAGTGTTCCCCAGATCGTCCGGGGCGCCAGGTGGGTCATCAGGGCAGAAACCCGAAACGGTGTGTGCGTGGGAGGAGCTGCGGCCCGTGGGGTCCCCAGTCTGTCTTGTGAAAAATTAAAGGGAGTCCATGTTAAAACGTTAACCAGTTTATTTGAGCAAACAGTGACTGGTGAAATGGAAAGCACCCACCCCACGCGAGGGGCATGAAGGAAATGTTTTTATAAGGTGCATGGGAAAGCAACCCAAGCTAAAAAATTGGTTAGAGTGGGCCGGGCGCCGTGGCTCACGCCTGTAATCCCAGCACTTCAGGAGGCAGAGGCAGGTGGATCACCTGAGGTCGGGAGTTGGAGACCAGCCTGACCAACATGGTGAAACCCTGTCTCTACTAAAAGTATGAAATCAGCCGGGTGTAGTGGTCATGCCTGTAATCCCAGCTACTCGAGAGGCTGAGGCAGGAGAATCGCTTGAATGCGGAAAGTGGAGGTTGCGGTGAGCCGAGATCACGCCATTGCACTCCAGCCTGGGCAACAAGAGCCAAACTCTATCTCAAAAAAAAAAAAAAAAAAAAAAAAAAAAAAAAAAAAAGGCTAAAATACATGAACTAAATGGTTGTCAACAGCTCCTGCAGCTGTATTACTGTTAACAGTTTTACTATTAGTACTTAGGACTTTAATTATATATAATCTATATGTAGAAATAAGCTTATTTTTTTTTTCCAATTTGAGTGTTTCTTTTCTTGTATTTCTCAATTATTCTGTCCTGATTTGTATTACAATTTTGATCGGAAGTGATGAACGCAACTATCATTGTCTTGTTCCTGATCTTAGGGAGGAAGTTTTTAGTCTTTCACTATTGCATGTAATGGTAGTTTTGAGTTTTTTATATGTACTTTTTATTAATGTTGAGGAAGTTTTAGTCTCTATCTAGTTTACTAAGTGCTGTTATCATAAAGGTGTTTTGGATTATGTCAAATTTTTCTCTATCAATTGAAATGATCATGTTGTTTTCTAAAATTCCTTCTACTGAGTTGGTATATTGCATTGACTAACTGCAATTGTTAGAGTGAGAAACATTGGAGTTACAGCTTTTAATGTTTAAAACAATACATCAGTGAAGCCATCTGGTTCTGGACTTTTCTTGTTAGTATGTTTTTGATAACTTATGCAGTCTTTTGCTAGTTATAGGTTGTATTAGAGAAATAGAAGCAATAGAGTAAATATCTACATCTACGTCTGTATCTGTGTGTGTATTCATGTACGTATATATATGTGTGTTAATATATGGGACAGAGCCCTTTAGAGTTGCTATGGCAGTGTCTGTGCAGGGGCCCTTTCTCAGCCATCTCTGGGCTGATTTGGAGAACCCTCTGTTCTTCCACTCACCTCATTTCAATGCTGGCCTTTGTTGGCAGCAGCAAGCTTTTGCCCCTCGCCAGATGAAACAGTGTTACCCCATTAACATCCTTTTGCCAATCTCCTGTGTGGAGCTCTGCACAGACAGTAACTGGCAGCCAGATTTGGAAGCCTCAGAGCTATGGCTGGCCATCACTGCTGCTCCTTATACCCCATGCAACTTTCTGCTCCCCAGATGAGGCATAGGATTATGTCTACACAGACCTTCAGCCTTGGAAGGCACCAGATAACAGTCCCAGGACTCAGAACAATCATTGGGGTAGATGAGTACCACAGCAGCACTTGCCTCTCTACTTTGCCAGCCATAACCTGGTGTGTAAACATAATGAGCCACCAATATTCTAACATCCTAACAATGTGCTCCTGCTGAGAATGGGCCAGCCTTGTATGACATTCCCCTACACACACAGTTTGGCATTAAATATTTATACTTTTGCATTTGGATTATTTTACATAGTAGAATGTCTTCAAGATTCATCCATATTGTAGCATGTATCAGCATTGCTTTTTTTTTTTTTTTTTTTTTTTTTTTGAGATGGAGCCTCTCTTTGTCACCCAGGCTGGAGTGCACAGCAATGCAATCATGACTCACTGCTGCCTCAAACTCCCCAGGCTCAAGTGATCCTTCTGAAGCAGATGGACCTCCCCTGTGGCTGGAACCACAGGCACTCACCATCAAGGCCAGCACATTTTTGTACATTTGTAGAGACAGCATTTTGCTATGTTGCTCAGGCTGGGCTCAAAGTCCCAGTCTCAAGAAATCCTCTCATCTTTGCCTCCCAAGTTCTGAGATTATAAGCATGAGCCATCATGCCCATCAGCACTGGATTCATTTTTAGGCTAAATAATATTCCTTTTTGTGTCCATACCACATTTTCTTTATCTATTTATCTCTTAGAAGATATCTAGATTTGTTTTTACATTTTGTACTGTAAATGATGCTACTATAAAAATTGGTGTGAAAGTATCAGTGCATAAGTGAATAAAATTTTAAAACCTACAGTTCTTAGATTGAATAACAGGGGCCAGACATGGTGGCTCCCACCCGTAATCCAAAACTTTGGGAGGCCGAGGCAGACAAATCACTTAAGCTCAGGAGTTTGAGACCAGCCTGGGCAACATGGCGAAACCCCGTCTCTACTAAAAATTTAAAAATTAGCTAGATGTGGTCTCCATCCTTGTAGCCCCAGCTATTGGGAAACTGAGGGACGAGAATCGCTTACGCCCCAGAGGCAGAGGTTGCAGCTTAAGTCCTTGCATTTAATTATTTTGGGTACACTTGTAGTTGAAACATATGGAAGTGTTCCACCTGTTGCTGAAACGTGGTAATTCTATGTAGAACTTTCTAATGAACTGCCAAATTATTTGTCATAGTCGATAAACCATTTTATATTCTCAACAGCCATGCACCAGGGTTCCACTTCCCCCACATCCTAGCCAGTACTTGTTCTTTTTCATTTTTTGTTATTTTGGTTTTTATATAGCTGCCCTAATAGATTTAACTGGGTATCTCATTGTGGTTTTGATGTGCGTGTCCCTCATGACTGGTGATGCTGAGCATTTTTCTGTAAACTTATTGACCCAATATAGATTAAAGTCCTCTTCCTTTTTATAAATGCTGTTGTTGTTTTGTTCTGTTGTTGAGCCTTAGAAGTTCTTTATACATTCTGCCTATTATATTATACCTTATATACCTAGTCAGATACATGATTTGCAAATCTTTTCTCCCATTTGCTGGTTGTCATTTCACTCTGTCGTTCATGCTTTTCTTAACAAATTTTAGTAGAGGTGCTTTTTTTTAAAATCAAAAAACACAGCTGAGTGTTTTTCATATCAAAAAAACAAAAGTTTCATATTTTAATCAAGTCCAGTTTATCTGTTTTTTATTTTGTGGCCTATGCTTTTGGTGTAACCATCAAGAAACCATCACCAAATTTAATGTTACAAGATTTTTGCATATCCTTTTTCCTAAGAGTTTTTAAAGTTTAACTTTTTAAAACTTTTATATTAGGTTTGGGGTTACATGTGAAGGTTTGTTACAAGGTAAACATATGTCGCAGGGGTTCACTGTACAGATGATTTTATCACCCAGATATTAAGCCCAGTACCCAATAGCTATCTTTTTTCTTCCCTCCCTCCTCCCACCCTCTAATTTCAAATGGACCTGAATGTCTGTTGTTTTCCTCTTTGAGTTCCTAAGTTCTTATTTAGTTCCTACTTACAACTGAGAACATGTGGTATTTGGTTTTCTGTTCCTGTGTTAGTTTGCTAAGGATAATAGCCTCCAGCTACATCCATGTTGCCAAAAAAGACATAATCTCTTTATTTTATGACTGCATAGTATTCCATAATGTATATGTGGCACATTTTATCTAATCTGTTACTGATCGTATTTAGGTTGATTCCATGTCTGCTATTGTGAATAGGGCTGCAATGAACATTTGAATGTATGTGTCTTTATGGGAGAATAATTTCTATGTCTCTGGGAATATACACAGTAATGGGATTGCAAGCAGACCTATTGAATGGTAGTTCTGCTGTTAGCTCTTTGAGGAATTGCCAAACTGCTTTCCATAATGGTTGAACTACACTCCCACCAACAGTGTATAAGTTCCCATTTCTCTACAACCTCACCAGCATTTATTGTTTGACTCTTTAACTATAGCCATTCTGACTAGTGTGAGATGGCATCTCTTCGTGGTTTCTTTCTTGTTTTTTTTCTTTTTTGAGATGGAGTCTCACTCTGTTGCCAGGCTGGAGTGCAGTGGCACGATCTCAGCTCACTGCAGCCTCCTCTGCCTCCAGGGTTCAAGCAATTCTCATGTCTCAACCTCCTGAGTAGCTGGGACTACAGGCACGTGCCACCACACCCAGCTGATTATTTTGTATTTTAATAGAGACGGGGTTTCACCATGTTGCCCAGGCCGGTCTTGAATTCCTGAGCTCAGGCAATCTACCCGTCTCGGCCTCCCAAAGTGCTGGGATTACAGGCATGAGCCACTGCACCCTGCCTTGGATTTTACATAGAATTTAAAGAGCTAATGATCCCCTTGAAGTTCTTTCATCACCTTCCCAGACATACAGGAAGCCTAGTTAAGAACGTCTGGGTTAGGGGTTCTGTGCGGTCTCTGAATCAGGGTGTAAGAAATGGACAGGACCTCAGAGTTCAATGAATATAATCCTCATCAAGTCAGATTTTACAGATTCAGTCAATGAGGCCCAGAGAGTTTTCATGGCTGACTCATAGCATAGCTGGTGGAGACCTATATCTAGGTTTTCTGAATCCCAGTTGTCACACAGTGTTGTGTTAATATACTGTGTTTAAAAGAAATGTAAAGAAGGAGAGACTGGCTGGGGGCAAAAAAAGCAATAGTTATTCCTAGGATGTATGGGTTGACTATTAGTCGGCTTCGTTTTTTGTGATTAGTTTAGATTAGTTTTCTAGCTTCAACCCAAAGAGACCAAGCCTGAAGCTCCCTTGTAGCTCCTTACTTTGGATCTGTGACTAAATCCTGATGGATTATCTGAGCAAGATCTGTGGAAAGGCAGACAGTGGGGCCTGGAGACATCATGAATTCTAAATGGCTGATGTCATTACAAAAACCATAAGCAAGAAAGAATCTACTGTTTCCAGGAAGTGGGGGGAAAGTTTTCTAAGGAGAAAGTATGAGTCTTGAAGACGGAGGGTAAGGGTTATGTAGCAAAGAAGAGGTTGTTGGGTGGTCCCTGTAGGCTGGGGGTGAGAGAGGGGTGCACAGCAGGCTGGGGTATGAGCGAGGCAAGCTCAGAGATCATTTTTGTTTTTGCTTTTTGACCAATGAAATGTTTAATTTTTTTAGTTTTAAAATTTTAAAATTTTATTTTTTTGATCAGTGCAATGAGGGGTGGTTTTGGGGATGTCTGGGAGCCATCTAAGAGGTTTATTAAGCTGGAGATTATCAAAGTAAGATTTTCATTTTAGATAGTTGCTTTTACATGGAAGATAGATCTAAGATATTTTATTCAGTTAAGTGTTAGAGTGCAGTTGTCCAGATTATGAATCATTCATTCATTGATCCAACTTTACAAAGCTCATAATATAAGCCAGGCACTGATCTAGACAAGAAAAGATGGTCTAAAGTAGCACAGTGACAATGGAGATGGAGTTATATAACCAACAATACATACTGAGGAGACAGATTTGAGAAATACTTAGGAGTTAAAAATCAGTAGGACCTGATGACTAATGAGGGCAGTGTGGAGTGGAGTTAAAATAATAAGGATATTGACAGATGCTTGAGGCAAATATGTCCAATATTTTAGAATTATACAATAAATTTAAAGGAATTTTCTATCAGGAGTCCCAGAAAGATTAAAACCCAAATGCTAATACATGAAGATCAAAACAGCCTTCATTTGCAACACCTTTGAATGAGGAGACTACTTTGGACTTTGTTATTTTATTTCTCCAAGGCAGAGATACAGACCTGCCCAAGGGAGGTAATTATATCATCTACCAAATTGTAAGTTTAACTGAGAGAGGTTGAAATAAAAAGTACAAAAGTCTTCCTGGGCCTCTCTCTCAACAGCCTCATGGTAAGCCATCCCTACCAGAATTCTAATTTTATCAAAATCGGGTTGCTCTCATGTAATTTTAGAATAAGCTTTTAAAAACTGAGAGCAGCAAGAACATCAAGTGAACACAGATGGGCTGAGGGGAAGAGTGAATTGGGTAAAGTTTATAAGAATAAAAAAGAAGAGGAGATTTTACTAATGCTACTTTCAAAGGCAAAAGAGCTAGTCAAAGCACTTCTTTTTTCTTTCTTAATTCCTTATCTACTACTACAAAT
Organism: Macaca fascicularis; assembly: GCF_037993035.2. Taxonomy (NCBI): domain Eukaryota; kingdom Metazoa; phylum Chordata; class Mammalia; order Primates; family Cercopithecidae; genus Macaca; species Macaca fascicularis. Next base: position 203,025,061 of record NC_088376.1, read on the forward strand.
AAAGAGCAAAATGGAAATAAACAAAATCAGGTATGTGCTGTAAATGCCTTTAAAGACACCTCCTTCATAGTTCACTGTGTTGTATACATCATAATGTCTTGCTGGGCAGGCTGCCCAGCTCACCTTCTAATCTCACAGTTCTGTGAAATGAAAAGCAAAATGTAATATTTACAATCCTGGGACTGAATCCCTGGCAAAATAGAAGGATTTGATTTTCTCATCTGCTCACAACTAGCTGGCTTAGTACCTAAGCAGGGTACCAGGGATCTGTTTCTATTTGTTGCCACAGGGCAGGGAACTAGAATCAGGCCCTGAATCTAAAGTCCTGACATGTCTCAGACAAACAAAAACTGACAGAATTCATCACCACTAGACCAGCTTTATAAGAAATGCCCAAGGGAGTCCCACCTCTGGAAGTGAAATGATAATTACTATCAAGAAAACACAAAACAGTATAAAACTCACTGGTAGAGCACACACAAAGGGAGAAAGAGAAAAGAATCAAACTTTATCACTACAGAAAGACCACCAAATTATAAGGATGAACAATAAGAGGGGAAGAAAGAAACAAAGGATATATTAAAAAAACAGAAAATAGTTAACAATATGACAGAAGTCCTCACCTAGCAATAATAGTCTTGAATGTAAACTGATTAATTTTCCCCCCTTTAAATATATAGACTGGCTGAATGGATTAAAAAACATGGCCCAACTCTAGGTTGCCTACAAGAAATTCACTTCATCTGTAAAGACACACATAGACTGGAAAGGTGGGAAAAGATATTACATGCAAACAGAAACTAAAAGCAAACAGGGTAGCTGTACTCGTATCAGATAAAACAAACTTTAAGTCAAAAGTAATTTTAAAAAGACGAAGGCTGTTATGTAATGAAAAAGGGATCAATTCAGCAAGAGGACGTAACAGTTCTAAATATATATGTACCCAACAGTAGAGCACCAAGATATATAATATAAACCAAATATTATTAGATCTAAAGGGAGACATAGATGCTAATACAATAGCTGGAGAATTCAACACCCCATTCTCAGCACTGAACAGATTGTCTAGATAGAAAACCAATAACAAAACACTAGATTTATACTACACTTTAGGCTGGACGCAGTTGCTTACACCTGTAGTCCCAGCACCTTGGAAGGCCGAGGCAGGCAGGTCCCTTGAATCCAAGAGTTTGAGACCAACCTGACCAACATGGTAAAACCCCCTCTCTACTAAAAATACAAAAATTAGCCCAGCATGGTGGTACAATTGTTTTTGTAATTGTCTGTTGTTTTTCAATAACTAGTTCTCCGAAGCAGCGCTGAATGAATGCCTCAAGGGGCTCACACAACTTGTTCCGGGTCTTAGTGACCGTTGTCTGTGTCCATGTTCAATTGAGTTCAAATTTATATTTAATTTTTCCTCTACAATGTCCCACATTATCTTTATTCAACCTGTCATTGATGGGCATTTAGGTTGATTCCATGTCTTTACTATTGTGAATAGTGCTGCAATAAATATTTACATGCTTGTGTCTTTATGTAGAACAATTTATATACCTCTGGGTATATACCCAGTAATGAGATTGATGGGTCAAGTGATGGTTCTGCTTTTAGCTCTTTCGAGGAATTACCATACTGCTTTCCACAATGGTAGGGCCAGTGTACACTCCAACATTGTATATGTTGTCTTTCTGCACAACCTTGCCAGCATCTGTTATTTTTTGACTTTTTAATAGTAGCCATTCTGACTGGTGTGAGATGGTGTCTCACTTTGCCTTTGATTTGCATTTCTCTAATGATCAGTGATATTGAGCTTTGTATTCTATGGTTGTTGGTCAAATGTATGTATTCTTTTGAAAAGTGTTCATGTCTTTTGCCCACTTTTTAAATTTTTTTTTATTTCCATAGGTTTTGGGGCAACAGGTGGTATTTGGTTACATTAGTAAGTTCTTTATTGGTGATTTGTAAAATTTTGGTACATCCATCACTTCATCAGTATACACTGAATCCAATTTGTAGCCTTTTATCCATCACCCCCTTTACCCCTTTCCCCGTGAGTGTCCAAAGTCCATTGTTATTCTTATGCCTTTGCATCCTTATAGCTTAGCCCCCTCTTATAAGTGAGAATATATGATGTTTGGTTTTCCATTCCTGAGTTACTTCACTTAAATTAATAGTCTTCAGTCCCATCCAGGTTGCTGCAATTGCCATTAATTCATTTCTTTTTATGGCTGAGTAGTACTCCATCCTACATATATACCACAGTTTCTTTATCCACTCATTGGTTGATGGGCATTTGGATTGGTTCTACATTTTTGCAATTGCAAATTGTGCTGCTATAAATACATGTGTAAAAGTATCTTTTTTGAATAATAACTTCTTTTTTTCCTCTGGGTACATAGCCAGTAGTGGGATTGCAGGATCAAATGGCACTTCTACTTTTAGTTCTTTAAGGAATCTCCACACTGTTTTCCATAGTGGTTGTACTACTTTACATTTCCACTGGCAGTGTAGAAGTGTTCCCTTTTCACCACATTCACACCAACATCTATTATGTTTACATTTTTTTATTATGACCATTCTTGTGGGAGTAAGGTGGTATCGCATCATGGTTGTAATTTACATTTCCCTGATTATTAGGGATGTTGAGCATTTTTTCATATGTCTGTTGGCCATTTGTATACCTTCTAAGAATTGTGTATGACCATACTGCCAAAAGCAATCTACACATTCAATGCAATTGCCATCAAAATACCACCATCATTCTTCACAGAACTACAAAAAACAGTTTTAAAATTCATATGGAACCATAAAAGAGCCCGCATGGCCAAAGCAATACTAAGAAAAAAGAACAAATCAGAAGGCATCACATTACCTCATTTCAAACAGACCATAGTCACCAAAACAGTATAGTTCTGGTATAAAAATAAGTACATAGACAAGTGGAACATAATAGAGAATGCAAAATTAACCCAAATGTTTACAGCCATCTGATCTTTGACAGAGCAAACAAAAACAAAGTAGGGAAAGAACACCCTACTCAACAAATGGTGCTGGGATAATTGGCAAGACACATGTAGGAGAATGAAACTGGATCTTCATCTCTTACCCTATACAAAAATCAACACGAGATGGATCAAGGACTTAAATCTAAGACCTGAAACTATAAAAATTCTGGAAGATGACATCGAAAAAAAACCTTTAGACATTGGCTTAGGCAAGGATTTCATGACCAAGATTCCAAAAGCAAATGCAAGAAAAACAAAGATAAATAGGTGGAATTTAATTAAACTAAAGAGCTTTTTCATGACAAAAGGAACAGCAGAGTAAACAGACAATTCACAGAATGGGAGAAAAATCTTCACAACCTGTATATCTGACAAAGGACTAATATCCAGATTCTACAACGAGCTCAAACAAATTACCAAGAAAAAAACAAACAATCCCATCAAAAAGTAGACTAAGAACGTGAGTAGACAATTCTTTGGCCACTTTTTAGGAGGGTTGTTTATTTTTCTCTTGTAAATTTATTTAAGTTCCTTGTGTTGAATATTAGACCTTTGTCAGATACATAGTTTGTAAACATGTTTTCTCAGTCTGCAGGTTGTCTCTTCACTCTATCGATAATTTCTTTTGCTGAGCAGAACTTTTAAGTTTAATTAGATGCCACTTGTCAATATTTGCACTTGTTATAATTGTTTCTGATGCCTTTATCATGAAATCTTTCCCTGCTTTTATGTCCAGGGTGGTATTGCCTAGGTTGTCTTCCAGGGTTTTTATAGTTTTGGGTTTTATGTTTAAGTTTTTAATCCATCTTGAGTTGGTTTTTGTATATGGTGTAAGGAAGAAGTCCAGCTTCAATCTTCTGCATATGGCTTGCCAGTTATCCCAGAACCATTTATGGAATAGGGAGACTTTTCCCCATTGCTTGTTTTTGCCAGCTTTGTCAAACATTACATGGTTGTAGGTGTGTTGTCTTATTTCTGGGCTCTCTACACTGTTCCATTGGTGTGTGTGTCTGTTTTTGTACCAGTACCATGCTGTTTGGGCTACTGTAGTGCTATAGTATGGTTTGAAGTCGGGTAATGTGATGCCTCAAGCTTTGTTCTTTTTGCTTAGGATTGCTTTGGCTACTTAGGTTCTTTCTTGGTTCTATATAAATTGTTAAATAGCTTTTTCTAATTCTGTGAAGCATGTCATTGGTAGTTTACTAGGAATAGCTTTGGGCAGCATGGCCATTTAAATGATATTAGTTCCTTCTCTCCATTAACATGGAATAATTTTTCATTTGTTTGTGTCTTCTCTGACTTCTTTGAGTAGTGTTTTGTAATTTTCATTGTAGAGATCTTTTACCTCCCTGGTTAGCTGTATTCCTAGGTATTTTATTCTTTTTGTGGAAATTGTGAATAAAATTGCCTCTCTGATTTGTCCCAGTTTGGCTCTTCTGGTGAATAGGAATGCTAGCAAATTTTGTGTACTGAAACCATGTGGAAGTTGTTATCAACTTAAGGAGCTTTTTGGGTCACAACTATAGGGTTTAAATAGAGAATTATGTGGTCTGCAAACAGAGGTAGTTAGACTTCTCTTTCTATTTAAATACCCTTTATTTATTTCTCTTGTCTGATTGCTCCAGCAAGGACTTCTAATACTATGTTGAATAAGAGTGGTGAGAGAGGGCATCCTTGTCTTGTGCTGGTTTCAAGGAGAATGCTTCCAGATTTTTCCCATTTGGTATAGTGTTGGCTGTGAGTTTGTCATAGGTGGCCTTTATTTGAGGTATGTTCCTTCAATACCTCATTTATTAAGAGTTTTTAACATGAAGCATTGTTCAATTTTTACTGAAAGCCTTTTCTGCATCTATTGAGACAATTGTGTGGTTCTTATCTTTCGTTTTATTTATGTTATGAATCACATTTTATTGATTTGCCCATGATGGACCAACCTTCCATTCAGGGAAGAAGCCTACTTCACTGTGGTCAATTACCCTTTTGATGTGCTGCTGGATTCGGTTTGCAGGGATTTTGTTGTGGGTTATGGAATGGATGTTCATCAAGGATACTGGCCTGAAGCTTTCTTTTTTTGTTGTGTCACAGCCAGGCTTTGGTATCAGGATGATGCTGGCCTCGTAGAACAAGTTGGGAAGAAGTCCCTCCTCCACTATTTCTTGAAATAGTTTTAGTAGGAATGGTACTAGGTCTTTGTACATCTGTTAAAATTTGACTGTTAATCTATGAGGTCCTGGGATTTTTTTTTTTCTTGGTTGGTAGGCTGTTTTTTACTGATTCAATTTTTGGAGATCATTATTGGTCTGCTCAGGGACTGAATTTCTTCCTGCTTCAGTCTTGAGAGGGCGTATGTGTCCAGGAATGTATTCATCTCTTCGAGGGTTTCTAGTTTGTGTGTGTAGAGGTGTTCGTAATAGTTGTTGATTGTTATTTTTATTTCTGTGGGGTCAGTGGTAACATTCCCTTCATCATTTATAATTGCATTTATTTGAATCTTCTCTCTTTTCTTCTTTATTAGTCTAGCTAGTGCCTATCTATCTTATTAATTTTTTCAAAAAACCTTGATTAAGTGATCATTTGAACAGTTTTTTATGTCTCAATTTCTTTCCATTCACCTCTGATTTTAGTTATTTCTTGTCTTCTGCAAGCTTTGTGGTTGATTTCTTCTTGCTTTTCTAATTCTTTCAGTTGTGATGTTAGGTTGTTAATATGAGATCTCTCTAACTTTTTGATGTGGGCATTACTTCTTATGCCCTACCCTAACTTTTCTCCTTCTCCTAGAAAACTCAGAACCATGCTTTGTAAACCAATTCAAACTTTCTCAGTGAATCATCCTGATCTCCCTGAGGCAAAGTTAGCAATTTTCCATTACATGTTTCTCTTTCTCTGTAATAATATCTAATGCAACAATGCAAGTGTTTCATTCCTTCATTCATGCGGGGAACTCCCTTTGGCTGAGACAAAGACTTAAAGCTTTGAAAGCTTTGTCCTTTCAACATTAATAAAGATCTATTTAGAAAGTCTCCATTTTTACAGAAAAGATATATAAATACCAATGAAAATAATGATAAAATTATTATTTTAATTTGAAATGAAAATAAATATAAAATTATATGACATACAATTATATTGTGGAAAGATTGAATAAATAAGTGAAGTAAGCTCTAAGAGAAAAAAGATGTTATAAAATGAGACATAAATGAAAAACCTGGGCTGGTATAGCAAAATTCATGTACCAGTAAAGTACGTACCAGGAAAACTGCAAACGGAGTGGGACCTGACCAAAAACTTTAAGGAAAGGTCAGATCTCTCTATGGAGATTGGAAGGGGAGAAAAGGAGAGGCCAGAAAATACAAATTGTTTGATCTATACCTTTAAAAGAGATTAAAGTGGACTCAGGAAAACGTGGTCTGCTTTAGGAGAAGGACACATGTTCCATGCTGGCCAAAGCTCAGATCATCCCTACCTTCTCCAGGAGGAAAGGGGAGGCAAAGGAGCAGGCAGATGGCAGCAAGGCCAGGTCAGCACAGGGCACTGAGGCCAAGCCAGGTGGGCTCCATTGTACAGGTAATGAAGAGCCACTGCAGGGTGGGTTTTATTCATTAGTTTGTTTTGTTTTCTTTATTAACTAAGACACGTGATCAAAGTTGACCTTTGTAAGTATTGCTGCAGCTGAACATAGGATGGATAAAACCAGTGTTTTAAAAACTAGTGTTTTATAATTATGTTGTATAGAACACTAGCCCCAGTGATATATTAGTGGAACACACAGGCGTGCGTGCACACACGCACACACTCACACCGAGCCCAGATTATTCTGGCAAATGCTGGGTTAAGCAAACTAAAAGAAACATCTTTAGTGCTGGACATCTCAGAACCAGGAATGTGGCTATATGACTGGTAAAACAGCAAGGTTAAGACAGAGCATGTGATATGTTTTCCAGAAATGTTGAAACACTTTCCTTTCCTTGGCTTCAGTGTCACCATCTTTCTCCTCGTTCTCCATCAACCTCTTTGGCTGCTACTTCTTGGTTTCCTTCTTGACAGTCTGCTGCTGCTCAGCCATTCTCTTTTCATTCCCCATGGATTTCTCAAGAGTGTTTCTATTCCTGCAGATCTTTCCTTGTTTTTCCTGACACCTCTCCTTGTCTGACCCTCCCCCGTTCTAACTCAGGTGTTCCATCTGTGTGCGCTTTTGGCATCCTGGGATGCTCCCAGCGTGTTCCCTGCCATACTCCATCAGATTTTCTCCCCCAGACTCTGCGAGGGCAGCAGCCTTGTCTCCACTGTTGCTTCAGTACTCAGCACATGACACAGAAGCTGACTCCAAAACATTTACTGGGCCAACTGAGACTAAAGGTATGTTCCCCCAGATCTTAAAAAGTTACAATAATAAATGCAGCATAATAGTCAAAAAAAGTCTCTTCAGTCAGGAGTTCCCTCTATATGCACAACAGTTTGAAGTCACTATTAGGCAAAGTTAAACAGAAACTGTCATAGAGTTCCCTAAGATAAACTTTTTTCTTTCATCTTCAATTCATCATGTGAGATAATCAAGACCACGTGTTATTGTAAATATTTCTAGCTAACAACATAACAATCTGATTTTTATTGTTTGAAATAACCGCAATATAAATCAGCTAACTAAAACTTGTATAAATAATTCTTTCAAATAAAATTCTGCCTAAATTTTACATTATTCATATGGTCAAATGATAATGAGCTCATAGGCTTTTCCAGTACCTCAGTCAAAACATTGTACCGATTCCAGCTGTGAGAATAGTATCTGAGAGTTATGTTACAGATGGGGAAAGGTGCTTACATGACACTGGCCTTTGTACTACTCTGCCCTTTTGGTTCAGGAAAAAGCTGCTCCCTTAAAATTGTAAAATCTCTTCTGTCAGGTCTGAAGGGTGGGTTGGAAGCACAGTTTTTTACATTTTAGCCACAGATGCTTTATTCCTTGCTTAAAGCAGTGAATAGATAAAGGCCACCACAAGAGCCTCTACTGTTTCTTCAGAAGCAGCGTGCCTGAGAGCGTCTTCCTGAAACACTCCCTATCTATGCCCAAAATCACCTTAGGTAGGAAAGTCAAAACTCAGCAGGCGGAGGAGATCCAAGGGGATCACTGAGCTCTGAGGCTTATGAGAGAAGAGAGAGGTCTAAGACTTTTCGTGTATAAATTTATGGGTGACAAGTGCAATTTTGCTGTAAGCATGGATTGCACAGTGGCGAAGTCAGGGCTTTTAGGGTATCCATCACCAAAATAACGCACGTTGTACCCATGAAGTAATTTCTCACTGTTCACCCCTTCCATCTCCTCACCCTGCTGAGTCTCCATTATCATTCCACTCTCTACATCAATACCTACACATCTTTTAGCACCCACTTACGAGTGATAAAATATAATGTTTACTCTGTGTCTGGCTTGTTTCACTTAAAATAATGGCCTCCAGTTCCATCCATATGTCTCCAAAAGTTATGATTTTATTCCTTTTTATGCCTGAATAGTATTTCATAGTGTATATTTTCTACATTTTCTTTCTACAATCATCTGTTGATGGACATTTAGGTTGATTTATATCTGTGCTACTGTGAATAGTGTTGCAACAAACATACAAGTACAGGCATCTTTCTGATACATTGATTTCTTTTCCTTTGTGTAGATACCCAGTGGTGGAGTTACTGGATCAGACAGAGCCAATTGATAATCAGTAATGGTGGCCAATAATCAGCTAGAAATAAAGTACTTAGCAGGGCCTGAAAATGCCAAAACTCTGAGACCACTGACTTTCAAAAACTTCAACAGCCCTGAGTGAAACGTCCAAGCACATTTATCCATTATTCAAAGACCCTTTATTACCTATCCTCTGTGCATCTCAGAAATATCTTTTTACCACACTGTCTATATGCTGCATTAGCCATTTATATGAAACTCCAAGGAATCTTATACTATATATTCAATCATGTATCCCTAGTACCTAGCACAGTCCTGGCATATAGTTTGTTACTAAACATTTGAACATTTGCAGAATGAAGTAATTATCCTGTATCCAGGTTCCAAGTTTTAAGGTGATTTCTCACTAAAAATAAAGTATTACAGTTCACAAATAATCTACTTCCTTTTTTACAAATGGGATTGATTTCAATCTTATCCCCTAATAACATTATTTTCATTTACTTCCATCTAAATAATTGTCCTAAAAGAGCAATAAGAAAGAGACATGCATCACTCACCTGAGCTTCATCTGTTAGGTATGTCAGGGAAGATAAGCAGGGTGAGAGTGGCCTCAACAAAGGACCCCAGATCTCTGGCTTTGACCCCAGATCTCTGGCTTCCCTGTCTGGCAAGTACACCTCTGTGAACAAGTCTTCAGAGCCAGATGATCAGAATGCCCCAAGCAGTCCACCAGGGAAACCTGGGCCCAGTGTACATCAATGCAGAGCATCAAGCACAGCATAACAGGTATACAGTTGCTTATTCCTGTTCAGAGATAACTGCATCCCACACACTGTAAAATGAAGAAATGCAGAGAAGCAGATGTAACTGAAGAAGACAACAGGAGCAACAAGGAGGGATAACAATGACCTAGGAGCGCACCATGCCAGAGACACCTGGACCCTGCACTAGGCCCAGTGCCCATTATATTCTTGGGACCCAGTGCTTTGCCTCTCCATCACTTGGCATACTTGGCATTTTTTGTTGCTTAAAATAATGTTTTTGGTGTTCACCTTTCCTAGGAGACAGGCAGATCCTGTGACACCATAGCTTCTGGCACACAGTAGGTGCATCACAAACATCTGCTGGGTTCACACACTCTTGCCTTCTCCAACCTTCTTGCCAAGTCTTCAGTGAAAAGGAATTGCTGATTGAGCAAGAATTAAACTTCTACAGACTCCTGGATCCACTGAAGTTTGAGACAAGGTGAGATTTGTTTATTGCCATATTCCTAGCTCATAGTATACTGTAGTCACTTAATAAATGTTTGTTGAATAAGTGAGTGAATTGATTCATACATCTTTCTTAGCTATATGTTTTCTGAGTAAAGTTGATAAATTTAATAGTTTACTTCTGGTGTAATTCTACTTTACTTATTCAACAAACGTGACAATTCAACTAGGTGACAGGCACACCGTTGCTGAAGAAAAAGAGGTATAAGATACAATTTCTGTCTACATGAAAGTAGAAACATATGAACAAATTATAACAATAAATTAGCTAAATTCAAAATCGGAGAGGTTTGTTTCTATTGTAAACAGCTCTAGTCAGGAAGTGTTAGAAAGTTCTAAACAGGAAATGTTCCAACACACCATCTAAGCCTGAAGCAGAAGCCACCCATAATTGAGTTTTCTACCACCAACCTCAACAGCAAGAATTCCAGTCCTGCTGCTGCAAATAGTGTCACTCTGATATTATTACTGCTGTGTAACCCAGCTTTAGACTCTCTGGTTGTCACTTAATGTTCTGAAAAAATATTAAAGAGAAAATGTTATTATCGTGGTGAGCCCATCCACTGCAGCCATCTCAACATTATACCAATTATAAGGCCTATCATTTAAAAAGAAAACTGTTAGTTTAACTTATTTATCCAAATGTCAGCGTAACATAAACGTATTTGCCATCAGACTTTGGATTTATGGGTTAAACAGCTTATAAATATGATTAGAGGCTGAAAGTTTACACTTTTCTGGTGCTCTCAGAATTTTTTCAAAATAGCATGTGCCTTTCTAAACAACTGTTAGTATTTTTTTTTTTTTTTTTTTGAGACGGAGTCTTGGTCTGTCACCCAGGCTGGAGTGCAGTGGCCGGATCTCAGCTCACTGCGGCCTCCGCCTCCCGGGTTCACGCCATTCTTCTGCCTCAGCCTCCCGAGTAGCTGGGACTACAGGCGCCCGCCACCTCGCCCGGCTAGTTTTTTTTTTTTTGTATTTTTTAGTAGAGACGGGGTTTCACTGTGTTAGCCAGGATGGTCTTGATCTCCTGACCTTGTGATCCGCCCGCCTCAGCCTCCCAAAGTGCTGGGATTACAGGCTTGAGCCACTGCGCCCGGCCAACTGTTAGTATATTTTTTTAAATGAAGTTTAAAAGGTATATTTTCCAAAAGCAAAATACAGCTCCCATTGGTAAATGATGATGTTGAGATACAACAGACAACTCTTGGGAATCATTTAATCAGTACTCACTTTTACACTCTGTCCAGAAATGTCAATGGCTTTAAAACATACAAGTATATTACACAAGTAAACTTATACTTTTTCAGTATTTTGCAATATTTAGTACTTGTTCTAGCTCTCTCTTGCTGAATAGTAAGCCATTCCAAAACTTAAGGAATTATTTATTGTTTAATATTGTTTATTGTTATTATTTGTTTAGTAATTTTAAATAACATTATTTCTCATGGTTTTGTGGGTTGACGAGCACTACAAAAGTTCTCTTTTGGAGTCTTTCTTGCTGTTGCTGTTTGTTGGCTGCTGCTGAAGTTACCTGAAAGCTCAGCTAGGCTAAAGAGCCTAGACGGGTTACTCACATGGCTGGCAGTGCACATTGGCTGCTGTGTGTCATGCCTATCTGACCTCTCCATGTTACCTGGAGTCCTCACACATGGTAGTTTGTCTCAAGACACACAGGGAAATACTACAAATCTTCTTATGAACTAGCCTTGGAGATCTTAGAATGTGACTTCTGCTGTATCCTATTGGTAAAACAAGTCATTGTGACCAGCACAGATTCAAGAAATGGGAGATTTGACTCTACCTGTCAATGTAAACAGGAGCATGTGCATGTAGGGAGGAAAGAAATTGAGGGCATCATCTTGAAGACTATCTTATGACACTATTATTCCAACTAATGAACATTATGCTTTAGATGGATAGTACTAGCTACTCATGTCTCCCCCAGAAACCCAAGCTAGGCATTGACATATTGAAAAGAACATCGGTACCATTAAAAAACTGTAGAAAAATCACATGTGATGACTGAGGTTAATTCAGTCTCTCAATTACGTCAGTTCCTTCTTGTAACCCTAAATATGGTGAAACAGAATTGAATTCTACAAAAGTCTTTTATCTGTTTTCCTATGGAATAATTAACAAACCCAATCAATGTGTAAAGAGTATGAAGTCCAATTTATTTTAGATTTATATCTCTTAATTTCAAAGCTTATAGAAATCCAGAGAACTAATCATCATAATCCATAATGCCTGGACCAGAAGTCATTGTTCTAAGAGTATCCTGTGTCATGCTAAAAATGTATTGCCAACTAGGAAATTTAAAACTCTTTTGTTGGTGATTTTAAGAGAGCTAACTAGCTCATCAGCACAATTCACACAGATTAAGAATGGAGGTTACACTGCTGAGTGGATTCATAATGATCAGAAAAAAAATCACAAATAAGAAAAGGAGATAGAGAAGGGGAAACATACTGTCAATCACTAAAATTAAAGTTAATTTTCAAATGGTCTGATTTTGTATTTTTCAAAAGAAAGGCAGCTTATTTTGATAGAATAAGAATCCCACTTGTGTGTCTTCTTTTGAGAAGTGTCTGCTTATGTCCCTTGTCAATGTTTTAATGGCATGGTTTTCTTAATGTTCAACATCACTAATCATCAGAGAAATGCAAATCAATGTAAGATACCATCTCATATTATTCAGTATGGCTACTATTAAAAAGTAAAATAACAAATTCTGGTTAGACTTCAGAGAAAATAGAATGCTTATACACTGTGGTGAGAATGTAAATTAGCCACTGTGAAAAGCAGTTTGCAGATTTTTCACAGAATTTAAGACAGAAGTACCATTAAACCAGCAATTCCATTACTGAGTATATATCCAAAAGAAAATTAAAAATTCTACAAAAGGAAACCCAACGTGCACTTGTATATTAATCATATTTCTATTCACATTAGGGAAGACATAGAATTAACTTACATGTGAATCAATAAATTGAGTAGAAATATATGCTACATAAACAACATAAAATACTATGCACACGTTAAAAAGAATACAGTCATGTCTTGTTCAGCAACATGGATGCATCTGGAGGCCGTTATCCTGAGAAATTACAAGAACAGAAAACAAAGTACCACATGTTCTTACCTATAAGTGGGATCTAAACATGCGGTTCTCATGAATATAAAGATGTAAAAAATAGACATGAGAGGAGGGCAGGGGGTGAGAAACTTGGGTACTATGCTCACTACCTTGGTGATGGGATCAATTATATCTCACATAGCTCAACATCACACAATATATCCACGTAACAAACCTGCAAACGTACTCCCTGAATCTAAAAAATTTAAGGCAGAGACAGAGTAAGAAGGCAGAATAGAAGCCTATGCCACTCATCCCCATACCAAAACACCAAATTTTCACAACTCACTATATTCAAGAAGCTCTGTCAAAGGGACCAAAAAGTAAGTGAGCATTCACGGTACCTGGTATTAACTTCATATCACTGAAAGAGACGTTGGAGAAGACACAGAAAATGACAGTCTGGAAACACTGATGCCACCTCTTTTTCAACCACCAGTAGTGGCCACGTGGTGCAGAGATCATATGTTTGGGAGAGGGAGAGCACAGTTTGTGAGGTTTTGCAATAAACTCAGTACTGCCCTGTCACAGTGAAAAGCAGAACCAGATTGTACTCAGCTGACATGACATCTGCCAATAGAGGGAGAATTTGGATTGGCCCCAGCAAGAAGAAAATCTCCCATCTCAGTGTTGGGAGCTTGAGTTGTTACAAGCCTTGCCATCATGAGTTGAAGTGCTATTGGACCCTAAGAGGACTTAAGAGGCAGTCTAGGCCACAAGGACTTCAATTATTAGGCAAGCCATACTGCCGGTGGAATGTGGAGGGTGGGGAGAATGTGGCCTACTGGGACACCAGCCAGAGCAGCTAAGGGAGTGCTCACAACAACACTCCCCCACCCCCACCCAGCAGCAGCCACACAACACAGAGAAACCTGTGAATTTGGGAAAGCGAGAGCACAGTGACTGGGGGACTTAACATTAAAGTCAGTGCTGCCATGTCAGTAAAGACCTGGCAGAATTCCTCACCTGCTGACTAAAGAACCCCTGTACCCAGAATAAAAACAGTGATACCCAGGCAATACACCATGGGTATTGGGCCTGAGAAGTGCTAACTTCAGGTGTGACCCAGCACATTTCCAGCTGTGGTAGCTATGGTGAAAGACTTCTTCTGTTTGAGAAAAGCAGTGGGGAAAGTAAAGGGAACTCTGTGTTGCACCTGATATACCAGCTCAGGCACAGTGAGGTAGAGCACCAAGCAGATTCTTAGAGTCCCTGAGTCCAGGCCTAGGGGCTTGGTCAGCATTTCTGCACTTGCCCTGGACCAAAGGTTGAGTCCCAAGCATTGCAGAATTTATCACAAGCTAACTAAAGAGTCCTTGGGCAGAATCCTCCCATGGACCAGTGATGTTGGGAGTTATAGAAGAAGCTCCTCTGCCTGCAAACAGGGGAAGGAAGGGTAGAAAATACTTAGTCTTATGCTCTAAGTGTGAGGTTAGCTACAGTAAAATAGAAGAGCAGGTACAATTTAAAGATTCTATACTTTAATCTTGGGCTTCCAGATAGCATCTATGGACCCACTCATGGAAATTGCCACCCTGTAGGCAGAGACACAAACCTGGATGGCTTTGTCATCTATTAATCATAGAGTCCTAGGGCTTTGAGTAAACTTATATTGTAGCCAAGTAGTGGTTACAGTGGGCTTTGGGTGAGACCAAGTTCTGTGCCTACTTCAGGTGTGAACCAGCACAGTCTCAGTGGTGGTGGCCACAGCGGTGCTTATGTTACCCCAATTCCAGCTCCACATGCCTCTGCACAGAAAGAGAGACTGCTGGTTTGAGAGAAAGTAAGGGAAGACAACAAGAGTCTCTACTTGATAAATCAAGAAAATTTTTCTTGATGTTAATCCAAGGCCACCAAGGCAATACCTCTACGTGTTTGCATAAACTACTGTGTTATTGGGTTTGGGACCCAAGTCGCTTTGAATACCTGGAAAGTGTTCCCCAAAATAATAGGCACAAACAAGCCCAGACTCTGAAGACTACAATAAAGACAGAACTCTTCAATGCCCAGATATAAATGAACATCTACAAGTATCAAGAACATCCAGGAAAACATGACCTCACCAAGCAAGCTAAGTAAGGCACCAGGGACAAATCCTGGAAAAACAGGTATGTGACCTTTCATGCAGGAAATCCAAAATAGCTGGTTGAGGTAATACAAAGAAATGCAATATAACACAGAGAAAAAAATCCCAAATTCTAGCAGATAAATTTAACAATGAGATTGAAATAAAAAGAATAAAGCAGAAATTTTGAAGTTAAAATGCAATTGTTATACTGAAGAATGCATCAGAATTACTTAAAGAATTGATCAAGACGAAGATAGATATAGTGAACTTGAAGTCAGACTATTTGAAAATACAAAGTCAGAGGAGACAAAAAGGAATAAAAACTAAAGCATGCCTACAAAATCTAAAAACAATAGCTTCAAAATAGCAAATCTAAGAGTTATTGCCCTTAAAGAGGAGGTAGAAAAAGAGATTAGAGTTAAACATTTATTTAAAGAAATAGTGTTAAATAATATTAAGCAGTTCCCCAACATTCGATATCAACATTCGAGTACAAGAAAGTTACAGAACATCAAGCAGATTTAACCCAAAGAAGACCACCTCTAGGCACTTAACTGAACTCCCAATGGTTCAGGATAAAGAAATGATTCTAAAAGCAGCGAGAGAAGAGACACAAATAACATTCAGTGGAACCCCAATACATCTGACAGCAGACTTTTCAGGGGGAAATTCACAGGCTGAGAGAATGGCATGACATATTAAAAAACCTGAAGAAAAGAAGACTTTTACTTTAGAATAATGTATCTGGCAAAAATGTCCTTTAAACCTGATGGAGAAATAAGAACTTTTCCCGACAAACAAAAACTGATGGATTTCATTAATAACTGACATGTCCTACAGGAAATTCTAAAGGGAGTTCTTAACCTGAGAGAAAAAAAGTGAGCAATAAGAAATCATCTGAAAGTACAAAACTCATTAGTAATAGCACACGGAAAAACACAGAATGTTATAACACGGTAATTATGGTGTGCAAATATCTCAAATAGAGTAAACAACCAATAAAAAAAAATAACTACAACATATTTCCAAGACATGGACATTAAAATAGGGATTGAAGAGAAACAACAAAAAGATTAAAAGAATGGCAATAAAATTAAAGTGTAGAGCTTTTATTAGTTGCTTTGCTTGTTTCTTTGTTTATGCAATCAGTGTTAAATTGTCTACCGTCTAAATTGATGTGTTATAAGATACTATTTTCATGCCTTATGGTAATTTCAAATCAAAAAGCATACGACAGATGTACAAAAAGTAAAAAGCAAGAAATTTGATTATATTACAGGAGAAATCACCTTCACTAAAAGGAAGACAGGAAGAAAGAAAAGAAGGATGAAAGAACAAAAATCAATCAGAAAACAAATAAAATGGCAGGAGTAAGAGCTTATCAGTAATAACATTGAATGTAATTAAACTAAATACTCCAATCAAAAGACAAATAGTGGATGACTGGATAGAGAAGCAAGACAATAATCTGTGGCCAAAAAACAAACAAACAAACAAAAACTTACAAAGATACATTTAGACTGAAAATAAAAGGATGGGAAAAGTTACTCCAGCCAATAGAAACCAAAAAAGATCAGAAATAGCTATATTTATACCAGACAAAAATAGATTTCAACAAAAGACTGTAGGAAGAGATTAAGAAGGTCATTATATAATAATATAGAGATCAATTCATCAAGAGGATATAATAATTGGAAATATATATACACCCAACACTAAAGCACCTAGATAAATGAAGAAAATATTGTAAGAGCTAAAGAAAGAGACCTCAACACAATAGTGGCTGGACACTTCAACATCCCACTCTAGTCATTGGATAGACTTTCCAGACAGAAAATCAACAAAGAAACATCAGACTTAATCTGCACTATATAATGAATGAACCTAATAGATATTTACAGAAAATTTCATCCAACAGCTACAGAATACACATCCTTCTCCTCAGCACATGGGTTAGTCTCAAGGATAGACCATATGTTAAGTAACAAGTCTAAAAACATTCAAAAAATTGAAGTAATGTCAAGCATTTTCTCTGACCACAATGGAATAAAACTAGAAATAAACTAAAAAATGAATTTCAGAAACTATACAAACACTTGGACGTTAAAAAAAATATGCTCCTGAATAATCAGTAGGTCAATAAAAAGTTAAAAAGAAAATAGAAAAATTTCTTGAAACAAATGATAATGGAAATATAGCATAGCAAAACCTATGGAATATAGTAAAAGAGGTACTATTATAAAAGGAAAATGTATAACTGTAAGTGCATACATAAAAAACAGAAATGCTTCAAATAAATAACCTAACAATACATCTTAATTAACTAGATTAAAAAGGACAAACCAAACTCAAAATTAGAAGGAAAGATATAATAAAGATTAGAGTAGAAATAAATAAAATGAAGAAAATTCAAAAGATCAATGAAACAAAAGTTGATATTTTTGAAAAGTAAAACAATTGACAAATATTTAGACAGGCTAACTGAAAAACAGAGAAGATACAAATTAATAAAATCAGAATTGAAAAAGGAGACATTACAAGCAATGCTTCAAAAAAATCAAAGGATTATTAGCGGCTACCATGAGCAATTGTATGCCAACAAATTAGAAAACCTAGAGGAAATTAATTTTTAGACATATACAACTTACCAAGATTTAACTAGGAAAAAATAAAAAAAAAACCTGAACAGACCAATGACAAAATTAAGTCATAATAAAAAGTCTGTAGGACCAGACTGAAAAATAGGGAAGGAAAGAACATTTCCCAACTCATTCCTTGATCTGAGAATATTGATGCAAAAATTTGCAATAAACCTAGCAAACTGAATTAAATGATACATACATAGATTATTCATAATGACCAAGTGAGATTCATCCTAGAGATGCAAGGCTGGTTCAACATGCAAATCAATGTGATATATCATATAAACAGAATGAAGGGGCTGGGCTCAGTGGCTCACGCCTATAATCCCAGCACTTTGGGAAGCCGAGGTGGGTGAATCACCTGAGGTCAGGAGTTAGAAATAAGCCTGGCCAACATGGTGAAACCCCATCTCTACTAAAAAGGCAAAAATTAGCCAGGCACCATGGTGGGCACATGTAATCCCAGCTACTTGGGAGGCTGAGGCAGGAGAATCACTTGAACCTGAGAAGCAGAGGTTGCAGTGAGCCAAGATCATGCCATTGCACTCCAGCCTGTGTGACAGAGGCAGATTTCATCAAAAGAAAAAACAAACAAACAAAAAAGAATGAAGGACAAAATCCATATAATTATTTCAATTATGCTTTAAAAAGTTGATAAAATTTAATATTTTTAATAACAAAAAACCCTTTGAAAACTGGGTAAGGGAGGATACTTCAACATAATAAAAGTTATATATGACAGACCCACAGCTAGTATCATACTAAGGGGGGGAAAAACTAAAAGCCTTTCCTCTAAAATCTGGAAGATGACAAAAATATCCACTCTTACCACTGTTATTCAACATAATTCTGAAAGTCCTATCTGGAGCAATCAGACAAGAGAAAGTAGTAAAAAGCATCCCAATTGGAAAAGAAGTCAAATTATCTTTTTTGCTTATGATATAATCTTGTATTTGAAAAAACATAAAGACTCCTCTGAAAGAGTTTGAATGTGTGTCCACTGCCAAATCTCGTATTTAAATGTTATTCTCGATGTTGGAGATGGGCCTGGTGAAAGGTGATTTAACCATCGGGGTGGATTACTCATAAATGGCTTAGCACCATCCCATTTGGTACTATCCTCATAAGAGTGAGTGAGTTCCCATAAGATCTGGTTATTTAAAAGTGTGTAATAATTCACCCCTCTGTTTGTTGCTCCTGCTTTTTGCCCTGTGGTGTGCAAGATTCTGCTTCAACTTCTGCCATGACTGTAAACTTCCAGAGGCCTTCCCAGAAGTGTATGCCAGTGCTATGTCTTCTCTACAGCCTGTAGAATGAACCACTTAAACCTCCATTTTAAAAAATAAATTACATAATCCAGCATATAAACAGAACCAAAGACAAGAACCACATGATTGTCTCAATAGATGCAGAAAAGGCTTTTGACAAAATTCAACAGCCCTTCATGCTAAAAACCCTCAATAAATTTGGTATTGATGGAACGTACCTCAAAATAATAAGAGCTATTTATGACAAACCCACAGCCAATATCATACTGAATGGGCAAAAACTGGAAAAATTCCCTTTGAAAACTGGCACAAGACAGGGATGCCCTCTCTCACCACTCCTATTCAACATAGTGTTGGAAGTTCTGGCTAGGGCAATCAGGCAAGAGAAAGAAATCAAGGGTATTCAGTTAGGAAAAGAAGAAGTCAAATTGTCCCTCTTTGCAGATGACATGATTGTATATTTAGAAAATCCCATTGTCTCAGCCCAAAGTCTCCTTAAGCTGATAAGCAACTTCAGCAAAGTCTCATGGATACAAAATTAATGTGCAAAAATCACAAGCATTCTTATACACCAGTAACAGACAAACAGAGAGCCAAATCATGAATGAACTTCCATTCACAATTGCTTCAAAGAGAATAAAATACCTAGGAATCCAACTTACAAGGGATGTAAAGGACCTCTTCAAGGAGAACTACAAACCACTGCTCAGTGAAATAAAAGAGGACACAAACAAATGGAAGAACATACCATGCTCATGGATAGGAAGAATCAATATCGTGAAAATGGCCATACTGCCCAAGGTTATTTATAGATTCAATGCCATCCCCATCAAGCTACCAATGAGTTTCTTCACAGAATTGGAAAAAACTGCTTTAAAGTTCATATGGAACCAAAAAAGAGCCCGCATCACCAAGACAATCCTAAGTCAAAAGAACAAAGCTGGAGGCATCACGCTACCTGACTTCAAACTATACTACAAGGCTACAGTAACCAAAACAGCATGGTACTGGTATCAAAACAGAGATATAGACCAATGGAACAGAACAGAGTCCTCAGAAATAATACCACACATCTACAGCCATCTGATCTTTGACAAATCTGAGAGAAACAAGAAATGGGGAAAGGATTCCCTATTTAATAAATGGTGCTGGGAAAATTGTCTAGCCATAAGTAGAAAGCTGAAACTGGATCCTTTCCTTACTCCTTATACGAAAATTAATTCAAGATGGATTAAAGACTTAAATGTTAGACCTAATACCATAAAAACCCTAGAGGAAAACCTAGGTAGTACCATTCAGGACATAGGCATGGGCAAAGACTTCATGTCTAAAACACCAAAAGCAACGGCAGCAAAAGCCAAAATTGACAAATGGGATCTCATTAAACTAAAGAGCTTCTGCACAGCAAAAGAAACTACCATCAGAGTGAACAGGCAACCTACAGAATGGGAGAACATTTTTGCAATCTACTCATCTGACAAAGGGCTAATATCCAGAACCTACAAAGAACTCAAACAAATTTACAAAAAAAAAAAAAAACAAAAAAAAAACCATCAAAAAGTGGGCAAAGGATATGAACAGACATTTCTCAAAAGAAGACATTCATACAGCCAACAGACACATGAAAAAATGCTCATCATCACTGGCCATCAGAGAAATGCAAATCAAAACCACAATGAAATACCATCTCACACCAGTTAGAATGGCAATCATTCAAAAGTCAGGAAACAACAGGTGCTGGAGAGGATGTGGAGAAATAGGAACACTTTTACACTGTTGGTGGGATTGTAAACTAGTTCAACCATTATGGAAAACAGTATGGCGATTCCTCAAGGATCTAGAACTATTAGTACCATATGACTCAGCCATCCCATTACTGGGTATATACCCAAAGGATTATAAATCATGCTGCTATAAAGACACATGCACACGTATGTTTATTGTGGCACTATTCACAATAGCAAAGACTTGGAATCAACCCAAATGTCCATCAGTGACAGACTGGATTAAGAAAATGTGGCACATATACACCATGGAATACTATGCAGCCATCAAAAAGGATGAGTTTGTGTCCTTTGTAGGGACATGGATGCAGCTGGAAACCATCCTTCTTAGCAAACTATCACAAGAACAGAAAACCAAACACCGCATGTTCTCACTCATAGGTGGGAACTGAACAATGAGATCACTTGGACTCGGGAAGGGGAACATCACACACCGGGGCCTATCATGGGGAGGGGGGAGGGGGGAGGGATTGCATTGGGAGTTATACCTGATGTAAATGACGAGTTGATGGGTGCTGACGAGTTGATGGGTGCAGCACAGCAACAGGGCACAAGTATACATATGTAACAAACCTGCATGTTATGCACATGTACCCTAGAACTTAAAGTATAATAATAAAAAATAATTTAAAAAATAAATAAATAAATAAATTATCCAGTGTCAGGTATTTATAGTGATGCAAAAATAGATTAATACAGAAAACTGGCACCAAGGAGTGGAAAATTGTTGTAAGAATACCTGAAATGTGGAATCAGCTTTGTAATTGGGTAAACAGGCAGAGATTGGAAGAGTTTGTAGGACTCAGAAGAAAATAGAAAAATGAGGGAAAGTTGAGATGTTCTTAGAGACTGGTTGAATGGCTGTGACAAAAGTGCTGATAGTGATCTGGACAGTGAAGGCTGGGCTGAGGAGGTCTAAGATGAAAATTAGAAACTTATTAGGACTGAAGCAAAGGTCATGCATGTTGCTTTGACCTTTGCAAAGGTCAACCACTTAGCAAAGTGGTTGGCTGAATTTGTCGTGCCCTAGGGATATATAGAAGTTTGAATTTGAAAGTGATGATTTAGGGTTGCTTTTGGAAAAATGTCTAGGCAGCAAAGCATTCAAGATGTGGCCTGGCTGTTTCTAACAACCTAAGCTCACATGTGGGAGCAAAAAAAAAAAAAAAAAGTAAGTTGTAACTTACACTTATGAGGGAAGCACAGTGTAAAAGCTTGAGAGCTTTGCAGCCTAATCATGTGGCAGAAAAATAAAAAGCTTTTATGAAAGAGGAACTCAAGCAGGCTGTGGAGCAACCACTTGTTAGAGATACTTGTATAAACTAAAAAAAAAAAGCAAGTGTTGATAGCCAAGACAATAGGAAAGAGGAATTGAAGGCATTTTAGAAATCTAAAAGGCAGCCCTCCATCACAAGCCCTGAAGCCTAAAAGAAGAGAATAGTTTCTGGGATTAGACCCAGGACCCTGCTGCCTTGGGTAGCCTCAGAATATGGCTCCCTGCATCCTGGCCACTGCTTCAGCTCCAGGTGTAGTTCAAATTGGCCCAATTACAACTATAGTCACTGCTTCAGAGGGAGCAAGTCATAAGCTTTGGTAGCTTTCATGTGGTGTTAGGCCTGTGGGTGTACAAAATGCAAAAGTTGAGACGTGGTAGCCTCCACCTTTATTTCAAAGGATGTATGAAAAAGCCAGGGTGTGCAGGAAGAAGCATGTTGCAGGGGTGGAGCCCTCATGGAGAACCTCTACTAAAACAAGGCAGAGAAGAAATGTGGGGTTATAGTCCCCATGCAGGCTCCCCACTGGGGCATGGCCTAGTAGATCTGTGAGGAGAGGATCACTGTCCTCCAGACCCCAGAGTGATAGATCTAGCTACAGCTTGCACCTTGCACTTGGAAAAGCCACAGGCACAAAATACCAGCCCATGAGAGCAGCTGTGGGGGCTGAACCATGTCAAGCCACAAGGTCAAAACTTCCCAAGGCATTTGTGTACCCTGGAAATGGGACATAGAGTCAAAAATAATTATTTTGAAGCCTTACAATTCAACAGCTCCCCTTCTGGGTTTCAGACTTGCATGGGTCCTGTGGCCCCTTTCTTTTAGGCTTTCATCTTTTAGCCTCTTTTTTTATAGCAGTGCAGAAACAGACTAATACACTACAATATATTGAGTTCAACAAATTGTATAGAAAAAATATAGTAATCTAATTAAAGAGTGAACAAAAAATTTAACTAGACATTTATGAAAAGAAGACATATAAAGGGCAAGCAGGCAAATGAAAAAGTGCTCCACATTACTGATCATCATAGAAAGGCAAATCAAACCCAAAATGAGATATCATTTCACCCCAGTTAAGGGGGCTTTTATCCAGAAGTCAGTCAGAAACAAATGCTGGTAATAGCCAAGATTTGAAAGAGACCTAAATGTCCATCAATAGATGACTGTTGATAGAGAAAATGTGGTACATATACACAATGGAGTACTATTCAGCTAGAAGAAAGAATGAGAGTCTGTCATTTGCAATAACATAAATGGAACTGAAAGTCTTTATGTTAAGTGAAATAAGTCGGGCACAGAAAGACAAATATCACATCTTCTCACTTATTTGTGGGTGCTAAAATTTGAAACAATTGATGTCATAGAGATAGAGAGTATAAGGGTGGTTACCAGAGGCTGGGAAGGGCAATGGGGGAACAGGGGGATAGTGGGGATGCTAAATGAGTACAAATAATTGTTAGAAAGAATGAATGACAGTATTTGATAGCACAACAGGGTGATTATAGTCAAAAATAATGTAACTATACATTTTATAAAAACTAAAAGAGTATAATTGAATTGTTTATAACACAAGCTATAAGTGCTTAAGGGGATGGATACCCTATTTTTTATTATGTATTACTCACTGCATCCCTGTATCAAAATATGTCATATATCCCCATAAATATATACACCAACTATGTACCCACAAAAATAAAATAAAAATTAAAATTAACATTGAAACCAAGTGGGGGGGGGGGAAGAGTATAATGAGGCATGTTAGACCCATGGCTTGAACTAGATTTTCAGGTTAACTTTGGAATGTCCTTATCCAAGAAGAGGGGTCTATTTAGTCAATAGGGGCTTAGAAATTAATTTTTAGTTTATAAGTGGAAAAAAGAAGAATTTTTAATCCTGAGTCATAGCTCTTAATCAACCCCTGCAGGGAACGCTGTTCTTTACTCTGGAGATAAACATTATTTTTCTTTTCCACTGAATAATACCACATTTCAAAATGATGGGAAACATCTTGAAACTAAGAGGTACAGCCTTTTAAAATTTGATTTGTTTTCCATTGTAATTAATGTAATCACATGTGTTAGAGAGTTTGTCCTCAGTCTTCTCCTACTTTATGCCTAAGATTTGTTGAATTTGCTCAGCTCCCTGCTCAACAGCAGGAAATCAGTTAGAATTATTTAAAAACTTAATTATGGCTGGGAGCAGTGGCTCATGCCTGTAATCCCAGCAATTTGGGAGGCAAAGGTGGGCAGATCACTTGTCAGGGGTTTGAGAGTAACCAGGACCACCGAGTGAAACCCCGTATCTACTAAAGATACAAAAATTAGCTAGGTGTGGTGATGCATGCCTGTAATGGGAGCTACTTAGGAGGCTGAGGCAGGATAATCACTTGAACCCAGGAGGTGGAGGTTTCAGTGAGCCGAGATGGTGCACTGCATTCTGGCCTGGGCAACAGAGAAAAACTCTGTCTCAAAATAATAATAATAAAAAATAAAAATAAAAATATAATTGTGTTTCAAACAAAATGTCTTTTGAATATCAACTGTATCAACTTGCATATTAATGTAATCATTTTGTTTACTTTATATCCAATCCTGAGAAATCTTTGAGGACTAATTTCACTCTTTTCTGCCATTTTGGAAAACATACCAAATGCCATCAAACAAAATGGACAAAATTGCTGAGAAATATCTTCTATCCTTGAGGGAGTAGACTTGCTGTGTTAGAGGAACTCATGGTTACCAAGCTTCTAGTTTAAGAAACATGACTAGAATATTCTATCTTAATATGAGTAGCTAGGTACTCACAAGGCATCTAGAAAGTTAATACTTATGGTCTGAAAATAGCCACATTTTTAGCTAGTCACAAATTACAATTGCAGAATATTTATGGCCATACAAGGCATTTTCCACCAAGCTTGAAAAATGTATAAATGTCCTAGGAGTGCAGCATTTTTTCTTAAAGATAATATTAATGAGCTAGCTTAGATCAACGGGTTAATGGTCATTGTTAAAATGAATAGCCCCTGATTTTAGTGAGTACCTCTGCACCTTCCACTTTTAATTATAGCTCTTTCTCTTTATAGTTACTTATAAGTAGAGATACTAACAAAAGATAATGCATTCCTGCTCTTGTTTTCTGAGGGTGCCCAACCCTGTAATGGAGTAATTTCTAATAAACTTGCTTCCTTCACTGTGCTCTCTGACTCACCTGAAATTTTTTCCTGCACAAGATCTAAGAATCCTACTTTGTGGTCTGTATCAGGACCCTTTTTCTAGCAACATCTTTCAGCAACACCATGAAGGGACACCAAGAAAAGACCCCTACTCCAAGGAAAACAATCCACACAGAATCAATCGGCTGGCAAGTGGGCTGTCTTTTGGAGTCATGAAGCCATTCAGGTGGGCAAGAGTGATTATCCACTATTACTTCAGTGAGAGACTATAGGGTATAATGTTAGGGTGAGAGACTCAGCCCAAAACGTTAGAGAGCTGGGAGTGTCATCCTCAGATTAGAGGCCAAGCCCACAAGGTTAGATGCCCTGGGGTTTATTGAGAAGAATGGGTTTGGCTAAACAAGATGTTTGCCACTTTCTCTTTTTGGACTGTCCACCTAGTGCTCTCTGTCCCTCACCTGAGTGCTCTGCATCTTGTCAACTTTATGCTCACCACTTCTGTTTTGTGGTAGCCTATATGCTGCCCCAGGAAAGAGGCCCCAAACAGTTAAGCTTTTACTTTCCTCAACAATCCTCTGTCTTTTAGCTGATTGCTTATTTAACTTGCCACTGCTCCCAGTGACACTGAAAAAAGAGATGTCTTGGAACCTAGTATTTTTGTACCTTAATTATCAGGAAAAATCAGCAATAATCTCTCCATCATTATGACTAGAAGTTGAAATGTGGCATTTCACAGCCCTACATGATAGGATCAGATCTGCCTGTTTAGTGATAGCCTCTTTTATGACAATCCCCTGCAAATGATTGGCCTCAAGATGAAGAACATGAGACTTTTTCTTAACACTTTTCTCTCATTTCTTAACCATAAGGTCATCTTTGATGAGCTGGTGTAGGGCAGCTGGACCCGTCTTTCTAAACCCAGCACGTCACTTTTTTCCTGAGAGAGTTTTGTCAGTTTTGTCATAGCAGTGCGAAAATGGACTCATACATTACAACATACAAGTCACAGCCTTCCCATTTCCCCTGTTCGATCTGACTCCTTGTTTTGCAGCTTAATTTGTTTTATAGAAGAGAAACTAAGTGGGAGGAAGTACATTATATACAGACTTCTCTGATTCTTGGTCAGGATAAAAAATTAAAATGGGCCCCTATATGTTTGATGGAGGAAAAGACAAAATAGGGACAGCAAATAATTGATTACCCTTCTAATGCAAGTGCCTCTTAAGCTTTTCTTAGCTGGGGCTGAACTCTCCCCTGCCAGTCCAAGCACCCCATAAGAACACAGCCAGACTCCTTCCAGTTCTGGTGAGGTATGCAACATGTTATTAATTCTTTCTAGTTTTCCAGGGTTATCTAGTGTTCAGTCATCATCTTCTCCCTGCCCTTCGAGTCCTGTCTTACATACATACCCCACGCTTGAAACACCTGAGCTTCACCAGAACAACATGCAGTGGGGCCTCTTATCAGCTGGTAAAGTTGAACTTTTGCCCTCTCTGTGAAGTGACAGATGATAGTAAGGACACTATATAGGTATATGCACCATTTTCTATGTCTGAATTAGCCATATGCAAGGAAAAACTAAAACAGTGTTCAGAGGTTCCGGGAAAATGCATAGACAAATTTAAGCAGGCAAGATTTGCATATATTTATGTTCACCTGCTGCATAGTAGAAAAGCAGTGTATTACAGGAGTGGCTAGAGCACATGCTAACTGGGTGGCAGCCTGCAACCAGGGACATGACACCTATCAAGTAGGAGGCACAGCAGTGCCTGACCAGGACCCAAAAGAGAACTAGAATCTAGAAAAGAGAAACAAATTAGGAAGAAAGTGGGATATAGAGAGAAAAAATTATGATCATTTGACTACTTGAAGGAATCAAAAAAAGTGTGATAAAGCTTTTTGATTTTTATAAAGTCTGGAAAATTACTCAGGGAAAAGATGAAAACCTAGCCTTATTACTAGCGTGGATAATTTAGACTTTGAGGAAATACACTAACACTGACCCTGATTCCAAGAAGGGACAGGCATTGCTAGTTTATTTTATAGCCCAGTCTGCTTCTGATATTTGCAGGAAGCCGCCAAAAGCAGCCTTAGGCTTCCAGACTCCCATGGATCAGATTTTAGACTTGGATTTTGCAGTTTTCCATCACAGGAATAGGGCAGAGAAAACACAGCAAATCTCCCAAGAGGCCCAGCTTCTAGCTGCAGCCTTGTGCTCTCCACCACTTCAGAGGCAGCCCTTAACCCCTGGCCCTCGCAGAGGAAGTGAGAAGGTAAAAGTCCCAGTCTGTGCCTCTGGGCCACTGTGCCTTGGATATCAATCAATGTGCCTTCTGTAAGAAGGTCAGCCACTGCCGAAGGAAATGCACTGTGCTTCCAAGGGAGCCATCATCAGAGCCCAGCAGACTCAAAAGTGGTAGGGCCTGATACTTCCTACCTCCACTCCCACTGGACTATTAGCTTTCAAGAGATGGAGGAGCCTCAGTTGACTCTTGAAGTGGCAGGTAGGAGCATTAACTTCTTATTAGGTATGGCAGCAGATGACTCTGTCCTGATCCATTACAATGTGCTCCTGTCTTCTCATGATGGACAAACCCAAAAACACTGCTTTTCATATCTTCTAAGTTGTCCTCCAGGGCCTCTGGGTTTCTCACCTGCCTTTTTAGTACTGTCTGAATGCCTGACCTCTTACTGGGGAGAGGTTTATTGACTCAGGAGAACAAGTCATGGTCATCTTCACAGATCATAAAGCATAGGAAGTGTTACTTTTGTTCCTGACCCATCAGGGGAAAAAAAGAAGTTAAGAATGAGCTGTCACATTTACCACCTGAGGTGTTGTCTCAAGTAAATCTTGAGGTTTGGGCCACACAGGCTCTGGGAAACGCACTACACACCTCCCCTATTTGAATCCAACTTCAGCCTAGTGCTCTTTGCCCTCAGAAGAGACAGTACATTTTAAGGCAAGAAGCATGAGGGGAAATTCAACCCCTTATTGCCAAATTCTTGCCGTAGGAGTTACTAAGGCCGTGAGAGCTCCTTACAGTACTCACATGTCACCAGATGAAAAGCCTAATGGCATGAGTTACTAAGGCCATGAGAGTCTCCTTAAAGTACTCGCACATCACCAGATGAAAAGCCTAATGGCATGAGTTACGAAGGCCATGAGAGCTCCTTACAGTACTCACATGTCACCAGATGAAAAGCCTAATGGCATGAGTTACGAAGGCCATGAGAGCTCCTTACAGTACTCACATGTCACCAGATGAAAAGCCTAATGGCATGAGTTACGAAGGCCATGAGAGTCTCCTTACAGTACTCGCACGTCACCAGATGAAAAGCCTAATGGCATGAGTTACTAAGGCCATGAGAGTCTCCTTACAGTACTCACATGTCACCAGATGAAAAGCCTAATAGCAAGTACAAATTTGTCAGAAACCTTAGAGCATTAATAAATGCAGTTGTCTCCATACACCTCATTTTCCCCAATACTTACCAAGTCCCAGGGGAGGCAAGCTGGTTTACATTCTTAAATCTGAACGATGCATTTTTCTGCATCTCAATGCACCCAGATTCACAATATGTTTCCCTTTGAATGGTATGATCCAGATATGCATTCAGCCTCAAAACTAACCTGGACAGTCATCTCTGAAGGGTTCTGGGATAGCCTCCACATATTTGAAAATACTCTAGCTAAGGACTAAGGAATCTACAATTGGAAAGGGATGCAATTATTCAGTATGTAGGCTACTTGCTCATTGATAGCCCAACTAAAGAAGACTCAAATAATAATACTGTTAAATTGGTAAATTTCCTGGGAACTAGCAGATACAGGGTATCACCATACAGGGGTCAGATTTTGACTCAAAGACTTAAATATTTGGAATCTTTCTTAGCCTCTGGAACTGATCAACATCCCTAGAACATTAAAAAAAAGTTATTTTAGTCATGCAAGGGTCCCAGTCCAACAAATGACTGTGGGCTTTTTTAGGAGATGTCTGGGTACTGCTGCTTATGGGTGCCCAGATTTGGACATGTAGCCAAGCCTTTATATGATACACTAAAGGGAAAGATTTAGAGCTCCTAGAATGTAATTAGAACTGCAAGCAAACCTTCAATACTCTCAAGGAGAAATTGTGCTCTGCTGCAGCCATGGGAGTCCCGAAGTTGGATGAACCATTTTTTTCTTTATGTGGCCAAAAAGCAAGGCATAGGCCTTGAGTAATCTTGTCCCAAAACTGGGGGACATTCCAAGGCTAGTAGTCTAATTTTCTAAGCAGATAGATGAGGTGGTGGCCTTGAGGTCTTAGAGCTATTGCTGCTACTACTTTTCTAGTAGGCAAAGCTAATAAACTAACATTAGAACAGCACCTACAGGTTTTTGACCTCACACCAAAGGAAGGTGGTCCTAGAAGCTAAAGGGCACCAGTGGATAATAGGAGAATACTTATGAAAGTATCATGTCTTATTGCTAGACACTCCAGACATAACCCTTAAAGCCTGCCAAACCATAAACCCAGCTACTTACCTGCGAGAGTCCACAGGTGCTCCCAGCCTTCCTGGCATATAGGCTGTATTAGTCTGTTCTCATGCTGCTAATAAAGACATATCTGAGGCTGGGTAATTTATAAAGAAAAGAGGTTTAATTGACTCACAGTTGCACATGGTCGGTGAGGCCTCACACTCATGGCAGAAGGCAAATGAGGAGCAAAGTCACATCTCTTACACGGCAGCAGGCAAAAGAGCTTGTGTAGGGAAACTCCCCTTTATAAACCATCAGCTGTAATCCCAGCACTTTGGGAGGCCAAGGCAGTGGATGAACTGAGGTGAGGAGATCGAGGCCAGCATGGTGAAACCCCGTCTATACTAAAAGTACAAAAATTAGACAGGCATGATGGTGGGCGCCTGTAATCCCAGCTACTCAGGAGGCTGAGACAGGAGAATCGCTTGAACCCAGGAGTCAGAGGTTGCAGTGAGCCGAGATCATGCTACCACACTCCAGCCTGAGTAATGGAGCAAGACTACGTCTCAAAAATAAATAAATAAATAAACCTCCGATCTCACGAGGCTTATTCACTGTCACAAGAACAGCATGGGAAAGACCCATCCCCCGATTTGATTACCTCCCACTGGGTCCCTCCCACGATATATGGGAATGATGGGAGCTACAGTTCAAGATAAGATTCGACTGGGGACACAGCCAAAGCATGTCACAGGTTATGAAACAAATTTATTTAGGAGGCCAGACTTAAGAGAGATGAATCCCTTGACCATCCCAAGGAAGAGTGGTTAACAGATGCAAGTTGTTTTATGCATCAGGAAAACAGGAGGGCTAGATATACCATTATTAGTCAGCACAAGAGAGTCAAGGCACAAGCCTTGCTGGCCTCTACCTCAGCTCAAAAAGGTGAGTTAATTGAACTTACCAGGCCCCTGCAGTTAGGAAAGGATTTAAAAGTTAACATTTACACTGATTCCAAGTATGATTTTTTAGTGCTTCATGCTTATGCTGCAGTTTGGAATGGGTAGGGACTCCTGACCCCCAAGGGCTTTTCCATACAACATCATTCAGATTTTGAGCTTGTTAGAATGCTGCTTTGCTGCCAAAAAGTGACTATAATTAATTGCAGAGGACATCAAAAGAGAGACCAACCATGTAAAAGGAAATGCCCTTGTAGATGCCACAGCCAAGGCCCCTGCACTGAGAGGGCCAATGAAGCTTATGGGTGTGCTGGTCAGCATGCATAGAACTGGGCCAGAATACTCTGAAGAACAAAAATGGGCCAGGGATTGCATTATTGTCCAGGGCCCCTCTGGCTGGCTGAAGAATGGTAATAAATTACTAATGCCAAGCACCAATCATAGGAATATAATTCAGCACTTTCATGATTCTTTTCACCCTAGAAGGGATTCTTTGTTTCTGTTAATGTCTCATTTGTGTATAGCAGTAAATCTTTTCAAGATAAAAGTGTCTTAAGCACTGAGAGCATAAGTGTCTCAGCACTGAGAGCTCTGTGCCTGACATGACCCAAACAGCCAGCAATTTTCTCCTCCTCCAGTTAAACCTGTCCAAAATTGAGGAACGTATCCAGATGAGAACTGGCAACTCTAATTTACTCAGATACCTTTCTGCAGGAGATTCAAATATTTGCTAATGCTTACTGATACCTTCACTGGTTAGATCGAGGCATTCCCCACCCCATCTGAAAAATGTTTACCAGAAGAAATAACTCCTCAGTTTGGGTCATCTAAAAGCCTGCAAAGTGACAAGGGCTCATCTTTCACAGCAGGTGTATCCCAACACCTATCCTCAGCTTGAAGAATCCAATATTACCTTCACTCTGCGTGGAGACCGTGGTCCTCTGGAAAGGTGAACAGGCTAATCCTACTCTAAAGAAGACTCTAGCTAAATCAGAGACCTGACTATCTCTAACACCCATAGCTTACTGTGGGTTTGAACTGCTCCAAAGTCAAACTTATAATGAAGTCCTGTAGAGTTAACATACGGAAGGCCTTTCCTAACCACAGATCTCCTAAAAGAGGAAAGGACTCATCAATTACAAAAATATGTCATCAATCTAGGACAGGTGCAAGGCACTCTGTGAGTATGAAAACTGGAGTCCTCCCCTCCCACATGGGAGGAAAATTCAGTTTCAGGTCAGCTAGAAATAGAGTCTTAGTAAAGACCTGGGAGGAAGTTCTCCAGCTGACCAGCTTTCCCCAACGTGGAAAGGACCACAGCAGGGACACCTGAGCTCTCCAACAGACGTTCAACGCCAAGGGATGCACAGGTGGGTACACCTGTGTGGAAGTCAAGCTGTTGCTTATTCTGGGAGCCCGATGCGAGGCTGGGGGAGGTGGGCGCGGGGCTATTTCAGCGTTGGCGGAGGGCGGGCTGGGTCACTGCGCATCTGCTCCTCCTCCTCGCGTCTCTCCTGCCGCCCTGATCCCGCCTTAGCCATGCGGGAGATCGTGCTCACGCAGGCCGGGCAGTGCGGGAACCAGATCGGCGCCAAGGTTGGCAGCCGGGGCTCTGAGGGCCCAGCTCGGGCCTGCGGGTGGCCAGGGAAGATGTTGGCAGTGGCGGGGGCGGGTCCCTGCCGGGGTCGCGGTGGGACTGGGCGGCTGGCGAGGCGGCCGGGGTGGACCCCAGGGACACGGCGGCCTAGGGATGGGGGTGCGGATGATGGTGGGGGTGGGAGAGGAGCTGGGGCGCCTCCGTGGCTCAGCCTTGGCCTGTCCAGCCCCTCCCGTCTCGCAGTTGTGGGAGGTGATCTCTGATGAACACGCCATCGACTCTGTGGGCACCTACCACGGGGACAGCCGCCTGCAGCTGGAGCGCATCGCCTATACTACAACGAGGCCTGCGGTGAGACCCCCGACCTTCCCCACCGTCCTCCTGGGAACGCGGCCCTCCCCTCGCTCATGCCCTCCCGCCCCTCTCAGGTGGCAGGTACGTGCCCCGCGCTGTGCTGGTGGATCTGGAGCCGGGCACCCTGGACTCTGCGCTCGGGGCCCTTCGGGCAGATCTTCAGGCCAGACAACTTCATCTTCGGTGAGCTGTGGGTGAGGACTGGGATGCGGCTTCTTAGCCAGGGCCGCTCAAAATCTAGGAGTGCCCCAAGGTAATCACCATGGGAACCGTGGATCCAGGGCCCCTGAGCACCCTCCTATCCTCCCATTCCCTCCATCTGCCTCCTAAACGGGCTTTGGGAGGAAGGCCTAGGTGTCTCCTCAAGGTGAAGAGCTACTGATGTGAACTCCCTGCAGGGAGCTGAGCTGGGGCCGTAGCTACTGCGTTCCCTGAAAATGGGCAGGAGCCACCTGCAGGGAGGTCTGTTAGCCCCTCTCAGGTTTGACTCCTGACTTAATTTCTAACAGGGGAGGCTGCTGCCCTGTAACTCTGGGGGAGGGGTTTCATTTGCTCACCTGTAGGGAGAACGCTGCGCTCACCTCACATGACACTTGGCCCTTTTTGCATTATGGTGACCACTGATGACCGTATACCTGGCCATCGAGTGACTGGCTGTACTGTCTTACAGGTCAGTGTGGGGCCGGAAACAACTGGGCCAGGGGACACTACACAGAAGGCGCGGAGCTGATGGAGTCAGTGATGGACGTTGTCAGAAAGGAGGCTGAGAGCTGTGACTGCCTGCAGGGTTTCCAGCTGACCCACTCCCTGGGTGGGGGGACGCGGTCTGGGATGGGTACCCTTCTGCTCAGTAAGATCCGGGAGGAGTACCCAGACAGGGTCATAAACACATTCAGCATCCTGCCCTCGCCCAGGGTGTCAGACACGGTGGTGGAGCCCTACAAGCCACCATCTCCGTCCACCAGCTCATAGAAAATGCAGACGAGACCTTCTGTATAGACAACGAAGCGTTATACGACATCTGTTCCAGGACCCTGAAACTGCCCACACCCACCTACGGTGACCTGAACCACCTGGTGTCTGCCACCATGAGCGGGGTCACCACGTGCCTGCGCTTCCCAGGCCAGCTGAAAGCTGACCTGCGGAAGCTGGCCGTGAACATGGTTCCGTTTCCTCCGCTGCATTTCTTCATGCCTGTCTTTGCCCCACTGACCAGCCGGGGCAGCCAGCAGTACCGGGCCCTGACGGTGGCTGAGCTTATCCAGCAGATGTTTGATGCTAGGAATATGATGGCCGCGTGTGACCCCCGTCATGGCCGCTACCTAACGGCAGATGCCATTTTCAGGGGTCGCATGCCCATGAGGGAGGGGGATGAACAAATGTTCAACATTCAAAATAACAGCAGCTACTTCGCTGACTGGCTCCCCCACAATGTCAAAACAGCTGTCTGTGACATCCCGCCCCGGGGGCTAAAAATGTCAGCCACCTTCATTGGGAACAACACGGCCATCCAGGAGCTCTTCAAGCGTGTCTCAGAGCAGTTTACAGCAATGTTCCGGGGCAAGGCCTTCCTCCATTGGTACACCTGCGAGGGGATGGATGAGATGGAATTTACCGAGGCTTTGAGCAACGTGAACGACCTGGTTTCTGAGTATTAACAGTATCAGGATGCCACAGCCGAGGAGGAGGAGGATGCGGCCTAGAACTTTCCTTTTCTAGGTAAAGGCGGAAAGCAGTGTGGATTCTTTACTGTGTTCTGACTGCCATGTGTCACTACGCACTTGTTCATTCTGTCTTCACCTCTCCTCCTGCGTTTTAAAGCGTTTTTATAGTATACGATTTTGCCTAATGAAGTATTCTCATAACATCTGGCTTCACCTCCAACTTCTATCTATGGGCCCCCCTCCGGCTCCGGCTGCCAGATTTGCATGGTTGTCCTGCAAGGCTGAAGCTGTCTGGGTTTGTCCTGTGCCCCGGAACAAGCATTCCAGTGGCTCCAGGGTTGGGCATGGGCTGTGGACATGGCAGGCAGGCTTCATATGAACTTGGGGATGCCCTGGGCCTTGGGCGGCTATGTGGTGGAAAACCTGTTCTGAAGGCAAGCCTTGGCTTATCCCATGTTTCAGACTTCTAGGGGACCTGCTGGCCCTGTTTCTGGAACCCTAAGTGGTCAGTGACCCTGGTGGGCAATGTCCCCAAAGTCCCATCTCAGGGTAGGAATGTGGTCAGACAGCTGGCTCTGAACCAGCAATGAAGGGTGGGCAAGTAGGACCCCAGCCGCTCCATCACCATGACGGCCTGGGTGTGTTTGTGTGGCCTCATTCTCTTGAGGTGGGCATGGGATATCTGGCAGGGACTAGTGGGCAGAAATCAAACCCAGCGTATACTCACATGCACTGACCCCTATGCAGAAGGGGATTAGGTCCTGGGGGCCATAGATGGCAGTTGCTGGGCCTGTGTGCTCGGGGCAGTCTCTCCAGAGGCACAGATGGGGTTTCTGAACAGGACCTGGGGAGACAGGCAGGTGCTCACAATGCTGCTTCCCCCAACTGGCAGCCAGTGAGAAAAACGCCCGAGTGGAGGTCGGACCTGCCCAGTCTGGAGGGCTGGGGCTCTCTGGAAAGGTGGCTACTGCGTACTGTCTGTGTCTCCCTGTCCCCCACTCCAAAACTTCAGGGCAAAAATAACCCAAGATTGTCAAGATGAGACTGGTGAGGGTGGCACATCTGGGGATAGGCCCTTTAGCCTGCAGAGTCTCCTCCCCAGGCTTCTCAGGGAGCCTGGACTTCAAAGCCTGCCTTGGGGAAGCTGTCGTATAAGAGATGTGTGTGTGAGCTGGGGCCGGGCAGCATGCATGGACGGTGCTCTTCTACCTGGCTCTTGTAGAACTTGTCCACGGCCTGTGTGATGGTCTCTTGGTAATTCTTACCCCCACCCCCATCACACAGATAAGATGAAGCCAGCATAGCCTGGGGGTGGGCCGAGGTATAGGTTCTACCCCACATCCCCTGGGCATACCCACCTGCCTCCGACGTGTCGGGGAAACAGGTGAGGCCCCTTTTTGTTCTCTGAATGTTGGCAATGGTCTATTGCAGCCAAATGGGAATGAGGAGAGTGCCTCATCTCGAAAGAAGTGGCTCCTGGAAGCAGCTGGGAGGGGGGAGAGGTCCCCCATACTCCCCCAACCTGCTCTTGGAGCAGGAAAAGAGGCCTCTGACAGCCCTGCTCAGTGGCTCTCACTCTGAGGGGTGTCCTTGCCCAGCCCAGGTGCGCACCCATCTGAGATGGCCTTGCATGGACCTGGTTGGGAAGGTTCAGCTGCAGCAACCACTGGAACCTGCCTACACCTAGTGTCTCCACTCACTCTAGCGTGGGGCTAGATGCTCCTCCCTCCTGTAGTGGTACAGCCAGAGTGGCAGAGGGGGCAAGTCACTGCTGCAGTTCCCACCTGGGTCTGAGTGGCGGTCAGCCTGGGTGCACATGTACTTCCCAATTACCTGGTTCCATCTGGGGGCTTCATGGACAGGAGTGGTGCTTTTCCAGGCCTCTTTTCCATATGCCAGTTACAGGCCCAGGTTTCCCAAGTTTCTGGAACCCCTCTTCCAGCCTGGCAAGCATGGTGTGTTGTAGGGGAAGGACATCAAGCCTACAGGCAGTGGAACCTGTCTGGGTATGTTCTCTACCCCCCAGAGGCCCCTGGTTGTTTACCTTGTTGGGTGAGAGTTGGCTTAGATTCTCAACATTCTTGTAGGACTCCAGAACTGTGCAGACAGGGGCCCAGGAGGGAGCAGGGGCTGGAACTGGCAGCTAACCAGTGTAGTGGGTGTTGTAGGGCTCAGTTTGGTCTTGCAGGAAATTCAGGGAGGCTTGGATTTGCTGAAGCTCTAGACAAGCTTGGACTTGGATATGGAAACAGCAGGGAGCCGTGGCTCTTCTGCATGCTGGAGTCTGAGTATTTGCACCCTGGTGCACCCACAGGTGTTCCCCACCTGGAGCACAGCTGTGGATAGAAGACGGGAGAGCTGTGGAGGGAAGAGGAGGAGGAGGAGGAGGAGGGAGTCTCAGGGCAGCCCCAGCAGCCAGGCAGAGCCTCCGTCAGCGAGAGGCAGATCCAGCCTGTTGGCCACTTAGCAACTGCTCGGCTGGCTGCAGACCACCTGACCTCTGTTCACCAGTAAATGGGGGTTGCAGAAACACTTTCCTTCTGGGACTTCTGAAGCTCAAAGGGGCAGCACACACCACGTGCTGAGAAAGCACGAACTCAGGCAAGCTTCTCCAAGAGCACCTCATCAGATTAACATCCAACCCATACAGGACACCATCAAATCTCCCCATCCCTCATTCCAACCGAAGAAACCAACCTGTACAGGACATCATCGAATCTCCCCATCCCTTGTTCCAGCCGAAGAAAAGGGAGTCTCTGTCCTAGGGGAACGAGCACAGGCATATCTATGCAGTGGGCACACGGCCCAGGTTGGGGAAAGGCCCTTGGATACATGCTGGTTTCACCAACCATCTATGGGTTGGGTTTGGCCTGGACCCCTGTATCCCAGGAGGCCAGTAGCCCCCTGCATGGGACAGGACTGGGAGGTGGGTGGGAGGGCTGAGCTTTGAGGGAAGCCATTATTTGGCCTCATGGGAAGTGGTGCAGGTGGTTATTATTGGTTCAGTTTTGCAGGACCTGGGTGATCACCCAAGGAGTGAAAATTGCCTTTTTATGAGAAATTGCCAAAGTTGATGCAGGCTCATTGGTTGAAAAGGTGAGTAATGTGGACAGGCAGCTTCACCTGCCCCTTCCCCACAAGCAACTGGTGTTCAGAGGTGGATTTGGTTCCTTCCCAACTTTTCCCCTTTGCATGTAGCTGTGTGCATGTACTTTTGTGTGTATGTACATGTTCCCTGGAGGGGTTACTTTTATTTTTTCATTTGGGGGGATAACTAGTGAGGCAGCCTGACACTTGCTTGTCTTTTAATTGTGGAGTCCTCTATGGAGTGGGCATCGGGGACTTTCTAGCTGGCCTCTGCCAGCTGTTTGGCTGCCCCAGTTTCCGCCCTTCACAGACATGCTGGCCACCTGGTGTGACATTCAGTGGCCTTGTTTGCAGCTAGTATGATGAGACAAGTGGATCAGGTACGTTATAAAAATGAGAAAGTACACAACATGCAGAGGAAAAGGAATAATGACCATGTGTGTACTGCTCTGCTAAAGTCTACATCATATGACTGAGATGACAAACATTTTTTCACCTAACATTTGGGCCCTGAGAAAGGGCGTTTATGTGTTACTTTTTATTTATAACAGAGTTAGAAGAAATACTGCCAGGCTTTCTTTTCCATTTTCCCCAACTCCCACTTTACCCCCTCAAGTTTACCTACCTCAGAGAGAAAGTGGAGCTTGCCTGGTTAATGAGAGCCTGAAATTATTTGAGCCAGGTCACCGTGTAAAGGTCATACTGCTTCTGTCTCCTTGTGCGTCACTTGCTCAGCTCAGCTATTTCATAGCTCCCTGTACACAGGTAGCTGTGTTACCCTCCTAGCCTGCTTTCTTGGTTTGATACGTGCCTGAGAGCATGTGGGAGCACTTAAGGTCTAGAGTCATGGGAGGACTGTTCTGCCCACGCCAGTTCATCTCTCCAGCTCAGCCTGCATGCGTGCCTTCCTCCATCTGATTCCAGAGCAGGGGGTGGGAGGTCTCACACTGACCTCGAGCTCAGCCTGCATGCATGCCTTCCTCCATCTGATTCCAGAGCAGGGGACGGGAGGTCTCACACTGACCTCCAGCTCAGCCTGAATGCGTGCCTTCCTCCGTCTGATTCCAGAGTAGGGGATGGGAGGCCTCACACTGACCTCCAGCTCAGCCTGCATGCATGCCTTCCTCCATCTGATTCCAGAGCAGGGGGTGGGAGGTCTCACACTGACCTCGAGCTCAGCCTGCATGCGTGCCTTCCTCCATCTGATTCCAGAGCAGGGGGTGGGAGGTCTCACACTGACCTCGAGCTCAGCCTGCACGCATGCCTTTCTCCATCTGATTCCAGAGTAGGGGATGGGAGGCCTCACACTGACCTCAATCTCAGCCTGCATGCGTGCCTTCCTCCATCTGATTCCAGAGCAGGGGATGGGAGGTCTCCCATTGACCTCGAGTTTATATGACTTTTTCCACCTCTGCTTTCCCAGACAGCCTCTGCTGTGGGACTTGTAAGGAGATTTGTGAAGTCAGTATCTACTTTCTTTGTGTGAGTGTTTTATGAATTAGAGCCCTGGAAGGGAATAAATGTTAGAGGTACTCCAAACCCCTAACATCTAAACATCTAAGCCTGGCCCTTTTTGGTGGTAAAATATATACAACATAAAACTTACCATTTTAACCATGTTTAAATGTACAGTTGAGTGGCATCCAGTATAATGTGTTGTACAACCATCTCCTTTATCCATATCTACAACTTCTTTATCATCCTAAACTGAAACACCATACCCATAAATAAGTATTTGAATAGAAGACTGATGCATTTGACTCCATAAAAATTAAAACTTTATAGGTGAGAAAAATGCCTTAAAGTCACAAGTCAACAGACTGGGGAAATAGATCTGCAACATACATAACAGACAAAAAGCTAATTTGGGTTATGTGTATATATATATATGTGTGTATATATATGTGTGTGTGTGTGTGAGTATATATATGTGTGTGTGTGTATATATATAGCTATCCTAAATTATTAAAAGACCAGCAGCCAAATTGAAAAATGGACAAGGGATCTAAAGAAACAGTTCAAAGAAACATGTAAATTTTTAAATATATACAACAGAAAATTTAAGTACATTAAGTACAAATACATTGTTGTGCAACTATCACCACTATCCATTCCATACCTGTGTTATCATCCCAAAGTGAAACTCTGCATCCATAGAGCAATAGCTCCCCTTTCCCTTCCCCCATCCCCTGGAAACCACATCCTACTTTCTGTGTCTACGAATTTAACTGCTCTAGGTACACTATAAAAGTGGAAAGCATAGAGTATTTGCATTTTTTGGTTTTAATCTTTTCAAGCTTTATGTTGTAGCATGTATTAGAATTCCTTTCCTTTTTAAGGCTGAATAATATATCATTGTGTGTATTGATCATATTTGCTTATCCATTCATCTGTACATGGACATTTGGGCTTTTTCTACCCTTTGGCTCTTGTGAATGCTGCTATAAACATGGGTGTGCAAATTCCCACTTTTGGTTTCTTGGCGTATATACCCAGATGTGGAATTACTGGATCATATGGTAATTACTGTTTTCCACAGTGGCTGTGCCATCTTACTTTCCCACCAGCAGTGTGCAGGAGTCCTGACTTCTCCACATCCAGCATTTGCTGTTTTCTGGGGCTTTGTTGTTTCGGTTTGCTGGTGGTGGTTTCTTTGACGGCAGCTACACTTATATGTGTCAGTTGTTATTACATTGTGGTTTGGATTTACATTTTTCTCATGATTAGTGATGCTGAGCACCTTATACTGTGCTTACTGGTCATTTGTGTATCTTCTTTAAAGAAATGTGTATTTTAAAACCTTTGCTCGTGTTTAAATTTGATTGTTTTGTTGTTGTTGTTTCTGAGGTCTTTATATAGCCTAGATATTAATTACTTATCAAATATATAATGTGTGAATATTTTCTTTCCCTCTGTGAATTTATTTTCAATCTATTGATTGTATCTTCAGATACATAAAAGCTTTTCACTTTGAAGAAGTTCTTTTTATGTATTTTTGTTGTTGTTGTCTGTGCTTTCACTGTCATATCCAAGAAATTATTGCCAGATTCTATGTTATTAAACATTTTTCCTGTGTTTTCTTCTAAGGGTTTTATAGTTTTAGCTCTTACAGTTAGATGTTTGGTGCATTTTAAATTAAGCTTTTTATATGATGTAAAGCAAAGGTTCGACTTTATTGTTTTCCATGTAAATATTCATTTTTAACACCATTTAAAAATATACTGTCCTTTCCCTATTGAATAGTTTTGACTCCCTTGTTAGAAATCATGACCATATTTTTTGGTTCTTTTTTTCTATTGCATTGGTCTTTATGTCTGTCTCTATGCTGGTACAACATCGTTTTGGGCACTGAAGCATTACAGTAAGTTTGAAACCAGGAAGTGTTAGTTCTCTAATTTGTTAGTTTTTAACATTGATTTGGCTACTTGGGGTTTTTTGAGATTTCATCTGAATTTTAGAATAGGTTTTTCTATTTTTGCAAATATTGGAATTTTTATAGTGATTTTATTGAATCTGTAGGTGACTATAGATAACAATGACATCTTGACAAGGTTTTGTCTTCCATTCCATAGACACATGATGTCTTTTCATTTATTTGTGTCATCTTTAATACTTTTCTGCAATGTTTATAGTTTTTGCTGTACAGGTTTTTCATGTCCTTGGTTAAGTTGGTTTCTAAGTATATTATTCTGATGCTATCATAAATAATACTGTTGTCTTGATTTCTTCTTCAGATAGTTTGTTATTGTAGAAATACTACTGATTTTTGTGTGTTGATTTTGTATCCTGCAGTTTTGCTGAATGTTATTTATTGCATCTGATAGTTTATTTCACAGAAACTAAAAGATATTTAATATATAAGATTATGTCATCTGCGAACAGAAAATTTTACTTTTTTAAAAGTTGGAATATCTTTTTTTATTTTACTTGCCTTGTTGTTTTAACTAACTAGAACCTTCAGTACTATATTAAATAGAAGTAGTAAAAGCAGGCATCCTTGTTTTTGCTCTTAGGATAAAAGCTTTCAGTCTTTCATTATATTGTTAGCTGTGTGTGTGTGTGTGTGTGTTTTTTTTTTAAATATAACATTATGTTAAGTTGTTTTATTCCTTTTTATAGTTTATTATGTATATTTTATCATGAATGTGGGTTAGATTTTGACAAATGCTTTTTCTTCTTTGATTAAGATGATCACATGAAGGTTTTTTCTTTATGTTATTGTGATATTACACTGATTCTCACGTGTTGGAACATATTTTTATTTCAGGAGTCAATTATACTCATTCATAGTGTATAATCCTTTTAATGTACCATTAAATTTGAATTGCTGGTATTTTGTTGAGGATTTTTGCATCAGCATTTTTAAGGGATGTTTGTTTTGTAGTTTTCTTATGATGCCTTTGTCTAGCTTGGTGTCAGGGTAATACTAGCTTAATAGAATAAGTTAGAAAATATTACTTCCTCTTCAACGTTTTGAAAAAGTTTGAGGAAAAACTGGTGTTAATTTTGCTGTAAACATTGGGTAGAATTCAACAGTGAAGGCCTCTGGTCCAGGCTTTTCTTTGTTGCTGAGTTTTTGATTACTGATGCCATCTTATTGCTGAATATCCTTGCTGAGTAGGTTTATTCAACTTTTCTGATTCAGTCTTAGTAGGTTTTTTGTTTCTAGGAATTTGTTCATTTTATTTAGGTTATTCAATTTTATTTGTTGTAAGTTTTTATTTCAGAATTAAATGTATGTATTAACATTTGTTATGTTCTCATAAAGTTTGTAATACATGGAGATTTCTGGTCCACATATGTAAGCCTCTACATGAAAATTATTTTGATGCATTTAACCTTCTGTTTTAACATTCCAAATGTCTAAATGAAATTGAGATTTTGGGCCGGGCGTGGTGGCTCAAGCCTGTAATCCCAGCACTTTGGGAGGCTGAGGCGGGCGGATCACAAGGTCAGGAGATCGAGACCATCCTGGCGAACACGGTGAAACCTTGTCTCTACTAAAAATACAAAAAATGAGCCGAGCGTGGTGGCGGCGCCTGTGGTCCCAGCTCCTCCGGAGGCTGAGGCAGGAGAATGGCGGGAGCCTGGGGGGCGGAGCTTGCAGTGAGCCAAGATGGTGCCCCTCACTCCAGCCTGGGAGACAGAGCGAGACTCCGTCTCAAAAAAAAAAAAAAAGAAATTGAGATTTTGTTTTCTGAGATGAAATCATGGCAGGTGATTGAGAAATGCTTAAAAATTAGCCAAAACTTAAAATTAAGCTAAAGTTTACCTTCAAGATTCAACCTGAATGAGTCGCTCTGTATTGCTGGTAATAAAAAGTGTTTAATGGTATAAAACCAAACTTTAGAGAATTTTTTTTCCCCCAGTTGACATCTAAATTGAAAGCTGTGAATTTTTTTTTTTTTTTTTTTTTTGAGACGGAGTTTCGCTCTGTAGTCCAGGCTGGAGTGAGCGGCGCCATCTTGGCTCCCTGCAAGCTCCGCCCCCCGGGTTCCCGCCATTCTCCTGCCTCAGCCTCCCGAGGAGCTGGGACCACAGGCGCCGCCACCACGCCCGGCTCATTTTTGTATTTTTAGTAGAGACGGGGTTTCACCATGTTAGCCAGGATGGTCTTCATCTCCTGACCTCATGATCCTCCCTCCTTGGCCTACCAAAGTGCTGGGATTACAGGTGTGAGACACCACCCGGCTGAAAACTGAAAAAAATTTATGGCCTTATGCACTTTTTACTTTAGAATTCCAACTTTTTCTAGTTAAATTTTTTCTAAACAGATTCCTGTGTATTTGAAAGACAAATGATTTTCTTAGTTGAGATGCTTAAGCAGTTTTTAAGAAGTTAAAGCTGTTGTGCCTATTCTTGCTTTGAATAGTTTAATATAATTACATTTTAAGAGTTTGTTAAGTTCCTCTAAACTTTGGTTAAGACGCAGAAAGCATTACGTGAGATTTTTGACATACGCTTTCAAGGAATCTTAAAAATGTTAAAGGTACCCCGGGCGCGGTGGCTCACGCTTGTAATCCCAGCACTTTGAGAGGACGAGACAGGCAGATCACGAGGTCAGGAGATAGAGACCATCCTGGCTAACCGGTGAAACCCCGTCTCTACTAAAAAATACAAAAAACTAGCCGGGCGAGGTGGCGGGCGCCTGTAGTCCCAGCTACTCGGGAGGCTGAGGCAGGAGATTGGCGTGAACCCAGGAGGCGGAGCTTGCAGAGAGCTGAGATCTGGCCACTGCACTCCAGCCTGGGCGACAGAGCCAGACTCTGTTTCAAAAAAAAAAAAAAAAAAAAGTTAAAGGTAGAACTATTTAATTTAACATAAAATTGAATCTTTAATTATGTGTTTGCATAATTTGAAAAACTATGTCTCACAGCTTTTTTAATGCCCAAGTATGATACATATTTTCCCTTAGTAAGATGAGGATAATAATTGTAGTTACCATGGGCTAACTATATGCCACATGACATGCTAAATTCTTTATGTATATTTTTCTTCTAATCTTCAGAATTGTCTAATAAGTTTGGCAGTTTTATTGTCTCCATTTTTATAACCATTATTCTTGATTCATTACACAGTCTCATCATTTTTCTGTGCTTGATTCTTTATGTTTATGTTTTTTCATGTGCTTTTATTTCTAATAATAAACATGTAGAAATTAGAAATTAGAAAACTGAGATTTAAAAGTGGAATAAATTGTCCATGGGACACCCAGCTATAAGATGCAGAGCCAGGATTAAAACTGGCATCCATCTGATTCTAAAACCTGTGATGGTAACTGCTGTAATTGCAGAAAAACTTCCTTGATCATTCTACATGAATTAATTTATCTGTCTCTTCTCTCATTCTTCATTGTTGTTCTTAGTACTCATTATGACTTGACGTGCATGTGTAAATTTTTTTTATAGAGATGGGGTCTCACTTTGATAATCATACATGTATATTTTTAATTTGCTATCTTTCTCTCTTGCTCTTTCACTGTTCTC
Source organism: Macaca fascicularis (assembly GCF_037993035.2). NCBI lineage: Eukaryota > Metazoa > Chordata > Mammalia > Primates > Cercopithecidae > Macaca > Macaca fascicularis. The sequence goes on from NC_088376.1 coordinate 203,069,470, forward strand.
CTAAAACAATTCCAGGCATTTGTATGTGGTTTGTAGGTATTGGTTAATACTTAAATGAATGAATGTAATTAGTATATTCTGTACAGCATCAGTGCATATGTTATTCAACATGTTATAGACTTTGTGTTTTTCTCTCTTTATATTTTTCTTTCTATATTGCAGCAGTCCCCAGTCTTTTTGGCACCAGGGACTAGTTTCGTGGAAGACAACTTATCCATGGATGGGGCAGGGGGATGGTTTCAGGATGATTCAAGTACATTGCATTTATTTCATGTTTTATTATATTGCATTGTAATATATAATGAAATAATTACATAACTCACCATAATGTAGAATCAGTGGGAGCCCTGAGCTTGTTTTCCTGCAACTAGTCAGATCCATCAGGGGGTGATGGGAGACAGTGACACCCAAAATGTGGTGCTTATGTCCGGTCTACTTTGTAATCTTGTTTTGATTGCTGTCACTGCAAAAAAAAAAAAAAACAAAACCAAAAAAACCCTGCTTCACAAAGACAGGATTTTGGAAATGGAAGCAGGAGTTTCAGTGATACTATTGACAAAGAAATGTCAGTGCTCCTGTGGAGAACAGCAACGGCTTCACTATCCTTACATTTTACATAACATTTGCTATTATTGGTCCTTCTCCGTGTTCTTATTTTTTTTTTTCTGATCTCTCTCCTTTTAAATGGTGCGTATAATCATGTTATTTTATTTCTAAATTTTTTAATGCTTTTTGATGCCTGCAGGTCTTTACTGAATATCTCTATAATCATTTAACTCCAATTCTATTTTAATAGCTAAGCTGCCCATCTGGTATTTCCATTGGTTATTATACCTATCACAAACTTGATAAATCTGAAATTCGGTTCTATAGATAATTTTCTTGTAATAGTTTAAAAATATGTTCAAAAATTATTTGAAACTCTTCAAAAAGTATGAAGGATCTTCAGAAAGTTCATGGAAAATGCACATGGAAAAAACTATACATAGATTACAAAAATATTTTGCACCTAAATAAACTTGTACTAACTTGTTATAACATGTCTGAACAGGATCTAATTTGAGGAAATAAAAGGAAACTAAGACAGCAATTTGAACAGAGATACTATTAGAGCAACATGAATCCTGCTAAAATTAAAGCAAGAATAAACAAATTTATGGTAATTTGGAGTGAAAGAATAGTAAAATCACTGATTCTTTATAACAATTTATGAGGACAGTGCCCCCCAACATTCACAATTTTGCAAATGAATAACTCATTTTAAGAAGCGATGATAAGATGTTGAAGATAAAGCCTGCAGTGGCAGACAATTCACATTAATTCACCAGAAAAGAAATTAATCTTGTTCATGCCCTGCTTTAGGAATGACAACAGTATAAACAACAGTCAACACCATAGCCATCTCAATTGGTTAAATTTACACAATTTTGAAAAGTTTTCCACTCAATAGATTAAAAAACTCTTGTTCCTAGATCAGCAGCAGACAAGAGCAGAGCTTTCAACTGGAATTGTACATAAGTGTAATCAAGATCCTGAAGCATTTCTTCAAATAATTGTGTGACGAAATCAAACACAGCTGTTCCAATGAAATTTTCAAGACAAAACACGATTAAAGCAATGGCCACCAAGAGGTGAAAGTGGTCCAGTCTCAGCAAAAGGTGACTGGTCTGGAACAAGGCTCATAGCAACAGTGTCTTAGGATGCTCAAGGCATTTTGCTTGTTAGCTTTCTCGAGAGCCAAAAACAAAAAAACCAATAACACATGCTATTATGAGAGTATTTGGGGAAAGTTAGCCAAAGCTTTAGAAGGAAAATTTACAGAAAATTTCACCAGAGAATTCTTCTCCAGTACAACAATGTTCCTCTTCATTCCCCTCATTTAAAAAAAGACAATTTTGCCAGGGTTTCCATGGAAAATTATTAGGCATCCACCTTTTATCCCTGATTTGGCTCTCGCTAACTTCTTTTTCTTTTCCGATTTTAAAAAACTTTAAAGGAGACCCATTTTTCTTCAGTTAATAATGTAAAAAGGCTGTCTTGACATGGATAAATTTCCAGGACTTTACTTTTTGTAGGGATAGACTAAAGGCTGGTATTATTGCTTATAAAAGTGTCTTGAACTTCATGAAGCTTATTTTGAGAAATAAGGCTTATATATTTTATTTTTGTGTTTTACCTTCATTTTTTCACAAACTTATTGAAGTCCTTTCATAGACCCTAATTCTCTTCTTGAAGGTATATCAAGCTGAAAATTCCTTTCTGGTGAATGGAATGTGGTGGAAGTGATCATGTGTGACTTGAGTCTAGGTCATAAAAGATTTTGCCACTTATGCTTTGTTTTTTCCTAAGCCACTCACTCTGGAAGAAACCAGCAGCTATTTGGTGAGAACAATCAAGCAGCCCTACAAAAATATCTACGTGGAGAGGACCTGAGGCCTCAATTACAAACCCCACCAACTTGCAGGCCATGAATGTTAGCAAACTTGAAAGTGGATCTTCTAGTTTCGATCAAGCCTTGGATGACAGCCCCAGTTGAAATCTGACTGTAACCACATGAGATGTCCTGAGGCACAACCACCATGATAAATTGTTCTTGAATTTCTCATATACAGAAACTCAATTAGGTAATAAATATTGTGATTTTATGCCACAAAGTTTTGGGGTTACATGTTATGAAACAATAGATAGCAATTTCACTCTTTCAACATCCATTTTATTTTGTATACAATCATGCATTTTTAATGATGGGGATATATCTTGAGAAATGCACCATTGTGTAATATGATTGTTGTGTGAACTTCATAGAATGTACTTACCCAAACCTAGGTGGTATAGCCTATTGCAGACCTAGACTATATGGTATAGCCTATTGCTCCTAAACTACAAACCTGTACAGCATGTTACCATGCTGAATGCTGTAGGCAATTGTAACACAATGGTCAGCGTTTGTGTATATAAACAGAAAAGGTACAGTAAAAATATGGTATAAAAGATTTTAAAATGGTACACTTGAATAGGACACTTACCTCAGGTAGTCTGCTAATTTTCATGGTGACATGAAGACTCCACTGAAATATATTTGCACTATCCCCTGCCATAGGTGGCAGCCTTGACTATGTGCACCACCCATGATGGTCGCCTTTGCCTTGCTTTTCCTGACTTGTCAAGTGCATGATGATGTGGCCAGTCAGCACAAGAGCTGAACTCTGTTCTCTTTCTATCGAGTTCTGCAGCTATTTATTCTGAGTTTGGTACCTAGACTTTGTAGACCCCATTTCATTGATATTCCTGGTAGAATCAGGCCATCTTCATCCCACTGTGCTATCCTTGTGTTACTGTTATGTGTTATAATGCCTAAAGTTTTTTTTATAAGAATCTGAGGGTAGACCATAGGCATAGGACCTTTGTGCCTATTGTTTGAGCCAGCCTCACAGAGAGGATGGTTGGTGGTTTTCCGTCGATCAGCATCAATTTGGATAAGTGTTGCTGTCAGTTACTGTGAAACTGGTTACATTCTCCTTTCACTTTTTTATCTTTAGAAAACATCTTTAATTCATAGAGCATGTTTTTTCTGGTTTTATATCCACTAGGGTCATAGGCTTTTTTTCTGCTTTAAGATATGGCCAACCATTGCATTAGGGCTGAGATATTAGTTGCACAGGATTACACACAAAGTGTACTGTAAATACTCTTCATTTTAGGATAAAACTATTGGTACATATATAATTTAATTACAATTCTTACAGTTATTTCTCTGAATAGCATTACTTCATCAAGGATTATTTGAACCTTTAATGGCCACATTCATTAATATTGACTAGAGAAACACGGTTCCTTTGAGAGGCACTTTAGAAAAACAAAGATTCCTCAGATCCAATGGACAGTATTTTTAGTTGGTAGGAAGAAGACTCTACATACAATTCTAAATAAAACATTGCTCCACTAAAATATTCTGTGGCTGAAGATGGCTAAAGATGAAAAAAATTACAATCAGAAGCAACAAAAACTAGACATATGTTTTAGTAAATCCTTCCCCTCCTTGTCCTTCAGTTGCCTCCTGGCGTGCAGCTCTCCCTCTTGCCCCTTATGATTCTGACCTCTCTTCTTTTGCCCCACCATTGACTTCTCCTTCTTGCTTCTTGTTCTGAAATTATTTTCCCAACTGTCATAAATCCCCAAATTGTTTGTTTCATCTAAAGATCCACCTTTACCATGAGCCAGATGTGTAAGCAACTGCAGAATTTAAATCTAGTGCATGAGTTCAGAGTTGTACATGAACTAACAAGTTATGATTAACAATTTTTGAAAACTAAAGAGTCAAATATTCATCAAATAATTTAGAATTATTTAGGGCACATATGGCCCAGGGTTACTTGACATATCAACTTGTACAACTGTTAATTGGAACATCAGATGCTAAATCCTGGATGACAAATGTGATTGGCCTGATCTTGTAGAAAACTTGTAGAATTCCTCTTTCCAAAATAAATATCAGGGTCAAAATCGTTCATAACAAGAATAAAACTATTAAACTATAGAAAAATTTGGAGATAGACTATAACATTTATTGTCATAATTCAGAGTTAAATAAAACAGGTTTTCATTAAAAATCAAATGTAAAAGTTATAAAACTTAAAATCTTAATAGGGATCATTTAAAAGCTATCACAAATACTCAACAGGAAACTTCAGAAATTATAATTATTTTGCCATTTATGTTTTATTATCAACTATAATTGTGTTTCTTAAAAGAAATAAGTATATCATTATGAGGTGATCAGAAGCTGACAAGGATGTTAGACATTTTCTCATCTATTCACTCAGCAACGCTGCCACAGAACTAAACCTGTGCCAAGGGCACTGGTGGGCCCAGCATGTGGTGCTGAGAAGTGATGGAGTGGCCCTTTCCCCCACTCAAGGAGCCCACAGTCTGAGGATATATGGACAAAACCACTAAAGCAAGTGCATGTAAAAGAAGAGTAAATGCTATAATTAAAGCAGGATGTTGGGAGGGAGGGTGGGGGACCATAGCATTTGAGGGACCCAAATGCCTAACTGAGGTGACATTTATGCCATGACCAGGATGACAACAGAGGGCCAGCCCTGTACAAGTCTGGGAACAGTGTGTTGGGAAGATGCCACTCCTGGTGGAGACATGCAGGCAGAAGTGACTTTGGCAGAGGATGGGAGAAAGAGACTGGTGGATCTAGAGGGAGCCTGGGGAAGAGAAAAGGAGAGGGAAGGAGGGCTCTGGGGCCTGGAAGAAGAAGATAGTGATCTGCTTCTCTCTGACAACATTGTCCCCAAACTCAGCACCTTTAACAACAAATCCCTACTATCCCATAGTTTATGTGGACCTGAATCTGGACACAGCTTCACTGGCTGCCTGCACCTGGGGCTCCATGAGGCTGAGGCTGTGTTCTCAGCTGAAGCTGGGCTGTGGGAGGATTGGCTTCCAAGCACACTCATGTGGGTATTGGCCGGATTCAGTATAGATGAGAGCCTGAGTGTCTCCCGGGGCCTGGGCACTCCCTCATTCTCTGTTGTGTAGGCCACCACATACAGCAGCTCATAACACTGGAGCTTGCTTTCTGAAGTTGAGGAATGCAGTAGAAAGACAGGGAGAGAAATACATATTGACAGAAAAAGAAAGACACAGGCAGAAAATGAGGGAGAAAACACTGGACAGAGGAAGTAAAAGAGATGAGAGAAATCGAGAGAGAGACAGGTAGAGTTGACATGCAGGGATAATGAGCAGTCAGTAGCCCAGCAGGGCCTTTGGATGGGTTTTATGGAAGAAAGCAAGGGGCCAAGAGGATGAAACTTTGAAAAAGTGATCTTACTTCCTTGGTGACAGACCCCAACAGAACTTAGAACTCTGGTACCCAAGCACCCACGTCCTAGAGACAGCCCTGCATCTAGGTCACTTGGTGGGAAATGCTTAAGAGGGCATGATGTGCTCCTGCTAGATCCCAACTCTCTCAGGCTCTTGCTTCAGGAAGGTCTAAAGTGCAACCCTTTTCTGAGATACTGATATTGGCTTATTCCTCACCCCAGATGTCTCTGGAGATTTTGTAGGGATCGCCCAGAGGTAACACGTGAGCCTAGGGCAGGCCCCTCCAGCCTAGGTCTCACCAGTGCTGTCATTTCTTTTTACATTAGAATGTAAAGAAAAATCAGAAATTTAAAATAGGAACAATTGACCAAAACTACATTTTTGTTCTATTCCCTAAGGTTCTGTATTGGTGGTGGTGGTGGTGCTGGTGGTGCTGGTGGTGTTTTGTTTCAGACAGGACCTCACTCTCACTCAGGCTGGAGTTCAGGAGTGCAATCATAATTCATTGTAGCTTAGATCTCCTGAGCTCAAGCAATTCTCTCACCTCAGCCTCCCAAGTAGCTGGGAGACTATAGGTGCACACCACAACACCTGGCTAATATATATTTTTTATTTTTAGCAGAGATGAGGTCTCAGTATGTAGCCCAGGTCTGTCTTGAACTCCTGAACTCAAGCAATCCTCAATTTTTGATATATAGCTTTGCTAGGTGTAGGATTCTTAGTCGACAGGTTTTTTTTGTTTGTTTATTTGTTTGTTTTTTTCTGTGAGCACTGGCCAAGGAAAGTTTAAAAAGAATAAACAGGCCGGGCGCGGTGGCTCAAGCCTGTAATCCCAGCACTTTGGGAGGCTGAGGTGGGTGGATCAGGAGGTCAGGAGATTGAGACCATCCTGGCGAACACGGTGAAACCCAGTCTCTACTAAAAATACAAGAAAATTAGCCGGGCGAGGTGGCGGCGCCTGTAGTCCCAGCTCCTCGGGAGGCTGAGGCAGGAGAATGGCGGGAACCCGGGAGGCGGAGCTTGCAGTGGGCCGAGATCGCGCCGCTCACTCCAGCCTGGGGGATAGAGCCAGACTCCATCTCAAAAAAAAAAAAAAAAAAAAAAAAAGAATAAACAGAGAAAATTCAAATAAGGCAATTAAATGAACAAATAAAGAGCTGAGAAACAACAAAGATTGAGTATTGAGGTTGTACTTATGGTAGCTAATGATAGAACGGATCCAGTCAGAGAGTTCAGGCAGAATTGTATTTGCAGAGAGTAGAAGTCTGAGGGTGTGGGTGTCCTAAAGGAGGCCAACTGGAAGACTTGTCTGTTATAGAATCGAAGACAATGCATGGGAACACACCATGCCAAACCCAAACCGGCTGAGCTGGTGCTGTCTGCTAAGTTATATAGGTTTGTGGTAAGAAAAGCTACCATTATAACATCAAGTTTTTTTTTAAATTAAAAGTATCATAAACATGGCAGTTATAATCAGGATTAAGGTTAATGTTTAAGTTATAATTCAGGTTTGGTTGGTGGGTATCACAAAGCAAAAAGTGTGTCTGTTGCCAAGAAGAGGTGTTCTAGTTTGTGAAATAAAATATCCCATGACTAGAGACAGTAGAGGAGAAAAAGGGATGGGATGGCAAACACAGGTTCCTGGAAATTTATGTCAAAATAAGGTATATAAAGAAGGACAGTGTGCATCTCAGTCATCAGTGCTGCCTGCAATGGAGGTGTTTTTTTCTGCCCTTGATAAATACAACAGGCCTACTATGTGAGAGGTGAAAAGCAGCCTGCATTCTGCTTCCCACGCCAGATGCCTTGACTTGGGGCTCTGTTTCCAGGGAGAAAAAGCGCATCTTTTAAGTAATTGTGGAGCATGAGGTATCTTCCAAATTCCAACAAAGTAGCTTATATTTCTAGGTGACCCTGAGACCACCGAAGAAGAAATAAATGAAGGCCATGAAACTTTCTTGAACTTGTGGGAAACCATGAGAAAATCTGACATTATGTTCTCTTCCCTTGGAAGGTAGAAATATCGTTTAACTTCTGTTTTGCTGACAAGAAATGTGGTCCTGAGCAAGGCTACCTGGGACAATGACCTCACACATGGAGGTTGGAGCCCATCTGTTTCCAATCTGCTGTTTTCCAAAAATTAGGGAAGTTCAGTTTTCCCTTTGATAACTCTCTGTTTCTAACAATCCCTATGCCAGGGCTGTCCTGTGTCTACAAGTGACAATGACAAATATAGGCCTGAAGGAAGATGAGCTGATGGCATTCCCAGCTTGCTGTCCTGCTTCTACAGGGGACAATGACAATATAGACCTGAAAGAAGATGAGCTGATGGCATTCCCAGCTTATTACCTCTCCTTGGGGGCCTTATCTCACATACATGGATTAAATTCATAGACTCAGCTGGGTGAGGATCTGTTATTCAGCTGCATTAGAAGTGACTGCTTAAGACTCAGGTGTGTGGTGAAATGAGGCAGAATTTTCTCCTCATGACTACCATCTTACTATCACTAAATCGTAGCTAAAATAAGGAAATTATTCAAGAAGAAATACAAATGTAATCTTAGGACATAAATTTAGAGATTTGTGGAAATCACTTCATAATTTTATGGTATTCTCTTTGAGCTGGGATTGTAGTTGACATTTCATTATATTAGTTACACTAGATTTTATGCATTTATTTAAATTTTTGTTATACTTTAAGTTCTGGGATACAGGGGCAGGGTGTGCAGGTTTGTTACCTAGATATAGACATGCCATGGTGGTTTGCTGCACCCATCAACCCGTCATCTACATTAGGTGTTTCTCCTAATGCTATTCCTCCCCCAGCCCCCCAGCCCCAGACAGGCCCCGGTGTGTGATGTTACCCTCCTTGTGGGAGGAGAACATGTATATACCCATGTGGTCTCATTGTTCAACTCCCACTTACGAGTGAGAACATGCGGTTTTTGGTTTTCTTTTCATTTCCTTTTTTTTTTTTTTTGATGGAGTTTCACTCTTATTGCCCATGCTGGAGTGCAATGGCACAATCTCAGCTCATTGCAACTTCTGCCTCCCAGGTTCAAGCTATCCTCCTGCCTCAGCCTCCCAAGTAGCTGGGATTACAGGCATGTGCCACCACACCTGGCTAATTTTCTGTATTTTTAGTAGAGACAGGGTTTCTCCATGTTGGTCAGGCTGGTCTCAAACTCCTGACCTCAGGTGATCTGCTCACTTCACCCTCTCAAAGTTCTGGGATTACAGGCATGAGCCACTGCACCTGGCCTGGTTTTCTTTTCTTGTGTTAGTTTGCTGAGAATGATGGTTTCCAGCTTCATCTATGTCCCTGGAAAGGACATAAATTCATCAATTTTTATGGCTGCATAGTATTTCATGGTGTATACTTGCCACATTTTCTAAATCCAGTCTATTATTGATGGGCATTTGGGTTGGTTCCAAGTCTTCGCTATTGTGAAAAATGCTGAAATAAACATATGTGTGCATGTGTCTTTATAGTAGAATGATTTATACTCCTTTGAGTATATACCAAGTAATGGGATTGCTGAGTCAAATGGTATTTCTGGTTCTAGATCCTTTAAGAATTGCCACACTGTCTTCCACAATATTTGAACTAATTTAAACTCCCACTAACAGTGTAAAAGCATTCCTATTTTCTACATCTTCTCCAGCATCTGTTGTTTCCTGACTTTTTAATAATCACCATTCTAACTGGTGTGAGATGGTATCTCATTGTGGTTTTGATATGCATTTCTCTAATGACCAGTGATGATGAGGTTTTTTTTTTTTTTTCATATGTTTGTTGGCCATATAAATGTCTTTTTCTGAGAAGTATCTGTTCATTTCCTTTTTGATGGGGTTGTTTTTTTCTTGTAAATTTAAGTTCTTGTAGATTCTGGATATTAACCCTTTGTCAGATGGATAGATTGCAAAAATTTTCTCCCATTCTATAGGTTGCCTTCACTCTGATGAGTTTATTTTGCTGTGCAGAAGCTGTTTAGTTTAACTAGATCCCATTTGTCAATTTTGGCTTTTGTTACCATTGCTTTTGGTGTTTTAGTCATGAAGTCTTTGCCCATGCCTATGTCCTAAATGGTATTGACTAGGTTTTCTTCTAAGGTTTTTATGGTTTTAGGTCTTATGTTTAAGTCTTTAATCCATCTTGAGTTAATTTTTTTATAAGGTGTAAGGAAGACATACAGTTTCAGTTTTCTACATATGGCTAGCCAGTTTTCCCAACGCGATTTATTAAATAAGGGATCCTTTCCCCATTGCTTGTGTTTGTCAGGTTTGTCATCAGATGGCTGTATGTGTATGATCTTATTTCTGAGTTCTCTATTCTGTTCCATTGGTCTATGTGTCTGTTTTTGTACCAGTACCATGCTGTTTTGGTTACTGTAGCCTTATAGTATAGTTTGAAGTTGGGTAGTGTGATGCCTCCAGCTTTGTTCTTTTTGTTTAGAGTTGTTTTGGCTATTTGGGCTCTTTTTTAGTTCCATAAGAATTTTAAAATAATTTCTTCTAATTCTCTGAAGAATGTCAATGATAGTTTAATGGGAATAGCACTGAATTCTTTTACAAATTACTTTGGGCACTTTGGCCATTTTCATGAATTAATTCTTCCTATCCATGAGCATAACTGTTTCTCCATTTTTTTGTGTCCTCTCTGATTTCTCTGAGCAGTGGTTTGTAGTCCTCCTTGAAGAGGTCCTTCATTTCTCTTGTTAGCTCTATTCCTAGGTATTTGATTCTCTTTGTAGCAATTGTGAATGAAGTTCATTCATGATTTGGCTCTCTGCTTGCCTTTTGTTGGTGTATAGGGATGCTAACAACTTTTGCACATTGATTTTGTATCCTGAGACTTTGCTGAAGTGGTTTATCAGCTTAAGAAGCTTTTGGGCTAAGATGATGGGGTTTTCTAGACACAGGATCATGTAATCTGCAAACAAAGATAATTTGACTTCCTCTCTTCCTATTTAAATACCTTTGTTTCTTTTTCCTGCCCAATGGCCCTGGCCAGAAATTTCAATACTGTGTTGAATAGGAGTGGCGAGAGAGGCCATTCTTTTCTTGTGTCTGTTTTCAAGGAGAATGCTTCCAGCTTTTGCCCATTCAGTATGATATTGGCTGGGGGTTTGTCATGTATGGCTCTTATTATTTTGAGGTATCATCTTTCAATAGCTAGTTTATTGAGAGTTTTTTTTTTTTTAACGTGAAGGGATGTTGAATTTTATTGAATGCCTTTTCTGCGTCTATTGAGATAATCACACAACTTTTGTGTTTAGTTCTGTTTATGTGATGAATTACATTTATAGATTTGCCTATGTTGAACCAACCTTGTATCCTGGGGATGAAGCCATTTTTTTTTTTTTTTTTTTTTGAGACAGAGTATCACTCAGTCTCCCAGGCTGGGGTGCAGTGGTGTGATTTTGGCTCACTGTAAGCTCCACCTCCAGGGTTCATGCCATTCTCCTGCCTCAGCCTTCCCAGTGGCTGGGACTACAGGCACCCTCCACCATGCCCGGCTAATTTTTTTTTTTTTTTTTTTTTTTTTTTTAGTAGAGACGGGGTTTCACCATGTTAGCCAGGATGGTCTCAATCTCCTTACCTCGTGATCCACCTGTCTCGGCCTCCCAAAGTGCTGGGATTACAGGAGTGAGCCACCATGCCCGGCCAGGATGAAGCCATCTTGATCATGGTGGATCAGTGTATCCTTATCAGTCTTACGTTCAGTTTTTTTTTTTTTACATAATCCCATATTTCTTGAAGGTTTTGTTCATTCTTTTTAGTTCTTTTTTCTCTATTCTTTTCTTCCTATCTTATATCAGACAGATAGTTTTCAAGCTCTGAGATTCTTTCCTCCATGTGGCCTACTCTGCTAACGATACTTGTGGTTGCATTGTGAAGTTCTCGTGTTGTTTTTTTCAGCTCCATCAGGTCAGTTATGTTGCTCTCCAAACTGAATGTTCTGAGTATCAGCTACTGTATTCTTTTATGATTTTTGGCTTCTTGCATTAAGTTAGAACATGCTCCTTCAGCTCAGTGAAGTTTGTTATTACCCACCTCTTAAAGCCTATTTTTGTCCATTAAGCCATCTCAGCCTCGGGTCAGTTCTGTGCCCTTGCTGGGGAGGTGGTGGTGTCATTTAGAGGAGAAGAGGCATTCTGCCTTTTTGAGTTTTCAGCATTTTTGTGTTGATGCTTTCTCATCTTTGTGGGCTTATCTGTCTTTTATCTTTGATGTTGCTGACCTTTGAATGGGGTTTTTGTGGGGTCTTTTTTGTTGATATTGTTGTTGTTGCTTTCTGTTTGTTTTTACACTTCCCGAGGGCTGCTGTGGTTTTTTGGGGGTCCACTCTGGACCATAGTCGCCTCAGTCTCTCCTGCACCTGGAGGTATCACCAGTGAAGGCTGTGAAACAGCAAAAATGGCAGCCTGATCCTTCCTCTGGGAGCACCGTCCAAGGGGGCACCGACTTGATGCCAGCTGGAACGCTCCTGTAGGAGGTGTCTGGAGACCCCTGTTGGGAGGTGTCACCCAGTCGAGAGGAACAGGATCAGGGACTGCTTAAAGAAGCACTTGGCAGAGCAGGTGTGCTGTGCTGTGCTGATCCCCGGGAGTCTCCAGAGCCAGCAGGCTGGCAAGGCTAGGTCAGCTGAACTTGGGAGACAGCAGCTACCCCTCTCCCTGGGGACTTCATCCCAGGGAGAAATGAGAGTTCTGTCCACAGAACTCTGGCTGGAGTAGCTAAAATTCCGATGGGTAGGCCCTGTCCAGTGAGTAGGGATGGATTTCGGTCTCACTTAAAGAAGCAGCCTGGCCACAATCCGGCACAGCAGCTGTGCGGTGTTATGGGGAACTCCTCCTGGTCCCTGGTGCCAGCAGGCTAGAGTGGCCAACTCAAACCTCAGATACAGCGGCTGCCCCTGAACTCGGTCCATCTCCGGCTGTCTCCAGCCTGCTGCCCCCTGCCAGCTGGAATTCTGAGCCAATGGGTCTTGTGAGGGGCTGTGGGAGTGGGGCCTCAGAATGACGTCACTTGTGAGGGGCTGTGGGAGTGGGGCCTCAGAATGACGTCACTTATGAGGGGCTGTGGGAGTGGAGCCTCAGAATGACGTCAGTTGTGAGGGGCTGTGTGAGTGGGGCCTCAGAATGACGTCACTTGTGAGGTGCTGTGTGAGTGGAGCCTCAGAATGACTTCACTTGTGAGGGGCTGTGGGAGTGGAGCCTCAGAATGATGTCACTTGGCTCCCTGGGTTCGGCCCCCTTCCTAGGGGAATGCATGGATGTATCTCCCGCTTTGCTGGAATTCTTGGGGCAGAGTACGCGAAACTCCTGGGTTTCCAGCAGACCCCAGTGAGCCAGCGAGCTTTCCGCCGAGACTCCACACAGCTCTGTGCTTCAGACCCAGGCCATGGGGGCTGGGTTCACGAGGGGACCTCCTGATCTGCAGGTTGCCAAGATCCGTGGGAGAAGCGTGGTTTCCCGGGCAGAGTCGCACACTTACCGCCTCCCTTGGCTGCGACTGGGGGCTCCCCTAGCTCGTGCCCACCTGGGTGGGCCATCACCCCACTTGCTTTTCCTCACTCCCTGTGGGTCGAGCTGTCTGCCTAGTCAGTCCCAGTGCAAGAACCTGGATACCTCAACTGAAGGTGCAGATTCACTCGCACTTGTCACTGCTCTCCGTGAGAGCCACGGGCCACAGTTGCTTGTAATCGGCCAGCTTGACCCCATCTAAAGTATGATTTCTTAATACATGAGATGTTTTAAATACATAACAATAGCGATATTTATCACAAATAATATTTTGTCTCAATGTGATATAAAAATTGCTAATAAATAAATTCTTTTTTGGTTACCACAGAACTGTCTGGAAATGTAATGTCTGCCATTTATAAAATTTTGGTAGAGTTAATAGAACTTTACCTGAAGGGAGGCTGGCAATATGCATCATGATTTCAAATATCGTATTAATTGTTTTGTAATTTTGTGTGTTTTAAAACTAAACTTATTAAATTGGTTGTATATTACTTTAGGTAACATTTGGTGATGAGAGAATAATAATTTGCAAAATATTAAGAATACAAGAGTTCCTTATTATAAAAATGTCCTCTGTTTATCATGCCACTGCACTCCAGCCTGGGCGACAGAATGAGACTCCGTCTTAAAAAAAAAAAAAAAAAAAAGTCCTCTGTTTTATATTACTGCCATTTCCTCTGAAAGTTTAAAATTGTAATTTTCTAATTAAAATATATATTCACAAATGTGACTTGTAGATGTTAATATTTATAATTTTTGTTTTTTTGCATTTGGTAGGGATAGGATTTTCTGGTGTCTATTCTTCTGCAAACTAAAAGGTAGAGAGGATGGAATCAGGAAAGGTTAAAACACAAAGGAACACAATGATGATGATAGAGATTATTCATTTGCGGCTGGCCAGGGCCTAAAAATATCAAGAAAAAGCATGATCAATAGAAAACCTGCATGTCCCTGAAAATTATAGAATTTTTAATTTCTTTTAAAATTATTCATGTTAAAAATCTCTGTACTTTGCACATTTAAGAGAGATAAAATCAGAGTGCAGGGACCTCCCCTGATCCTGATAAGAGCACCCAAAGTACAAAGGATGTATCTTTATCTCCTCCACCTCCACAGAGGAAAGAGTTGCTCTGGTTATCTTATTACAGTGATGCATGGAGACATGATGGTCAAAGAGCTTGCACAGTTTAAAAAAGAAATATTGGCTGGGTGCAGTGGCTCATGCCTGGAATCCCAGCACTTTGGGAGGCTGAGGTCAGTGGATCACAAGGTCAGGAGTTTAAGAGCAGACTGGCCAAGATGGTGAAACCCTGTCTCCACTAAAAATACAAAAATTATCCAGGCATGGTGGCAGAAACATATAATCCCAGTTACTCGGGAGGCTGAGTCAGGAGAATTGCTTGAACCAGGGTGGCAGAGGTTGCAGTGAGCCAAGATCTAGCCACTGCACTCTAGCCTGGGTGACAGAGTGAGACTCCGTCTCAAAAAAAAAGTTCTATTATGTTGAGGTTTTTAAAAAATGACGTGATTTGTCTACAGATCTTCATATTCTGCCTGTTTTACATTAAATTTATGAACAGCTTACATAATAAAATACACTGGTCTTTTATTATTATTATTGTGATAATTTCTTTGTCAGCATCATTTTTACCATACTGTATAAACAGCGTTGTAAGACCTATGACTGGTCATTGACAACACACACAATATGTATATATTTGTACACAGGACCTAGCTCTGTCATTCTTGCTGGAGTGCAGTGGCATGATCATAGCTCACTCCAGATTCAAATACCTAAGCTCAAGCAATTCTCCCACCTCAGCCTCCCTAGTGGCTGGGACTACAGGCATATGCCACTGCAGTCAGCTAGTTTAAAAAGAAACTGTAGGGACAGGGTTTTGCTATGTTGCCCAGGCTAGTCTTGAGCTCCTGACCTCAAGTGATCCCCCAACATTGGCCTCCCAAAGTGTTGGGATTACAGGTTTGAGCCACCATGCCCTGCCTGCTCATATATTCTTCAATAAGGAGATAAGAAAAACCTATCACCAGGCAGGATTTTTAGAGGTTTCCAACAATTGTAACATGACTTGTGGTCAAGCCCCTCCACTGTTTTCTGTCTTTTGTCTCTGCAGTAACAATTCTACTACTTTTTTCCTCAACGAGCTAAGAATTAAATGTCTTGAGATCATAAATGTCTATGTTAGTAAACTTTGTGATTCTGGCTGCACCCTGCATTAAGTTAAATTGTCAGAGAAATTTAGATGTATTTTAGTTATTTGGTTATTACCTTATAATTATTCTTTTGGCATTTCTGCATTTCACAAGGTTCTTTTCATGGAAATATCTAGTTAGAAAGAATAATACTTTTCTAAAATAGTAAGCTTGGTTTTTCAGGTTGCCAACTATTGCCACTGCACTAAGCAACCTTCCTTCATCTGCCACAAAACTCTCATGATCACTTTATGTTGTTGATAACCAGTCATAAGTCTTACAGTGCCATTTATAGAATATGATCAAAGTGGTAGTGACCAAGAAATTATCACTATAATAAAACAGCCCAATATTTTATTATATAAATTGTATATACATTTAATTTAAGCCAGACAGAGTACAAAGAGCTGTAGACAAACCATGCCATTTTAAGAAAATCTCAACAAATTTGGCATTATTATAAAGATAAAGAAACAGAATTATCAAGCTCAATTTTCTTTAAATTATTTTTTATTACACGCTCTTTCTTTGCTTCAGACATCTGATCTAAACATCTGCAGTATTTGTGATCAGTCTTTTGTTGTGGCACATTTAATGGTGTTATTTTTCCCACAACTACTCATGATTTTATATATATGCTTAGGGACTCACACAATTTTGAAGGTCAAGCAAGCACAATGAGAACGAACTTGATTTGCATTGTCTGTCTCTGAGAGTGCTCAGGGACTTCACCCTCAGCCCAGGGGCAATCTGGTTGCCCCGGCTCCTGGTGAGAGCTCAGATGTACATCCTGATTTATGTTTTTAATGTATCATATGGGACTCAGTTTTCTTTTATACTCTTACCGACCCATATGACCTCTAAGGATTTTTCTTTTATTCTTTTTTCCCCATGTCTGTACAATCTCTTTGTAAATCCTATGATGCTTCTATAATGGATGTGTCAGATTCACTGAAAGAAAATATAAGAAACACAGTAAAGTTTAAAATTGGGATAAGCAATGAATAACTTTTTAGTATAACTAAGCAATATTTGCATATTTGTGGTCAAGTGTTTAAGCAAGTATTGCACGATATTTATACAAATAGTAACATTACCCAAAATTCAAATTGAGTCATGTCTCATAATTTTTTAATTTTTAATTGTGTGGGTACATAGGTGTATATATTTATAACATAAACAAGGTGTTTTGATACAGACATACAAAGTTAAATAATCACATCACAAAGAATGGGACATCCATCCCCTCAAGCATTTATTTTTTGAGTTGTGAACAATCTAATTACATTCTCTAAGTTATTTTAAAATGTACAATTACATTATTATTGACCATTGTCACCCTACTGTGCTATCAAATAGTGACTCTCATTCATTCTAATTATTTTTTGTACCCATGAACAATGTCCACCTCCCCTAGCTCCCCACTATCCTCCCAGTCTCTGGTAATCATTCTTTTCTCTGTGTTCATGAGTCACCCTATTGTGCTATCAAAAAGCAACTCTCATTCATTTGAATTATTTTTTGTACACATGAGCAATGCCCACCTCACCCTACCTCCCCACTATCTTCCCAGCCTCTGGTAATCATGCTTCTCTTTGTGTTCATGAGTTCAAATGGGTTGATTTTCAGATCTCACAAATAAGTGAGAACACGTGATGTTTGTCTTTCTGTGCGTGGCTGTTTCACTTAACACAATGATTTCCAGTTCCATCCATGGTCTTGCAGATGACTGGTTCTCATTCGTTTTTAGGGCTGAATAGTACTCCTTTGTGTAGATGTACCACATTTTTTATTTTTATTTATTTATTTTTATTTATTTATTTATTTATTTTGAGATGGAGTCTCACTCTGTCGCCCAGGCTGGAGTGCAGTGGCCAGATCTCAGCTTACTGCAAGCTCCGCCTCCCGGGTTTATGCCATTCTCCTGCCTGAGCCTCCTGAGTAGCTGGGACTACAGGTGCCCGCCACCTCGCCCGGCTAGTTTTTTGTATTTTTTAGTAGAGACAGGGTTTTACCAGGTTAGCCAGGATGGTCTCGATCTCCTGACCTCGTGATCCACCTGTCTCAGCCTCCCAAAGTGCTGGGATTACAGGCTTGAGCCACTGTGCCCGGCCTGTACCACATTTTTTAATCCATTATTGATGGACACTCAGGTTGCTTGCAAATCTTTGCTATTGTAAATAGTGCTGCAACAAACACAAGAGTACAGATATCTCAACATACTGATTTCCTTCCTTTTCAGTATACACCCAACAGTAGGATTGCTGGATAATGTGGTAGCTCAATTTTTAGTGTCTTGAGGAACCTCCAAACTGTTCTTTATAGTGGTTGTACTAATTTATATTCCCACCAACAGTAAATGAGGGTTCCCTTTTCTCCAAATTCTCGCTAGCATTTATTTCCTGTATTTTGAATATAAGCCATTTTAACTCCAATGAGATGATATCACACTGCAGTTTCGATTTGCATTTCTCTATCAATGAGGCTGAGCACCTTTTCATAAGCCTGTTTGCCATTTGTATGTCTTCTTTTGATAAATATATATTCAAATCTTTTTGGCCATTTTTGATCAGGTTATTAGATATTTTCTTGTAGAGTTGTTTGAGCTCCTTATATATTGAGGTTATTAACCCTTTATCAGATAGATAGTTTGCAATCATTTTTTTTCCATTCTGTGGATTGTCTTTTCACTTTCTTGGTGTTATATTTTATTTTTCATTTATTATTTTTATTTTATTTTTTCATAAGTTATCGGGGTACAGATGGCATTTGGTTACATGAGTAAGTTCCTTAGCGGTGATTTGTGAGATTATGGTGCACCCATTACCCAACCAGTGTACACTGCACCATATTCATGTCTTTTATTGCTTGCCTCCCTCCCATTCCTCCCCCCAAGTCCCCAAAGTCCATTGCATTATTCTTATGCCTTTGTGTCCTCATAGCTTAGTTCCTACATATCAGTGAGAACATACGATGTTGTTTTCCATTCCTGGGTTACATCACTTAGAACAATAGTCTCCAGTCTCACCCAGATCACTGCAAATGCTGTTAATTCATTCCTTTCTATGGCTGCGTAGTATTCCATCATATATATATTGATTGATGGGAATTTGAGTTGGTTCCATGATTTTGCATTTGTGAATTGTGGTGCTATAAATATGTGTGTGCAAGAATCTTTTTTGAGTAATGACTTATTTACCTCTGGGTAGATACCTAGTAGGGGGATTGCTGGGTCAAATTGTAGTTTTACTTTTAGTTCTTTAAGGAATCTCCACACTGTTTTTCATAGTGGTTGTACTAGTTTACATTCCCCCCAGCAGTGTAGAAGTGTTCCCTGTTTACCACATCCATGGCAACATCTACTGTTTTTAAATATTTTTAAAGTTATGGCTTTCTGGAGGTGAGGTGTTATTGCATTGTAGTTCTGATTTGCATTGCCCTGATCATTAGTGATGCTGAACATTTTTTTCTTATGTTTGTTGGCCATTTGTATATATTCTTTTGAGAACTGTCAGCTCATATCCTTAGCCCATTTTTTGATGGGGTTGTTTGTTTTTTTCATACTGATTTGTTCGAGTTTGTTATGGATTCTGGATATTACTCCTCTGTCAGATGTAAAGATTGTGAAGAGTTTCTCCCACTCTGTGGGTTGTCTATTTACTCTGCTGACTGTTGCCTTTGCCATGCAAAAGCTCTTTAGTATACAGAAGTCCCAGCTATTTATCTTTGTTTTTTATTGCATTTGCTTTTGGGTTGTTGGTCATGAAATCCTTGCCTATGCCAATGTCTAGAAGGGTTTATCCAGTGTTATCCTCTAGAATTTTTATAGTTTCAGGAATTAGTTTAAGTTCTTAATCCATTTGGAGTAGATTTTTGTATATGGTGAGAGATGGGGATCCAGTTTTATTCTCCTACATGTGGCTCACCAATTATCCCGACATCATGTGTTGAAATTTTATGTTTTTGTTTACTTTGGTGAAGATCAGTTGTTGTAAGTATTTGGGTTAATTTCTAGATTCTCTATACTGTTCCATTGGTCTGTGTGCCTATTTTCATACCACTACCACGCTGTTTTGGTAACTATGGCCTTATTGCACAGTTTGAAATCAGGTAGTGTGATGCCTCCAGGTTTGTTCTTTTTGCTTAGTCTTGGTTTGGCTATGTGGCTCTCTTTTGGTTCCATATGAATTTTAGAATTGTTTTTGCAGTTATGTGAAGAATGATGATGGTATTCAGATTGGGATTGTGTTGAATTTGTAGATTGCCTTTAACAGAATGGTAATTTTCACAACATTGATTCTACCCATCCATGAGCATGGGAATGTGTTTCCATTTGTTTGTGTCATCTATGATTTTTTTCTTGCTTTCACTTTTTTTTTTTTTTTGAGGGAGTTTTGTTCTTGTTGCTGAGGCTGGAGCACAATGGCGTGATCTCAGCTCACTGCAACTTCTGCCTCCTGGGTTCAAGTGATTCTTCTGCCTCAGCCTCCTGAGTAGCTGGGATTACAGGCATCCACCACCACTATGCTTGGCTACATCTATGCTTTCTTTCAGCAATGTTTTGTAATTTTCCTTGCAGAGGTCTTTCAATTCCTTTGTTAGGTATATTCCTAAGTTTTGTTTTGTTTTCTTTTTGTTTGTTTGTTTTTTGCAGCTATTGTAAAAGAGGTTGAGTTCTTGATTTGATTCTCTCCTTGGTAGCTGTTGGTGTATAGAAGAACTACTGATTCGTTTACATTAATCCTGCATCTAGAAACTTTGTTGAATTCTTTGATCTATTCTAGGAGCTTTCTAGAGGAGTCTGTATGGTTTTCAAGGCAAAAGATCATATGGTCAGCAACCAGTGACAGTTTGACTTCCTCTTTACTGATTTGGATTTCTTCTATTTCTTTCTGTTGTCTGATTGCTCTGGTTAGGACTTCCAGTACTACGTTGAAGAGGAGTGGTGAGAGTGGGCATCCTTGTCTTGCTCCAGTTCTCAGAGGGAATGCTTTTACCTTTTTCCCATTATTATGTTGGCTGTGCATTTGTCATAGATGCCTTTTATTAAGGTATGTCCCTTGTATGCCTATTTTGCTGAGAGCTTTAATCATAAAGGGATGCTGGGGGGGGGGGACCCAAGATGGCCAAATAGGAACAGCTCCAGCCTCCAGCTCCCAGTGTGAGTGACACAGAAGACAGGTGATTTCTGCATTTTCAACTGAGGTACCGGGTTCATCTCACTGGGGCATGTCAGACAGTCAGTGCTGGTCAGCGGGTGCAGCCTGACCAGCGAGAGCTGAAGCAGGGCGAGGCATTGCCTTGCCTGGGAAGTGCAAGGGGGAAGGGAATTCCTTTTCCTAGCCAAGGGAAACTGAGACACACAACATCTGGAAAATCGGGCTACTCCCACCCTAATCCTGTGCTTTACCAAGGGTCTTAGCAAACAGCACACAAGGAGATTATATCCCACACCTGGCCCAGAGGGTCCCACACTCATGGAGTCTCCCTCATTGCTAGTGCAGCAGTCTGAGATCTAACTGCAAGGCAGCAGTGAGGCTGGGGGAGGGGTACCCACCATTGCTGAGGCTTACATAAGTAAACAAAGCTGCTGGGAAGCTTGAATTGAGTGGAGTCCACCGCAGCTCAAGGAGGCCTGCCTGCTTCTGTAGACTCCACATCTGGGGACAAGGCATAGCTAAACAAAAAGCAGGAGAAACCTCTGCAGATGTAAATGTCCCTGTCTGACAGCTTTGAAGAGAGCAGTGGTTCTCCCAGCATGGAGGTTGAGATCTGAGAATGGACAGACTGCCTGCTCAAGTGGGTCTCTGACCCCTGAGTAACCTAACTGGGAGACATCCCCCACTAGGTGCAGACTGACACCTCACACCTCACATGGCTGGGTACACCTCTGAGATGAAGCTTCTGGAGCAAGAATCAGACAGCAACACTCACTGTTCAGCAATATTCTATGTTCTGTAGACTCCGCTGCTGATACCCAGGCAAACAGGGTCTGGAGTGGACCTCAAGCAAACTCCAACTGACCTGCAGCTGACGGTCCTGACTGTTAGAAGGAAAAATAACAAACAGAAAGGACATCCACACTAAAACCCTATCTGTGCATCACCATCATCAAGGACCAAAGGTAGATAAAACCACAAAGATGCGGAAAAAATAGAGCAGAAAAGCTGAAAATTCTAAAAACCAGAGTGCCTCCTCTCCCCCTCCAAAGGAACGCAGCTCCTTGCCAGCAATGGAACAAAGCTGGGTGGAGAATGACTTTGACGAGTTGAGAGAAGAAGGTGTCAGACGATCAAACTTCTCCAAGCTAATGGAGGAAGTTCGAACCCATTGCAAAGAAGTTAAAAGCCTTGAAAAAAGATTAGACAAATGGCTAACTAGAATAACGAGTGTAGAGATGTCCTTAAATGACCTGATAGAGCTGAAAACCATGGCATGAGAACTACGTGACAAATGCACAAGCTTCAGTAACCGCTTTGATCAACTGGAAGAAAGCATATCAGTGATTAAAGATCAAATGAATGAAATGAAGCAAGAAGAGAAGTTCAGGGAGAAAAGAGTAAAAAGAAATGAACAAAGCCTCTAAGAAATATGGGACTATGTGAAAAGACCAAATCTACATCTGATTGGTATACCTGAAAGTGACAAGGAGAATGGAACCAAGTTGGAAAACACTCTTCAGGATATTATCCAGGAGAACTTCACCAACCTAGCAAGGCACAACATTCAAATTCAGGAAATACAGAGGATGCCACAAAGATACTCCTCAAGAAGAGCAACTCCAAGACACATAATTTTCAGATTTGTCAAAGTTGAAATGAAGGAAAAAATGTTAAGGGCAGCCAGAGAAAAGTCGGGTTACCCACCAAGGGAAGCCCATCACACTAGCAGCAGATCTCTTGGCAGAAACACTACAAGCCAGAAGAGAGTGGGGGCCAATATTCAACATTCTTAAAGAAAAGAGTTTTCAACCCAGAATTTCATATCCAGCCAAACTAAGCATCATAAGTGAAGGAGAAATAAAATCCTTTACAGACAAGCAAATGCTGAGAGATTTTGTCATCACCAGGCCTGCCCTACAAGAGCTCCTGAAGGAGGCACTAAGCATGGGAAAGAACAACCATTACCAGACACTGCAAAAACATGCCAAAATGTAAAGACCATTGATGCTAGGAAGAAACTGCATCAACTAACAAGCAAAATAACCAGCTAACATCATAATGACAGGATCAAATTCACACATAACAATATTAACCTTAAATGTAAATGGGCTAAATGCTCCAATTAAAAGACAAAGACTGGCAAATTGGATAAAGAGTCAAGACCCATCAGTGTGCTGTATTCAGGAGACCCATCTCATGTGCAGAGACACACATAGGCTCAAAATAAAGGGATGGAGGAAGATCTACTAAGCAAATGGAAAAAAAAAAAAGGCAGGGGTTGCAATCCTAGTCTCTGATAACACAGACTTTAAACCATCAAAGATCAAAAGAGACAAAGAAGGCCATTACATAATGGTAAAGGGATCAATTCAACAAGAAGAGCTAACTATCCTAAATATATAGGCACCCAATACAGGAACACCCAGATTCATAATTCCTAAACAGTATAATTGTGAATTAGCGATGAGCATATTTTTGAAAGTTCTTTAAGAGATTCAAGCAAGCACCCAGGTTTGAGAGCCATTGACACAAGGCAATCCTGTCACTCACAGATGAAGCTGTTAAGACATCCAGACCAGTCAGAGCTGATAGTCATTGCACACTGGTGGATGTGCCATGGGCACTGCTGGTTGTTATGACCACCATCTTTTCTTATTGGTCAATGGCCATCCTGTGTCCATAATGATGGTTAGTGTCCATGATAAAAATTTCAAATACAATTGTATTTTGCAGCTAATAAGTAGTAACATTGAATTAGTACTCAGAATCTTCCTGCCATGAAGTCAGTTGTGTGTTCTCTGCATTCTCTGACCCTCACTTTTTGTGTAGAGTTTTGTTTATTACCTGATGAATAGAACAAAATTTGTTTTTGCCCATTAAACAGGTAATTCATGTTTTTGAAAGATAAGCGTTATCTTTCCTTTATCAATTCTAATAATTCAACTCTGTAGTCCTGATCAGTGTGGCTTACAAACTGGAAGACAAAAGACATTTTAAAAAACCTAATAGCTAAGTTAGTTTTTGAAGCTATTAATATTGCTAAAATTAATGCTATGGAAAAGAGAAAAAAGCATGCTGAAAAGAACTCTATTCTTAGAGATTTATCCTGAAAAAGTCACATGTTATTTCTTCTCTCCTCCATTGGCAAAAAAAAAAAAAAAAAAAAAAGCTATGTGGTCATGCCAAAATGTAAGTAGGTGGGTTGGAATAGTCAGAATGCATTCATAAAAACTGAATTGAAAATATTTGGAGAACAGCACCAATGACTATCGTGAATGCCAACATGCATCCTTAACAACCCCATGCTGTTACTCTCCAAACTTTTTATGTCTTGCAAAGTATTAGAACTTCCTATCTGAAGCCATACCACTAGAGGGACTGCAAAATACATAATGACATCTCCTTTAGGATGTCCTTAGAGAATTCAAGGAAAATAATTTAAATAATTTAAAAAGTGCTTTTGGGCACAGCTATTTAGCAGTAGGGGGTAAGATTAGAGATAGATTGTAAAGATAATAGTAGGGTTAGGGTTAGGATTAGGGTCTGGGTCAGAGTCAGGGCCAGAAGTATGGTTAGAGGTGGGGTCATGGTCAGGGTCAAGATCAGAGTCAGTGTCAAAATCAGGGTCAGAATTAGGGACCAGGGTAGGGATCAGGGTTTAGGGTCAGGGTCAAAGTCTAGAGACAGGATTGGGGTTAGGATTAGAATCAGAGCTTTGTTCTCCTCAGAACCCACCTGAGGAGAGGCCATGGCTTTGGAGTACCTGGTAGTGTGTCCACAGTGAAGACCAGAGTTTCATTGTCCTCAAGACTGACCTGGGGAGACGTGGCTGTGGGCCAATGAGGAAGGTGAGGCAAAAGCTTCCTGTCTGCCCCCTTGTGCTAAAGAGGGAGTTCTGCCATGGGCTTTACTTCACACATTATGTTCTACAAATCTTGTTTTACAAAAGCATCCCTTCCTCGAGGCTTTAGTTGCTCATCATCACAGTGTGTCATAACATATGGTAAGATTTGGGTTTGCTTCAGTGGGGAGATCTTGGTATAGAGAAAGGAGAAATGCTTAGAGCCACCTCAGGACAGTTGGGATGAAAGCTGGGGATGGGCAGAGGCTGGAGGAAACATGTGCACCCCCTGTAAACACTTTTATTCATGTTTTCATTACTCATTTTTCTTACAGTGTTAAAGTAGTAAAAATGGTATTGAAAAATTGAAAAGTAGGCATATTAAAACTTGCAACATTATTTAAGTCTAAATATATTATTTGTACCTCATCAACATTTTTTTTGTTGAGAAAGTCTAAGGTTAATTGGCAGCATATTTTAATAGTAGATAGAATAATGTCTGTTTTATAAACATTGACATCCTACATTACATGTGTGAACCCTGAAAATCTGAGACAGCTCTCATATTTTTTAGAAAGTTTATTTTGCCAAGTTTGAGGATGCACCTGTGATGCCTCTGCAGGAGGTCCCAACAACACAGGCCCAAGGTGGTTGGGGCCCAGCTTGGTTTTACACACTTTAGGGAGACATGAG
Source organism: Macaca fascicularis (assembly GCF_037993035.2). NCBI lineage: Eukaryota > Metazoa > Chordata > Mammalia > Primates > Cercopithecidae > Macaca > Macaca fascicularis. Next base: position 203,094,744 of record NC_088376.1, read on the forward strand.
ACATCAATCAATATGTGAAAGATGTACCTTGGTTCATTCCAGAAAGGTGAGACAACTTGAAGAGAAGGCCAGACAGGGAGCTTTCAGGTCATAGGTAGGTAAGAGACAAATGGTTTCATTCTTTTGAGTTGCTGGTTACCCTCTCCCGATGGGGCACTCAGATACGCATTTCTCTCAATGAACAGACGGGTGACTTTGGACAGAATGGGAGGCAGGTTTGCCCCCAGCAGCCCCAGCTTGACGTTTCATTTTAGCTTAGTGATTTTGGGTCCCCAAGGTTGATTTTCCTTTCACAAGGTCTAATATGTTTTCCTATAAGCATTGAGTATTCATTGTGTATTGTATTACACAAGGCATGGATTTTTAAAAAATCATCAACTTCATTACTAGCTATATAGACATAACTACATAGAGGTTCAACTAAATTTGGAAACATTCCAGAGTTTTCGTTTCTAATACTTCTTCGTGATTCTTTAAAGGTAAAGTATTTTTTTTTTCCATAAAGCATAGCAACATCTAAAATCACCCGTAGAATGTCCTGCCATTTTTTTTCTCTAGTTTCTCCATTTTCTGCAAAGCCTCATTGAGGAAATTGACTTTGAATATCCTTTTACACTCTTCTGTTTTAGAAAGCTTTGTGGTAAAACATTGAATCTTCATGGTCACAAGTTCTGTTCACATTCTTTCTTTCTTTGAATATTTTTTTCCCAGTGGCCAATATTTGATTCTGTTGTATTATGGCTAAAAGGTAGGCATGGAACAAAATAAAGACAAGAAGTCTTTGGAAGAAGTGATCTAGTCACAATGAATCAATTTGCCATTGGAACATATTTTTACAAAGTCACACGTTTGAAAATATTTAGTCATGAATTGCAACAGAGTCTGTTAGGTTTTTTTTTTTCCCTGGTCTAAGGTGAATAGCATTTTAGAGAATGAACCCAGGACACAACCGCAGCACAAGAAAAAAATATGATAAATAAGTTTACACATATGTGTTACCACTGTAACAGAAAACATGTAAAGAACATTTATTTTGATTTATATATCAGTCTGCATTGTTTAATTTTTTTGTGTGTCATAAATACTCTTATTTTAAAAACAGGACTAGTTAACAGTGTCAATTACTAGCAATTCATGGTATAAATAATTAAACAAGGAAGTGTTTGAAAAATATAACAATGTTTTAAATACAGTTATATTTTATAGCAGTTTTTGACTTACACAGAAATTGCAAAAAAGAAAAATTGCAGAGATTTCCCTTGTAGCTTCAACCTACTTTCCTCTTATTAACATCTTCTGTCAGTGTGTCTCACATGGCTTATTAATATCCTACATAATGTGTCACAGTTAATGAACAAATACTGATAGACTATTATTAACTAAAATTCATATTTCATTTGGATTCCCTTAGTTCCATCTTACCCTGACCCATCCAGGATCCCGCATGACATGTAGTCATCATGTAGGCGGCTTCTGGATGTGACAGCGTGTCCGGCTTTCCATCTCATGATGACCTTGACAGTATTGAGGAGGATTGGTCAGGAATTTTGTAGAATGTCCCCCATTGTGATTAAACATGGAATTTTTCTTATAATTAGACTGGGGTTCTGGATCTGGAAGAAGTAGATCACAGAGGTGAAGTGCTACTCTTGTCACTTCATTTTCTCAAGGTGAACTGTCGCCTTTGATGTTCACTTGGATTGTTCGGTGGAGCTAGTTTGTCAGGTTTCTCCACTCTGACGTTATTTTTCCTCTTTGTCCATACTGCACGCGTTCTTTCGGAACAAGTCACTATGCGGAGCCCACACTTACAGAGTGAGGAGCTCCACCTTCTTGATGGCTGACTGTCTACCTCAATTATTTGGAATTCTTTTGCAAAGGAGATTTCTATTCAACTCCATTTGCTTATTCACCTATGTATACAAACACAGATACCTAGATAATTACTTAAAGCTTTAGTTACTATTCAGCACTACAGCATTATGTTGCACAATTCATTCCTGTGTTGGTCATGGGTAGCTCTTTTTATTGGCTCATGTTTTTCTTTTAATAAAAGAATTAATTTTTATTTATTTTTATTACATATTTTAATTTTTTTTTCGTACATACTTTACGTTCTGATACTTCAAGATTATCCTGGCTCACATATTTACTGTCCCAGTTCTAGTACCAGACATTTCTTCAAAGAGCCTGATTCCTTTGAGAATGGTAGGAAAACTTACATCTGACTGCTGAATGAGCACATTGTATCTTCTCCAACCTTAGCAATGCTAGGAAGTGTATGTGTGCATCTAACAGACCTATACACACCTAATTATAAAGGTTTCTATGTGGAACTCTATGTATCTATATTAAACCAAATGTAAGTTTATGTTGATGTCTCCACCTCTGATCTACTATCACATGAATCATTCTAGCCTTCTCCCCTTGCTAATTTGTAACCTCCCATTTCAACAGTGAGAGACCTGGTTCCTACCATCTGCAACTTATGTAAGTCATTGTTTTACTCCAGATACAGATACTGTGGTTTTACAATTGTTCACAATTACTCCTGTTGGAAAGAACTTTATAAAATGGAATCCAGTGATGAAGTGTAGTTCATTTGCCTTTAGCCTACAGAATCTATTGATTTTTGAAGTGACTTAGGTCAACACCGTTTTCCCTACACCTTCATTGAGTTTTTTCCTACATTTGTGTCTTAGTCCGTTTTGTGCTTCTGTAACAGAATACCTGAGGTTGGGTAATTTATAAGTAAAAAAGGTCCATTTGGCTCACAATACTGGTTGCTGGAATGTCCGAGATTAGGCAGTTGCATCTGGTGGGGCCTCAGTCTTTTTCACCTCATGGTGGAAAGTGGAAGGGGAGCAAGGGGTGCACCAGAGATCACATAACAAGAGTGACAGCAGGAGGGAAGCCAAGGAACCCAGACTCTTGTTAACTCCTACTCCTGTAGGAATTAATCCATTCCTGTGAGAGCAGAACTCACTCATCCCCATGGAAGACATTAACCTATTCATGAGGGATCCGTCCTCATGACCCAAACACCTTCCACTGGGCCCCACCGCCCCACACTGCCACACTGGGGGTCAAATTTCAACACGAGTTTTTGCAGGGACAAGCCACATCCAAACCATAGTAATTTGTAGCATAGTTAATTTCTTTTTCACATGATATATTCTGTGTTGGGATACTCCGCATCCTGAATAATTTTATTTAATTTGAATGGAGTTTGGCTTACCCATTTGGCTGTAAAATTCTGCGTGTTTTGACAAATGCGTAGTGGCAGGTATCCACTATTTAAGTATCATGTGGAATGCTTCAAATCCCCACCCCATGGAGCCAATGGCTTCCCATCTGTGTAGTTTGCCTTCTCCAGAATCTCATTAAATGAAGTCACACTGTGTGTATTCTCCTCAGACTGTCTTATTCCAATTAGCAATGTGCATGCAAGATTCACTCATGTCTTTGTGTGAGTTGATAGCTTGTTCCTTTATACGGCTAAATAGTATTCCATTGCATGAATGTACCACAATTTGGTTGTGCATTTGGGGAGCAAAACCTTCCTCTTCTAACTTTGTTCCAGGGTTGGAGACCTTCAAATTAACTGACAATAGATACATTAATAGGAGAGGCAGTATTTGGCTTCTTATTCCAGAAGTATCATTGTAGGACAAAATTCATCAGATGGCAGGATCCAGTTTACAAACAGGTAAAACTAGCCCAAAGACAAGAAACTAGACTAGAATCTGATAACCCGCAAGGGCTATAGATTTCCTTTTATATATTTAAATTTTTTATTATACTTTAAGTTCTAGGGTACATGTGCACAACGTGCAGGTTTGTTACGTAAGTATACATGTGCCATGTTGGTTTGCTGCACCCCTGTACTCGTTATTTATGTTACATACAGTTTTCCTCAAAAAAGTTTTTTTGAGACAGGGTTTGACTCTGTCTCCCAGGCTGGAGTGCAAAAGTGCAATCTCAGCTCACTGCAACCTCTACCTCCTGGGTGCAAGTGATTCTCCCTCCTCAGCCTCCTGATTAGCTGGGACTGCAGGCACATGCCATCATGCCCATCTAATTTTTCTATTTTTAGTAGACACGAGATTTCACCATGTTGCCCAGACTGATCTTGAACTCCTGGCCTCCCAAAGTGCTGGAATTATAGGTATGTGCCACCATGCCTGTCCGACTTATAGTTTTCCATTGAAACACAAAATTTATCTCTGTAGTAACCATCATTTTTGATCATAGATAATCAAAGTAAGATTATTCTTGTTTCAAAAATAAGTATAGCCTTGTTAGATTTTGCCTGATCATTTATGTAAGTGCAGCAAGAACAAGAGCTGACCACATAGGTGCTTTCAAGCTTCCTTGCTGCAAGTTTTCATACAGAATCTCAGATTGGACTTTTAAAGGCCTTATTAAGGCTAAAAGCCAAGCCAAGAACATACTATCAAATTTCAGCTGCAGTCCTTATAGCTTTGTATGAATTCCTCTCTGCTTGAGGCCCTCAAAATAGTCCCAAATTCCTGGGCCTACAAGGAAATGACCTTCCTTACTAATCTGTAAGGTTGTGAACCCCATAATCCAGGTATCAGACTGGCTTTTCTCAGAGTGCTTTGTAAGCATTGACTCCATAAAAGTCAACCTTAGTTCATTACAATTGCTGGTCATAACTGGTCTGACGTACACTTCCTAAATATGATATTTCAGTAAAAGCCTTGATAATATAGCCAAAGTTTCCAATTATGTCCTGTTACAAGGTGAACAGATTCTTACTGGACTTTTGCTAACAACTATATTGTCATGAAAGTAAGAGTATTCAGTAAGACTTTCAAAATTCTAGAGAAATCAGGTGGGGAAAAAAAGATAAATGCTCCATTTCTGTTTACAAAAGCATAATCTACTAAAATTGTTGTGAGTTAGAGTTAGCTTAAGAGTGGCCAGGTGCGGTGGCTTACGCCTGTAATCCCAGCACTTTGGGAGACCGAGATGGGCGGATCACGAGGTCAGGAGATCAAGACCATCCTGGCTAACATGGTGAAACCCCGTCTTTACTAAAAAATACAAGAAATTAGCCGGTGTGGTGGTGGGCGCCTGTAGTCCCAGCTACTCGGGAGGCTGAGGCAGGAGAATGGCATGAACCTGGGAGGCGGAGCTTGCAGTGAGCCGAGATCGCACCACTGCACTCCAGCCTGGGCAACAGAGTGAGACTCCATCTCAAAAAAAAAAAAAAAAGAGTTAGCTTAAGAGAAAGAGATTTCTTTTTTTTTTTTTTTTTTTTTTTTGAGACTGAGTGTCACTCTGTCTCAATTTCTCAGTGTGGTAGGCAAAAACATGTTTATTAACAGGCCAAAATATCTTGTTTCTCTGTAAAAATAAGAAGCCAAAAGTATATAAACTTGAATTACTTATGTTCAGTAATTAATGTTTTAGTATTGTATCTTATTTATTAATGATGTAGATATTTAATGGAAATATTTTACTTAGGTGAACTTTAAGGTTAAAAATTACCAAAAGTATTTTGGAAACTACTATTAGGCAGATTTACTGTAAAAAAACTTATTATTGAAATAATGTTTTTCGCTTTTCACAAGGTGGCACCAAAAACGAAGAAGGAAGCTCCTGCCCCTCCTAAAGCCGAAGCCAAAGCAAAGGCTTTAAAGGCCAAGAAGGCAGTGTTGAAATGTGTCCACAGCCCCCCAAAAAAGATCTGCACCTCACCCACCTTCCAGCATCCGCAGACACTGCGACTCCGGAGGCAGCCCAGATATCCTGGGAAGAGCGCTCCCCGGAGAAACAAGCTTGACCACCATGCTATCATCAAGTTTCCACTGACCACTGAGTCAGCCATGAGGAAGATAGAAGGCAACAACACGCTTGTGTTCACTGTCGATATTAAAGCCAACAAGCACCAGATCAAATAGACTGTGAAGAAGCTCTGGGACATGGATGTGGCCACGGTCAACATCCTGATTCGGCCTGATGGAGAGAAGGAGGAATATGTTCGACTGGCTCCTGATTACAATGCTTCGGATGTTGCCAACAAACTTGGGATCATCTAAAATGAGTCCAGCTGGCTGATTCTAAATAGATGTATGTCTTTTCACCATAAAAAAAGGAAATAATGTTTTTCATAAGAATGACAACTTAAAATCTTAAAGCTTATAAACTTGATTCTAATTATCTAGTAAGTATAATATTAGCTTCTTGAAAGCACTCAAGCAGAATTGAAACTTGTTTGTTGGCCAGGCACGGTGACTCACACCTGTAATCCCAGCACTTTGGGAGGCCAAGGCGGGCGGATCACGAGGTCAGGAGATCAAGACCATCCTGGCTAACACTGTGGAACCCTGTCTCTACTAAAAATTTAAAAAAAAATTAGCTGGGCGTGGTGGCAGGTGCCTGTAGTCCTGGTCACTCGGGAGGCTGGGCCTGAACCCAGGAGGCGGAACTTCAGTGAGCCGAGATAGCACCACTGTACCCCAGCCTGGGTGACAGAGAGAGACTACATCTCAAAAAAGAAAAAAAAAAAAAAAAAAAAAGAAACTTGTTTGTTTTATATTTAATAGTGGTAACTGAAGAGATAGTTGTTTTATTACAAAAAAATATTAAATGTATCTTATTTAAGTAAGTTGTATCCAAATCGTGTTAACTTGAAAAACATTTGGATTGGTTCCTGTATTTCTAGGAGTTTGGGGAATATTTATTTATAAATGATTTTTTTTTCCAAGCCAAGTTAGAATAGAACACTTTTAGAGGATTTTATAAATGAATTTTGCAGTGCTATCCAGAGTTAAGAAAAATCACATATACAGAACATACATTAATAGACATACAAAAACAAATAGAGATCTCATAGCTTTCATCCTGAAATTTTAGCCATGAATCAGGCATAAATATTCTTATGATTAATTTTAGATGTCTGCTTGATTGGATTAAGAGATACTAACATAACTGGTAAAGCACAGTTTCTGGGCATAAGTGTGAGGGTGTTTCTGGAAGACACTGAGATAAGGAAGATCCACCCTGACCCAATGTGGATGGGCACTGATATGGTTTGACTGTGTCCCCACCCAGATCTCATCTTGAATTGTAGTTCCTATGATCCCTACATGTTGTGGGAGGGACCTGGTGGGGGACGATTAAATCATGGTGGTGGTTACTGCTATGCTGCTCTCATGATAGTGAGTTCTCATGATCTGATGGTTTTATAAGGGGCTTTTCCCCTTTGACTTAGCACTTCTTGCTACTGCCATGTGAAGAAAAACATCTTTGCTTCCCCTTCCGTCATGATTGTGAGGCCCCTCCAGCCATGTGGAACTGTCAGTCCATTAAACCTCTTTGTTCTTTATAAATTGCTCAGAGTCAGGTACTTCTTCATAGCAGTATAAAAATAGACTAATACAGGCACCATCCAATTGCTTGAGAGCCCAGACAGAATAAAAAGGAAGAGGAAAGGTGAATTATCTCTTTCTGAAATTGAAGCATCCTTCTCTTGCCTTTGACATGAGAACTTCAGGGTCTCAGGCCTTTGTCCTCAGAATGAGAGTTACACCATTGGCTTAACTGATTCTGAGTCCTTTGGACATGGACTGAGCAATGCTACCAACTTTCCTGGTTCCCCAATTTGGAGACACCCTATTGTGGACTTTCTCAGCCTTCATAATTATGTGAACCTTCTCTCATCTGTCTATCTACATATATCCTATGGATTGCGCCTTTCTGGGGAACCCTGACTAATGTGATGACAATAATACAAAATTAACTAGTTTATATCGAAGACTTGGTTTTTGTCTTTACCCCATTTTATGTTTGTATTATAATTGTGTTTCTGGAAAATGGAACACGTTTTTATCTTCTTCATATGAGGGCTAAAGCTTTTTTTCACCAATGTTTTTGGAGATTTTTAAGATTTTCAAGATTTTGTTTTGACATATAATCTTATGAAGCTGAGAATTAAATTTTGTTTTATTTTTTCTATTTTATTTTTCAGCCTCAGGTGTTTGCTTTTGCAGATCCTTGAGCACACTGAGAGCTTCCAAGGCATGGAGTGGGGTGCCTAAAGTTTCAGTGATTATAGGGAGTTGAGAGACTCAGTTAGGAAAGGAAAGGTCTAAAGGAGGCAATTTGGAAGATCAAAATTTTCTCAAAAGAACTATTAAGGTTCTAAATAATTCTTGGTAAAGTCATGCAAACAGGAAAGGAAGTAGACAGAATTAGTTCCATATTGGTGGAACACACAGTCAGCAGAGGTTTGAGAAGGGAGAATTTAGTCAACTGAGAAGTTCCCATGAAAGGAGCAAGACCAAGATCACAGACACACCATGAAACAAAAAGCCAGGAATAACTGCCAACCCAAGAGGAGAACAGAGAGGCCTCAAAACCAAAGCTAGGATAAGAAACTTCTAGCCCAAGAGTTACCTTTCAGACAAAGAAGCCTGAGATTCCAACCCAGCTTCAGAGAGTACTCACTCAAAATGTTACTCAAACTGTAGGCTTTTTAATGACTTAGCCATGCATGCAAAAGGCATTTCCTAAGGTGGCACAGAAGATGGAGCCCCCATATCCAAAGATAGCCAAGGAGAAAGAAAGACCCCTGTTGCCAGAGCCAGTGGGCAAAGGCAACAGAGAAAGAGACAAGGGTCCTTATGGGATGAGACCCTTGCAGATTTAGACTTATACAAACTCCTGAGAACTGGCAGGATGACAGCAATAAATCGGGTACCAACATTTCTACTCATTGGATTACAAGTTCTCAGGCATCCAAAATGATTAACAAAATGGAGATTTCTAGGGCTTCTGTGGGAGAGTATGGAAGGTCTTTTTGAACTTTTTAATGCTGTCAATTGAAGAATGATGAGCTTCATAAAATCGGAAAGGAGAGATTTCATTATGTTTTGTTTTGTTTTGTTTTTTTGAGTCATAGTTTCACTCTTGTTGCCAAGGCTGGAGTGCAGTGGAGTGATCTTGGCTCGCGGCAAGCTGCACCTCCCAGGTTCAAGTGATTATCCTGCCTCATCCTCCCAAGTAGCTGGGACTACAGGCATGCGCCACCATGCCCAGCTAATTTTTGTATTTTTAGTAGAGATGGGGTTTCACCATGTTGGCCAGGATGATCTTGATCTCTTGGTCTCAGGTGATCCACCCGCCTCGGCTTCCCAAAGTGCTTTGATTACAGGCATGAGCCACTGCATCCAGTGAGAGATTTATTTCCTGTAAAGGGTTGCAGCCTGCAGGATAGTCCTGACAGGCTAGGAAGCATAACCTCCAGCCAGAAGTCAGAAACAGACACTTCAAGGGAGAGGTAAAGGAAATAGTAATTTATGCTGAGTGGTATGTATGGCCAAATACACATATTTAATAAGCTCTAGGAGGAGTCAAGCATATTTATGAAAGGAGAAATGTATGCATGCACAATTGAGTTTCTTGCTCCTTCATGGGTCCAATGTACAAAAAAATGGCAGTGTTAACATGATCCCAGGATGGAGTTTTCAGCCCTCTGACATTAAAAGTTGAAGCAGAGGATATGAAAACTCACTCTGTGCATCCTGTGTATACTGTCCAGAACCTCTCCATCATGGGTGGTCTCTTATTAGGCAAGAGAGGAGAGGCAGCTTCAGGCATTTGGTTGAAATCAGTGGTGGAGTCTTTTGAAAGGCTTGTTTCTGTTAAATCCTTAGGGAAGAAAGCCTCATCATGGTTAGCAAAGGAGGGGATATAACGAGGTGTATCTGACCCCTGTCATCCTATCCTGCCCAACTTGTAATAGGGGAGGAAAAATAATTTTCTCTCTACCTTTACAGAATTCTAAGATGGGACCCTCTATAAATCTGAGAACTCAGTTTTGAAAGTCACTCTGGGATCCCCTCGGCCAAGAGTGGGTCTGTTCAGTCAGTTGGGAGCTTAGGATTTCATTTTCATTTATCAGTGCTAATGGGAATGTGTAGGCTGTCTTCCTGGCAGCTGAATTTGAAAGAAACTCCTTGGATAGAGTTAATGGCAGCTGTATTTTCTGGGGGCTCTGCTTTAATTAGATAAAGTAAGTTCTGGTAAGATTTCTTTCTTTATCTTCGGTATCTCAAATGTTTTCATTCGAATAATCTTTATAAGAACTCTTTCTTTTTTGAGACAGAGTCTTGTTCTGTTACCCAGGCTGGAGTGCAGTGGCATGATCTTGGCTCACTGCAAGCTCTGCCTCCCAGGCTTATGCCATTCTCCTGCCTCAGCCTCCCAAGTAACTGGGACTACAGGTGCTCGCCACTACACCCAGCTAATTTTTTTTTGTATTTTTTTTTTTAGTAGAGACGAGGTTTCACCATGTTAGCCAGTATGGTCTTGATCTCCTGACCTCGTGATCCACCTGCCTTGGCCTCCCAAAGTGCTGGGATTACAGGCATGAGCTACTGTGCCCGGCTCCTATGACAACTCTTGATGTCTGAGAGGGTTCCCACACAGTCATCTGTTGTAAGACTTTCTGATTCCTTTTTTTCCTTTTGTCATTATGAATAGGGCTTCTGTACACAATTGGATGGTAGCTTTTGTTTGGAAATAATATCAAAGTAGCTGTCAGAATACTTAGGAATGTGATTTTTGGATTGTAAGGTGAGACTTGTTTAGCTTTGGGAAAAACTGCACAACTTGTAATAGGGGAGGAAAAATAATTTTCTCTCTACTTTTATGGAATTCTTAGATGGGACCCTCTGTAACAAATTACAGATTAAAATGAGAAAAAAGTAGACAAGTTTAAAAACATGTATACCTTATGGATACATGGGAGATATTCAGGGAAAAATGAGTAAATCCCCAACAGGTGGCTTTCAATTCAAGTGTAAATGCTATCTTCAACTTAAAGAAAGAAGAGTTGAGGCTCAGTAGTGGGGAGGTAACAAGCAAAAGCACAGTAGACAAAGGTAAGTTTTCTTATACAGACTTAACTCCATGCGTTCTCTGTTGATAAGACTCTTTAGTGATTTAGTCATCCTTCTCTTCTTGGTTGGTGCCGAGAGAGAGAGAGACATCTTTTAAATGGGGATTTCATTTATAGATGTAAATTTTCCTTACACAAGAGTAACTTCTACTCTGTTTTCAGAACTTCCTTTGTTAGCATTTTTTTCAGAGTAATCAGTTCAGAATAGTTCTTATGCCAAAGGGACATATTTTGGGGTGGCATATTCTGCTTTCCTACCATCATATTTTGGGGTGGCATATTCTGGTCTTACACACTGTCTTCCACCAGCAGTGAAAAGAGTTCTTGTTTTTCCTCCAGCAATTTGTCAATTTTTTTAGAGTTTAGCAGTTCTAACAGATATAGACCAGCTGTGCTATCTCATTGTGGTTTTCAGTTCTCTAGTATGTTGAGCATCTTTTTGTATGTTTACTTGCCATCTGTAGATCGTCTTTGGTGAGGTGTCTGTTCAGAACTGTGTGCATTTTTAATTGAGCTGTTTAACTTATTATTTAAAGATTTTTGTATATATTTTGAATACAAATTCTCAGATCTGTGTTTTGCAAATTTTTTTTTCAATATGTGGCTTGTCGTTTTGTTCCATTAACAAGGTCTCTTCAAGAGTATAAACTTTAAGAAATCCACATTGTCGTTTCTTCTGTGTATATCAACCTTTTGTGTCATTTGTTAAAATTCATTACCAAACCCAAAGGCACATAGCTTTTTTCCCATAGTTTCTTCTAGAAATTGTATAGTTTTGCATTTTTAGTGTAAGGATTATTTTGAGTGATTATTTGTGTAAGTTGTAAAGTTTTCATCTACATGCATATCATTTCCTATGGTTTCCAATAATCGTTCCCTCACTATTTTTGAGAAAGACACAGGATAGTGGGCTCTGTTAGAGCAGATAGATGGCTAGACATGAACAGGAGGGGGAGCTCCTGGAAAAGGGAAAGTCTGGGAAGGCTCACCTGGAGGGACCACCAAAAATTCACATTTAGTGGCATCTGTAATGCTGGAGTGGATGGGCACTTGTCAATTGTGGGTAGGAGGGAGAAGGGGTACCTATGCAGAAAGAAACACCCTAAAAATCCTCTTAAGATGCCCTAGTCATCATTCACTCTGCAGTAATAATGTCACAATACTGCTAGCTACATGCTGATAAGGACAAAGGGGAAATTCTTAAAAGAAACCTGGCACCATAAGTACAGATTAGGGCAGAGAAGGACATTCAAAAGAGATATTGCAGTAGGTACAAATGTCAGCCTGCCTGGGATGGTGGGAAGGAGCCTGGTGCCAGAGTGGATTCAGATTGATCACCACACATGTGCCTCAACCAACAGTGAGGAGGTCCCACAAGCCTAAGTGGGGCAAGTCGGGGACCTAAGGCAGTAGGAGGAAAACCAGACAAAGAAAACTGGCGGAGACTTGAGAAAGAGGCAGGAATGTGAAGAAGTCCAAAATAAAATTCCCTGCACAGGACTGTTATGCTGCTTTCCTGCACGATCAGCCTACTCCTCTCTATTTTTCTACAATAAGCTCTTCACACTGTATTTTTTTCAATGAAGTTATCTGCCATCTTTGTATTGCCCCTTGGTGAAAATCTTTCTTCCAAGTTAGACAAGAACCGGGACATCAATTTCCAGAACTGATGGTGCTTAATAACTGGCACTCTGACTTTAAGTGGTGCAGGAGGTGGCCTTTAGGGGGCGCCAGCCGTCACACCTGGAGCAAGAGGGCCCTGCATAGTCCCCATCTGCCTGCAGGTGTTGTGCTGCGACGACACTGTCAGCAAGAAGGCCGGGCAGTGTCCCCAGCTGCTAGCAGGGGGCGTACGACGACTATACTGTGAGCAAGAGGACCCTGCAGTGTCCTTAGCTGCCAGCAGGTGGCACACGGGCACCACACCATGAGCAAGAGGACCCTGCAGTGTCCTGGTTGGCAGTAGGGGGCGTGCTGCCACCACATTGTGAGCAAGAGGATCCTGTAGTGCCCCAAGCGGCCAGAAGGGGGCGTGTCCCCACTACAAGGCAAGCAAGAGGGCCCGGCAGTGTCCCCAGCTGCCAGCAGGGGGCGTAGGACAAGTACACTGTGAGCAAGAGGACCCTGCAGTGTCCTTAGCTGCCAGCAGGTGGCGCATGGGCACCACACCATGAGCAAGAGGACCCTGCAGTGTCCTGGTTGGCAGCAGGGGGCGTGCTGCCACTACACTGTGAGCAAGAGGATCTTGTAGTGCCCCCCAGCGGCCAGAAGGGGGCGTGCCCCCACTACAAGGCAAGCAAGAGGGCCCGGCAGTGTCCCCAGCTGCCAGCTGGGGAGCCAGCCGCCACTTCACTTGGAGCAAGAGGGTCAGGCAGTGTCTCCAGCTGCCAGCATCGGGAGTGCTGCCACTACACTGTGAGCAAGAGAGCCCTGCAATATCCCCAACTGCCAGCAGGCGGCGTGCCGTCACTATACTGCCAGCAAGAGGGCCCTGCAGTGCCCCAGCGCCAGCAGGGGGCGCTGGCCACCACTGTAAGAAAGAGGGCCCTGCAGTTGCTCTAGTCGCCAGCAGGGGGCGCACTGGCACAAGACCGTGAGCAAGAGGGCCCTGTAGTGCGTGGCTGCAAGCCAGGGGCACCCGCGCCCAGCTTTTCAGATTACTGATATTCCGCCCGTCTTTGCGCCGCTCCCCCGGCGGCGTGCGTCTCTGCGCCTGCGCCGCGACCCTCTCCCCAGGCGCGGGCATGCGACTCTGCGCCTGCGCCTGCCTGCGCCGCGCCTGGCGTGCCACTCCGCGCCTGCGCCGTTCCGGCCGGAGACTCAGCCTGCGACGCGCCGGCCTGTGACTCTGCGCCTGCGCCCGCACCTGGCGTGCGACTCTGCGCCTGCGCTGCGCCGGCCTGCGACTTTGCACCGGCGCCGACCTGCGCCGCGACTCTGCGTCTGTCCTGCGCAGGCCTGCGACTCTGCGTCTGCGCCGGCCTGCGCTGTGCCTGGCGCGCGACTCTGCGCCTGCGCCGGCCTGCGCCTCGCTGACCTGCGACTCTGCGCCTGCGCCGGCCTGTGCCGCGCCTGGCGTGCGCGCCCGCCTGCGACTCTGCGGCTGCGCCGCGCCGGCCCGCGACTCTGCGGCTGCGCCGCGCCGGCCCGCGACTCTGCGGCTGCGCCGCGCCGGCCCGCGACTCTGCGGCTGCGCCGCGCCGGCCCGCGACTCTGCGGCTGCGCCGCGCCGGCCTGCGCCGCGCCTGGCGCGCGACTCTGCGCCTGCGCCGGCCTGCGCCTCGCCGACCTGCGACTCTGCGCCTGCGCCGCTCTGCGCCTGCGCCGGCCTGTGCCGCGCCTGGCGTGCGACTCTGCGGCTGCGCCGCGCCCGCCAGCGACTCTGCGGCTCCGCCGCGCGGGCCTGTGACTTTGCGGCTGCGCCGCTCCGGCCTGCGCCGCGCCTGGCGCGCGACTCTGCGCCTGCGCCGCCCTGCGACTCTGCGCCTCCGCCGGCCTGCGCCGCTCCTGGGGTGCGACTCTGCGCCTGCGCTGCGCAGGCCTGCGACTCTGCCTCTGCGCCGACCTGGGCTGTGCCTGGCGCGCGACTCTGCGCCTGCGCCGCGTCGGCCTGCGACTGTGCACCTGCGCCGGCCTGCTCCGCGCCTGGGGTGCGACTCTGCGCCTCCGCTGCGCAGGTCTGCGACTCGGCATCTGCCGCCGGCCAGCGCTGCGCCTGGCGCGCGACTCTGCGCCTGCGCCGCGCCGCGCCGGCGTGCGACTCTGCGTCTGCGCTGCGCCGGCGCTGTACGTTTGTGAGGGCGGAGTTGCATTCTCCTCAGCGCAGACACTGAGAGCATCGCGAGGGCGGCGATGTGTTCTCCTCTGCACCGATCTGGGGGGTACCGTGAAGGCGGAGCAGCGTTCTACTCAGCCCAGACCCTAGCGTGGGGGGCACCGCGAGGGCGGAGCTGCGTTCTGCTCAGCACAGACGTTGGCGGCACCGCCTCGCTTTGGGACAACTCGGGGCCGCATCCGCGGTGAATAAAATCCTTCCTGTTTGTAGCCCTGAATAACGAAGGTCAGAGACTACTTAGAATGGTTCAGTGTGGAAAACGGGAAACCGAAATCCCCTTTGAATCCTGCCCACCAAGGTTCTCTCCATCCAAGGGTTAGGGTTGGGGTTTTAGTGTTAGGGTTAGTGTTTTAGGGTTAGGGTTAAGAGCTAGGGTTCGGGTTATAGTTGGGGTTAGGCTTAGGGGTTAGGGGTTGGGGTTAGGGTTAGGGTTTGGGGTTAGGGTTAGGGTTAGGGTTAGGGTTAGGGTTAGGGTTAGGGTTAGGGTTAGGGTTAGGGTTAGGGTTAGGGTTAGGGTTAGGGTTAGGGTTAGGGTTAGGGTTAGGGTTAGGGTTAGGGTTAGGGTTAGGGTTAGGGTTAGGGTTAGGGTTAGGGTTAGGGTTAGGGTTAGGGTTAGGGTTAGGGTTAGGGTTAGGGTTAGGGTTAGGGTTAGGGTTAGGGTTAGGGTTAGGGTTAGGGTTAGGGTTAGGGTTAGGGTTAGGGTTAGGGTTAGGGTTAGGGTTAGGGTTAGGGTTAGGGTTAGGGTTAGGGTTAGGGTTAGGGTTAGGGTTAGGGTTAGGGTTAGGGTTAGGGTTAGGGTTAGGGTTAGGGTTAGGGTTAGGGTTAGGGTTAGGGTTAGGGTTAGGGTTAGGGTTAGGGTTAGGGTTAGGGTTAGGGTTAGGGTTAGGGTTAGGGTTAGGGTTAGGGTTAGGGTTAGGGTTAGGGTTAGGGTTAGGGTTAGGGTTAGGGTTAGGGTTAGGGTTAGGGTTAGGGTTAGGGTTAGGGTTAGGGTTAGGGTTAGGGTTAGGGTTAGGGTTAGGGTTAGGGTTAGGGTTAGGGTTAGGGTTAGGGTTAGGGTTAGGGTTAGGGTTAGGGTTAGGGTTAGGGTTAGGGTTAGGGTTAGGGTTAGGGTTAGGGTTAGGGTTAGGGTTAGGGTTAGGGTTAGGGTTAGGGTTAGGGTTAGGGTTAGGGTTAGGGTTAGGGTTAGGGTTAGGGTTAGGGTTAGGGTTAGGGTTAGGGTTAGGGTTAGGGTTAGGGTTAGGGTTAGGGTTAGGGTTAGGGTTAGGGTTAGGGTTAGGGTTAGGGTTAGGGTTAGGGTTAGGGTTAGGGTTAGGGTTAGGGTTAGGGTTAGGGTTAGGGTTAGGGTTAGGGTTAGGGTTAGGGTTAGGGTTAGGGTTAGGGTTAGGGTTAGGGTTAGGGTTAGGGTTAGGGTTAGGGTTAGGGTTAGGGTTAGGGTTAGGGTTAGGGTTAGGGTTAGGGTTAGGGTTAGGGTTAGGGTTAGGGTTAGGGTTAGGGTTAGGGTTAGGGTTAGGGTTAGGGTTAGGGTTAGGGTTAGGGTTAGGGTTAGGGTTAGGGTTAGGGTTAGGGTTAGGGTTAGGGTTAGGGTTAGGGTTAGGGTTAGGGTTAGGGTTAGGGTTAGGGTTAGGGTTAGGGTTAGGGTTAGGGTTAGGGTTAGGGTTAGGGTTAGGGTTAGGGTTAGGGTTAGGGTTAGGGTTAGGGTTAGGGTTAGGGTTAGGGTTAGGGTTAGGGTTAGGGTTAGGGTTAGGGTTAGGGTTAGGGTTAGGGTTAGGGTTAGGGTTAGGGTTAGGGTTAGGGTTAGGGTTAGGGTTAGGGTTAGGGTTAGGGTTAGGGTTAGGGTTAGGGTTAGGGTTAGGGTTAGGGTTAGGGTTAGGGTTAGGGTTAGGGTTAGGGTTAGGGTTAGGGTTAGGGTTAGGGTTAGGGTTAGGGTTAGGGTTAGGGTTAGGGTTAGGGTTAGGGTTAGGGTTAGGGTTAGGGTTAGGGTTAGGGTTAGGGTTAGGGTTAGGGTTAGGGTTAGGGTTAGGGTTAGGGTTAGGGTTAGGGTTAGGGTTAGGGTTAGGGTTAGGGTTAGGGTTAGGGTTAGGGTTAGGGTTAGGGTTAGGGTTAGGGTTAGGGTTAGGGTTAGGGTTAGGGTTAGGGTTAGGGTTAGGGTTAGGGTTAGGGTTAGGGTTAGGGTTAGGGTTAGGGTTAGGGTTAGGGTTAGGGTTAGGGTTAGGGTTAGGGTTAGGGTTAGGGTTAGGGTTAGGGTTAGGGTTAGGGTTAGGGTTAGGGTTAGGGTTAGGGTTAGGGTTAGGGTTAGGGTTAGGGTTAGGGTTAGGGTTAGGGTTAGGGTTAGGGTTAGGGTTAGGGTTAGGGTTAGGGTTAGGGTTAGGGTTAGGGTTAGGGTTAGGGTTAGGGTTAGGGTTAGGGTTAGGGTTAGGGTTAGGGTTAGGGTTAGGGTTAGGGTTAGGGTTAGGGTTAGGGTTAGGGTTAGGGTTAGGGTTAGGGTTAGGGTTAGGGTTAGGGTTAGGGTTAGGGTTAGGGTTAGGGTTAGGGTTAGGGTTAGGGTTAGGGTTAGGGTTAGGGTTAGGGTTAGGGTTAGGGTTAGGGTTAGGGTTAGGGTTAGGGTTAGGGTTAGGGTTAGGGTTAGGGTTAGGGTTAGGGTTAGGGTTAGGGTTAGGGTTAGGGTTAGGGTTAGGGTTAGGGTTAGGGTTAGGGTTAGGGTTAGGGTTAGGGTTAGGGTTAGGGTTAGGGTTAGGGTTAGGGTTAGGGTTAGGGTTAGGGTTAGGGTTAGGGTTAGGGTTAGGGTTAGGGTTAGGGTTAGGGTTAGGGTTAGGGTTAGGGTTAGGGTTAGGGTTAGGGTTAGGGTTAGGGTTAGGGTTAGGGTTAGGGTTAGGGTTAGGGTTAGGGTTAGGGTTAGGGTTAGGGTTAGGGTTAGGGTTAGGGTTAGGGTTAGGGTTAGGGTTAGGGTTAGGGTTAGGGTTAGGGTTAGGGTTAGGGTTAGGGTTAGGGTTAGGGTTAGGGTTAGGGTTAGGGTTAGGGTTAGGGTTAGGGTTAGGGTTAGGGTTAGGGTTAGGGTTAGGGTTAGGGTTAGGGTTAGGGTTAGGGTTAGGGTTAGGGTTAGGGTTAGGGTTAGGGTTAGGGTTAGGGTTAGGGTTAGGGTTAGGGTTAGGGTTAGGGTTAGGGTTAGGGTTAGGGTTAGGGTTAGGGTTAGGGTTAGGGTTAGGGTTAGGGTTAGGGTTAGGGTTAGGGTTAGGGTTAGGGTTAGGGTTAGGGTTAGGGTTAGGGTTAGGGTTAGGGTTAGGGTTAGGGTTAGGGTTAGGGTTAGGGTTAGGGTTAGGGTTAGGGTTAGGGTTAGGGTTAGGGTTAGGGTTAGGGTTAGGGTTAGGGTTAGGGTTAGGGTTAGGGTTAGGGTTAGGGTTAGGGTTAGGGTTAGGGTTAGGGTTAGGGTTAGGGTTAGGGTTAGGGTTAGGGTTAGGGTTAGGGTTAGGGTTAGGGTTAGGGTTAGGGTTAGGGTTAGGGTTAGGGTTAGGGTTAGGGTTAGGGTTAGGGTTAGGGTTAGGGTTAGGGTTAGGGTTAGGGTTAGGGTTAGGGTTAGGGTTAGGGTTAGGGTTAGGGTTAGGGTTAGGGTTAGGGTTAGGGTTAGGGTTAGGGTTAGGGTTAGGGTTAGGGTTAGGGTTAGGGTTAGGGTTAGGGTTAGGGTTAGGGTTAGGGTTAGGGTTAGGGTTAGGGTTAGGGTTAGGGTTAGGGTTAGGGTTAGGGTTAGGGTTAGGGTTAGGGTTAGGGTTAGGGTTAGGGTTAGGGTTAGGGTTAGGGTTAGGGTTAGGGTTAGGGTTAGGGTTAGGGTTAGGGTTAGGGTTAGGGTTAGGGTTAGGGTTAGGGTTAGGGTTAGGGTTAGGGTTAGGGTTAGGGTTAGGGTTAGGGTTAGGGTTAGGGTTAGGGTTAGGGTTAGGGTTAGGGTTAGGGTTAGGGTTAGGGTTAGGGTTAGGGTTAGGGTTAGGGTTAGGGTTAGGGTTAGGGTTAGGGTTAGGGTTAGGGTTAGGGTTAGGGTTAGGGTTAGGGTTAGGGTTAGGGTTAGGGTTAGGGTTAGGGTTAGGGTTAGGGTTAGGGTTAGGGTTAGGGTTAGGGTTAGGGTTAGGGTTAGGGTTAGGGTTAGGGTTAGGGTTAGGGTTAGGGTTAGGGTTAGGGTTAGGGTTAGGGTTAGGGTTAGGGTTAGGGTTAGGGTTAGGGTTAGGGTTAGGGTTAGGGTTAGGGTTAGGGTTAGGGTTAGGGTTAGGGTTAGGGTTAGGGTTAGGGTTAGGGTTAGGGTTAGGGTTAGGGTTAGGGTTAGGGTTAGGGTTAGGGTTAGGGTTAGGGTTAGGGTTAGGGTTAGGGTTAGGGTTAGGGTTAGGGTTAGGGTTAGGGTTAGGGTTAGGGTTAGGGTTAGGGTTAGGGTTAGGGTTAGGGTTAGGGTTAGGGTTAGGGTTAGGGTTAGGGTTAGGGTTAGGGTTAGGGTTAGGGTTAGGGTTAGGGTTAGGGTTAGGGTTAGGGTTAGGGTTAGGGTTAGGGTTAGGGTTAGGGTTAGGGTTAGGGTTAGGGTTAGGGTTAGGGTTAGGGTTAGGGTTAGGGTTAGGGTTAGGGTTAGGGTTAGGGTTAGGGTTAGGGTTAGGGTTAGGGTTAGGGTTAGGGTTAGGGTTAGGGTTAGGGTTAGGGTTAGGGTTAGGGTTAGGGTTAGGGTTAGGGTTAGGGTTAGGGTTAGGGTTAGGGTTAGGGTTAGGGTTAGGGTTAGGGTTAGGGTTAGGGTTAGGGTTAGGGTTAGGGTTAGGGTTAGGGTTAGGGTTAGGGTTAGGGTTAGGGTTAGGGTTAGGGTTAGGGTTAGGGTTAGGGTTAGGGTTAGGGTTAGGGTTAGGGTTAGGGTTAGGGTTAGGGTTAGGGTTAGGGTTAGGGTTAGGGTTAGGGTTAGGGTTAGGGTTAGGGTTAGGGTTAGGGTTAGGGTTAGGGTTAGGGTTAGGGTTAGGGTTAGGGTTAGGGTTAGGGTTAGGGTTAGGGTTAGGGTTAGGGTTAGGGTTAGGGTTAGGGTTAGGGTTAGGGTTAGGGTTAGGGTTAGGGTTAGGGTTAGGGTTAGGGTTAGGGTTAGGGTTAGGGTTAGGGTTAGGGTTAGGGTTAGGGTTAGGGTTAGGGTTAGGGTTAGGGTTAGGGTTAGGGTTAGGGTTAGGGTTAGGGTTAGGGTTAGGGTTAGGGTTAGGGTTAGGGTTAGGGTTAGGGTTAGGGTTAGGGTTAGGGTTAGGGTTAGGGTTAGGGTTAGGGTTAGGGTTAGGGTTAGGGTTAGGGTTAGGGTTAGGGTTAGGGTTAGGGTTAGGGTTAGGGTTAGGGTTAGGGTTAGGGTTAGGGTTAGGGTTAGGGTTAGGGTTAGGGTTAGGGTTAGGGTTAGGGTTAGGGTTAGGGTTAGGGTTAGGGTTAGGGTTAGGGTTAGGGTTAGGGTTAGGGTTAGGGTTAGGGTTAGGGTTAGGGTTAGGGTTAGGGTTAGGGTTAGGGTTAGGGTTAGGGTTAGGGTTAGGGTTAGGGTTAGGGTTAGGGTTAGGGTTAGGGTTAGGGTTAGGGTTAGGGTTAGGGTTAGGGTTAGGGTTAGGGTTAGGGTTAGGGTTAGGGTTAGGGTTAGGGTTAGGGTTAGGGTTAGGGTTAGGGTTAGGGTTAGGGTTAGGGTTAGGGTTAGGGTTAGGGTTAGGGTTAGGGTTAGGGTTAGGGTTAGGGTTAGGGTTAGGGTTAGGGTTAGGGTTAGGGTTAGGGTTAGGGTTAGGGTTAGGGTTAGGGTTAGGGTTAGGGTTAGGGTTAGGGTTAGGGTTAGGGTTAGGGTTAGGGTTAGGGTTAGGGTTAGGGTTAGGGTTAGGGTTAGGGTTAGGGTTAGGGTTAGGGTTAGGGTTAGGGTTAGGGTTAGGGTTAGGGTTAGGGTTAGGGTTAGGGTTAGGGTTAGGGTTAGGGTTAGGGTTAGGGTTAGGGTTAGGGTTAGGGTTAGGGTTAGGGTTAGGGTTAGGGTTAGGGTTAGGGTTAGGGTTAGGGTTAGGGTTAGGGTTAGGGTTAGGGTTAGGGTTAGGGTTAGGGTTAGGGTTAGGGTTAGGGTTAGGGTTAGGGTTAGGGTTAGGGTTAGGGTTAGGGTTAGGGTTAGGGTTAGGGTTAGGGTTAGGGTTAGGGTTAGGGTTAGGGTTAGGGTTAGGGTTAGGGTTAGGGTTAGGGTTAGGGTTAGGGTTAGGGTTAGGGTTAGGGTTAGGGTTAGGGTTAGGGTTAGGGTTAGGGTTAGGGTTAGGGTTAGGGTTAGGGTTAGGGTTAGGGTTAGGGTTAGGGTTAGGGTTAGGGTTAGGGTTAGGGTTAGGGTTAGGGTTAGGGTTAGGGTTAGGGTTAGGGTTAGGGTTAGGGTTAGGGTTAGGGTTAGGGTTAGGGTTAGGGTTAGGGTTAGGGTTAGGGTTAGGGTTAGGGTTAGGGTTAGGGTTAGGGTTAGGGTTAGGGTTAGGGTTAGGGTTAGGGTTAGGGTTAGGGTTAGGGTTAGGGTTAGGGTTAGGGTTAGGGTTAGGGTTAGGGTTAGGGTTAGGGTTAGGGTTAGGGTTAGGGTTAGGGTTAGGGTTAGGGTTAGGGTTAGGGTTAGGGTTAGGGTTAGGGTTAGGGTTAGGGTTAGGGTTAGGGTTAGGGTTAGGGTTAGGGTTAGGGTTAGGGTTAGGGTTAGGGTTAGGGTTAGGGTTAGGGTTAGGGTTAGGGTTAGGGTTAGGGTTAGGGTTAGGGTTAGGGTTAGGGTTAGGGTTAGGGTTAGGGTTAGGGTTAGGGTTAGGGTTAGGGTTAGGGTTAGGGTTAGGGTTAGGGTTAGGGTTAGGGTTAGGGTTAGGGTTAGGGTTAGGGTTAGGGTTAGGGTTAGGGTTAGGGTTAGGGTTAGGGTTAGGGTTAGGGTTAGGGTTAGGGTTAGGGTTAGGGTTAGGGTTAGGGTTAGGGTTAGGGTTAGGGTTAGGGTTAGGGTTAGGGTTAGGGTTAGGGTTAGGGTTAGGGTTAGGGTTAGGGTTAGGGTTAGGGTTAGGGTTAGGGTTAGGGTTAGGGTTAGGGTTAGGGTTAGGGTTAGGGTTAGGGTTAGGGTTAGGGTTAGGGTTAGGGTTAGGGTTAGGGTTAGGGTTAGGGTTAGGGTTAGGGTTAGGGTTAGGGTTAGGGTTAGGGTTAGGGTTAGGGTTAGGGTTAGGGTTAGGGTTAGGGTTAGGGTTAGGGTTAGGGTTAGGGTTAGGGTTAGGGTTAGGGTTAGGGTTAGGGTTAGGGTTAGGGTTAGGGTTAGGGTTAGGGTTAGGGTTAGGGTTAGGGTTAGGGTTAGGGTTAGGGTTAGGGTTAGGGTTAGGGTTAGGGTTAGGGTTAGGGTTAGGGTTAGGGTTAGGGTTAGGGTTAGGGTTAGGGTTAGGGTTAGGGTTAGGGTTAGGGTTAGGGTTAGGGTTAGGGTTAGGGTTAGGGTTAGGGTTAGGGTTAGGGTTAGGGTTAGGGTTAGGGTTAGGGTTAGGGTTAGGGTTAGGGTTAGGGTTAGGGTTAGGGTTAGGGTTAGGGTTAGGGTTAGGGTTAGGGTTAGGGTTAGGGTTAGGGTTAGGGTTAGGGTTAGGGTTAGGGTTAGGGTTAGGGTTAGGGTTAGGGTTAGGGTTAGGGTTAGGGTTAGGGTTAGGGTTAGGGTTAGGGTTAGGGTTAGGGTTAGGGTTAGGGTTAGGGTTAGGGTTAGGGTTAGGGTTAGGGTTAGGGTTAGGGTTAGGGTTAGGGTTAGGGTTAGGGTTAGGGTTAGGGTTAGGGTTAGGGTTAGGGTTAGGGTTAGGGTTAGGGTTAGGGTTAGGGTTAGGGTTAGGGTTAGGGTTAGGGTTAGGGTTAGGGTTAGGGTTAGGGTTAGGGTTAGGGTTAGGGTTAGGGTTAGGGTTAGGGTTAGGGTTAGGGTTAGGGTTAGGGTTAGGGTTAGGGTTAGGGTTAGGGTTAGGGTTAGGGTTAGGGTTAGGGTTAGGGTTAGGGTTAGGGTTAGGGTTAGGGTTAGGGTTAGGGTTAGGGTTAGGGTTAGGGTTAGGGTTAGGGTTAGGGTTAGGGTTAGGGTTAGGGTTAGGGTTAGGGTTAGGGTTAGGGTTAGGGTTAGGGTTAGGGTTAGGGTTAGGGTTAGGGTTAGGGTTAGGGTTAGGGTTAGGGTTAGGGTTAGGGTTAGGGTTAGGGTTAGGGTTAGGGTTAGGGTTAGGGTTAGGGTTAGGGTTAGGGTTAGGGTTAGGGTTAGGGTTAGGGTTAGGGTTAGGGTTAGGGTTAGGGTTAGGGTTAGGGTTAGGGTTAGGGTTAGGGTTAGGGTTAGGGTTAGGGTTAGGGTTAGGGTTAGGGTTAGGGTTAGGGTTAGGGTTAGGGTTAGGGTTAGGGTTAGGGTTAGGGTTAGGGTTAGGGTTAGGGTTAGGGTTAGGGTTAGGGTTAGGGTTAGGGTTAGGGTTAGGGTTAGGGTTAGGGTTAGGGTTAGGGTTAGGGTTAGGGTTAGGGTTAGGGTTAGGGTTAGGGTTAGGGTTAGGGTTAGGGTTAGGGTTAGGGTTAGGGTTAGGGTTAGGGTTAGGGTTAGGGTTAGGGTTAGGGTTAGGGTTAGGGTTAGGGTTAGGGTTAGGGTTAGGGTTAGGGTTAGGGTTAGGGTTAGGGTTAGGGTTAGGGTTAGGGTTAGGGTTAGGGTTAGGGTTAGGGTTAGGGTTAGGGTTAGGGTTAGGGTTAGGGTTAGGGTTAGGGTTAGGGTTAGGGTTAGGGTTAGGGTTAGGGTTAGGGTTAGGGTTAGGGTTAGGGTTAGGGTTAGGGTTAGGGTTAGGGTTAGGGTTAGGGTTAGGGTTAGGGTTAGGGTTAGGGTTAGGGTTAGGGTTAGGGTTAGGGTTAGGGTTAGGGTTAGGGTTAGGGTTAGGGTTAGGGTTAGGGTTAGGGTTAGGGTTAGGGTTAGGGTTAGGGTTAGGGTTAGGGTTAGGGTTAGGGTTAGGGTTAGGGTTAGGGTTAGGGTTAGGGTTAGGGTTAGGGTTAGGGTTAGGGTTAGGGTTAGGGTTAGGGTTAGGGTTAGGGTTAGGGTTAGGGTTAGGGTTAGGGTTAGGGTTAGGGTTAGGGTTAGGGTTAGGGTTAGGGTTAGGGTTAGGGTTAGGGTTAGGGTTAGGGTTAGGGTTAGGGTTAGGGTTAGGGTTAGGGTTAGGGTTAGGGTTAGGGTTAGGGTTAGGGTTAGGGTTAGGGTTAGGGTTAGGGTTAGGGTTAGGGTTAGGGTTAGGGTTAGGGTTAGGGTTAGGGTTAGGGTTAGGGTTAGGGTTAGGGTTAGGGTTAGGGTTAGGGTTAGGGTTAGGGTTAGGGTTAGGGTTAGGGTTAGGGTTAGGGTTAGGGTTAGGGTTAGGGTTAGGGTTAGGGTTAGGGTTAGGGTTAGGGTTAGGGTTAGGGTTAGGGTTAGGGTTAGGGTTAGGGTTAGGGTTAGGGTTAGGGTTAGGGTTAGGGTTAGGGTTAGGGTTAGGGTTAGGGTTAGGGTTAGGGTTAGGGTTAGGGTTAGGGTTAGGGTTAGGGTTAGGGTTAGGGTTAGGGTTAGGGTTAGGGTTAGGGTTAGGGTTAGGGTTAGGGTTAGGGTTAGGGTTAGGGTTAGGGTTAGGGTTAGGGTTAGGGTTAGGGTTAGGGTTAGGGTTAGGGTTAGGGTTAGGGTTAGGGTTAGGGTTAGGGTTAGGGTTAGGGTTAGGGTTAGGGTTAGGGTTAGGGTTAGGGTTAGGGTTAGGGTTAGGGTTAGGGTTAGGGTTAGGGTTAGGGTTAGGGTTAGGGTTAGGGTTAGGGTTAGGGTTAGGGTTAGGGTTAGGGTTAGGGTTAGGGTTAGGGTTAGGGTTAGGGTTAGGGTTAGGGTTAGGGTTAGGGTTAGGGTTAGGGTTAGGGTTAGGGTTAGGGTTAGGGTTAGGGTTAGGGTTAGGGTTAGGGTTAGGGTTAGGGTTAGGGTTAGGGTTAGGGTTAGGGTTAGGGTTAGGGTTAGGGTTAGGGTTAGGGTTAGGGTTAGGGTTAGGGTTAGGGTTAGGGTTAGGGTTAGGGTTAGGGTTAGGGTTAGGGTTAGGGTTAGGGTTAGGGTTAGGGTTAGGGTTAGGGTTAGGGTTAGGGTTAGGGTTAGGGTTAGGGTTAGGGTTAGGGTTAGGGTTAGGGTTAGGGTTAGGGTTAGGGTTAGGGTTAGGGTTAGGGTTAGGGTTAGGGTTAGGGTTAGGGTTAGGGTTAGGGTTAGGGTTAGGGTTAGGGTTAGGGTTAGGGTTAGGGTTAGGGTTAGGGTTAGGGTTAGGGTTAGGGTTAGGGTTAGGGTTAGGGTTAGGGTTAGGGTTAGGGTTAGGGTTAGGGTTAGGGTTAGGGTTAGGGTTAGGGTTAGGGTTAGGGTTAGGGTTAGGGTTAGGGTTAGGGTTAGGGTTAGGGTTAGGGTTAGGGTTAGGGTTAGGGTTAGGGTTAGGGTTAGGGTTAGGGTTAGGGTTAGGGTTAGGGTTAGGGTTAGGGTTAGGGTTAGGGTTAGGGTTAGGGTTAGGGTTAGGGTTAGGGTTAGGGTTAGGGTTAGGGTTAGGGTTAGGGTTAGGGTTAGGGTTAGGGTTAGGGTTAGGGTTAGGGTTAGGGTTAGGGTTAGGGTTAGGGTTAGGGTTAGGGTTAGGGTTAGGGTTAGGGTTAGGGTTAGGGTTAGGGTTAGGGTTAGGGTTAGGGTTAGGGTTAGGGTTAGGGTTAGGGTTAGGGTTAGGGTTAGGGTTAGGGTTAGGGTTAGGGTTAGGGTTAGGGTTAGGGTTAGGGTTAGGGTTAGGGTTAGGGTTAGGGTTAGGGTTAGGGTTAGGGTTAGGGTTAGGGTTAGGGTTAGGGTTAGGGTTAGGGTTAGGGTTAGGGTTAGGGTTAGGGTTAGGGTTAGGGTTAGGGTTAGGGTTAGGGTTAGGGTTAGGGTTAGGGTTAGGGTTAGGGTTAGGGTTAGGGTTAGGGTTAGGGTTAGGGTTAGGGTTAGGGTTAGGGTTAGGGTTAGGGTTAGGGTTAGGGTTAGGGTTAGGGTTAGGGTTAGGGTTAGGGTTAGGGTTAGGGTTAGGGTTAGGGTTAGGGTTAGGGTTAGGGTTAGGGTTAGGGTTAGGGTTAGGGTTAGGGTTAGGGTTAGGGTTAGGGTTAGGGTTAGGGTTAGGGTTAGGGTTAGGGTTAGGGTTAGGGTTAGGGTTAGGGTTAGGGTTAGGGTTAGGGTTAGGGTTAGGGTTAGGGTTAGGGTTAGGGTTAGGGTTAGGGTTAGGGTTAGGGTTAGGGTTAGGGTTAGGGTTAGGGTTAGGGTTAGGGTTAGGGTTAGGGTTAGGGTTAGGGTTAGGGTTAGGGTTAGGGTTAGGGTTAGGGTTAGGGTTAGGGTTAGGGTTAGGGTTAGGGTTAGGGTTAGGGTTAGGGTTAGGGTTAGGGTTAGGGTTAGGGTTAGGGTTAGGGTTAGGGTTAGGGTTAGGGTTAGGGTTAGGGTTAGGGTTAGGGTTAGGGTTAGGGTTAGGGTTAGGGTTAGGGTTAGGGTTAGGGTTAGGGTTAGGGTTAGGGTTAGGGTTAGGGTTAGGGTTAGGGTTAGGGTTAGGGTTAGGGTTAGGGTTAGGGTTAGGGTTAGGGTTAGGGTTAGGGTTAGGGTTAGGGTTAGGGTTAGGGTTAGGGTTAGGGTTAGGGTTAGGGTTAGGGTTAGGGTTAGGGTTAGGGTTAGGGTTAGGGTTAGGGTTAGGGTTAGGGTTAGGGTTAGGGTTAGGGTTAGGGTTAGGGTTAGGGTTAGGGTTAGGGTTAGGGTTAGGGTTAGGGTTAGGGTTAGGGTTAGGGTTAGGGTTAGGGTTAGGGTTAGGGTTAGGGTTAGGGTTAGGGTTAGGGTTAGGGTTAGGGTTAGGGTTAGGGTTAGGGTTAGGGTTAGGGTTAGGGTTAGGGTTAGGGTTAGGGTTAGGGTTAGGGTTAGGGTTAGGGTTAGGGTTAGGGTTAGGGTTAGGGTTAGGGTTAGGGTTAGGGTTAGGGTTAGGGTTAGGGTTAGGGTTAGGGTTAGGGTTAGGGTTAGGGTTAGGGTTAGGGTTAGGGTTAGGGTTAGGGTTAGGGTTAGGGTTAGGGTTAGGGTTAGGGTTAGGGTTAGGGTTAGGGTTAGGGTTAGGGTTAGGGTTAGGGTTAGGGTTAGGGTTAGGGTTAGGGTTAGGGTTAGGGTTAGGGTTAGGGTTAGGGTTAGGGTTAGGGTTAGGGTTAGGGTTAGGGTTAGGGTTAGGGTTAGGGTTAGGGTTAGGGTTAGGGTTAGGGTTAGGGTTAGGGTTAGGGTTAGGGTTAGGGTTAGGGTTAGGGTTAGGGTTAGGGTTAGGGTTAGGGTTAGGGTTAGGGTTAGGGTTAGGGTTAGGGTTAGGGTTAGGGTTAGGGTTAGGGTTAGGGTTAGGGTTAGGGTTAGGGTTAGGGTTAGGGTTAGGGTTAGGGTTAGGGTTAGGGTTAGGGTTAGGGTTAGGGTTAGGGTTAGGGTTAGGGTTAGGGTTAGGGTTAGGGTTAGGGTTAGGGTTAGGGTTAGGGTTAGGGTTAGGGTTAGGGTTAGGGTTAGGGTTAGGGTTAGGGTTAGGGTTAGGGTTAGGGTTAGGGTTAGGGTTAGGGTTAGGGTTAGGGTTAGGGTTAGGGTTAGGGTTAGGGTTAGGGTTAGGGTTAGGGTTAGGGTTAGGGTTAGGGTTAGGGTTAGGGTTAGGGTTAGGGTTAGGGTTAGGGTTAGGGTTAGGGTTAGGGTTAGGGTTAGGGTTAGGGTTAGGGTTAGGGTTAGGGTTAGGGTTAGGGTTAGGGTTAGGGTTAGGGTTAGGGTTAGGGTTAGGGTTAGGGTTAGGGTTAGGGTTAGGGTTAGGGTTAGGGTTAGGGTTAGGGTTAGGGTTAGGGTTAGGGTTAGGGTTAGGGTTAGGGTTAGGGTTAGGGTTAGGGTTAGGGTTAGGGTTAGGGTTAGGGTTAGGGTTAGGGTTAGGGTTAGGGTTAGGGTTAGGGTTAGGGTTAGGGTTAGGGTTAGGGTTAGGGTTAGGGTTAGGGTTAGGGTTAGGGTTAGGGTTAGGGTTAGGGTTAGGGTTAGGGTTAGGGTTAGGGTTAGGGTTAGGGTTAGGGTTAGGGTTAGGGTTAGGGTTAGGGTTAGGGTTAGGGTTAGGGTTAGGGTTAGGGTTAGGGTTAGGGTTAGGGTTAGGGTTAGGGTTAGGGTTAGGGTTAGGGTTAGGGTTAGGGTTAGGGTTAGGGTTAGGGTTAGGGTTAGGGTTAGGGTTAGGGTTAGGGTTAGGGTTAGGGTTAGGGTTAGGGTTAGGGTTAGGGTTAGGGTTAGGGTTAGGGTTAGGGTTAGGGTTAGGGTTAGGGTTAGGGTTAGGGTTAGGGTTAGGGTTAGGGTTAGGGTTAGGGTTAGGGTTAGGGTTAGGGTTAGGGTTAGGGTTAGGGTTAGGGTTAGGGTTAGGGTTAGGGTTAGGGTTAGGGTTAGGGTTAGGGTTAGGGTTAGGGTTAGGGTTAGGGTTAGGGTTAGGGTTAGGGTTAGGGTTAGGGTTAGGGTTAGGGTTAGGGTTAGGGTTAGGGTTAGGGTTAGGGTTAGGGTTAGGGTTAGGGTTAGGGTTAGGGTTAGGGTTAGGGTTAGGGTTAGGGTTAGGGTTAGGGTTAGGGTTAGGGTTAGGGTTAGGGTTAGGGTTAGGGTTAGGGTTAGGGTTAGGGTTAGGGTTAGGGTTAGGGTTAGGGTTAGGGTTAGGGTTAGGGTTAGGGTTAGGGTTAGGGTTAGGGTTAGGGTTAGGGTTAGGGTTAGGGTTAGGGTTAGGGTTAGGGTTAGGGTTAGGGTTAGGGTTAGGGTTAGGGTTAGGGTTAGGGTTAGGGTTAGGGTTAGGGTTAGGGTTAGGGTTAGGGTTAGGGTTAGGGTTAGGGTTAGGGTTAGGGTTAGGGTTAGGGTTAGGGTTAGGGTTAGGGTTAGGGTTAGGGTTAGGGTTAGGGTTAGGGTTAGGGTTAGGGTTAGGGTTAGGGTTAGGGTTAGGGTTAGGGTTAGGGTTAGGGTTAGGGTTAGGGTTAGGGTTAGGGTTAGGGTTAGGGTTAGGGTTAGGGTTAGGGTTAGGGTTAGGGTTAGGGTTAGGGTTAGGGTTAGGGTTAGGGTTAGGGTTAGGGTTAGGGTTAGGGTTAGGGTTAGGGTTAGGGTTAGGGTTAGGGTTAGGGTTAGGGTTAGGGTTAGGGTTAGGGTTAGGGTTAGGGTTAGGGTTAGGGTTAGGGTTAGGGTTAGGGTTAGGGTTAGGGTTAGGGTTAGGGTTAGGGTTAGGGTTAGGGTTAGGGTTAGGGTTAGGGTTAGGGTTAGGGTTAGGGTTAGGGTTAGGGTTAGGGTTAGGGTTAGGGTTAGGGTTAGGGTTAGGGTTAGGGTTAGGGTTAGGGTTAGGGTTAGGGTTAGGGTTAGGGTTAGGGTTAGGGTTAGGGTTAGGGTTAGGGTTAGGGTTAGGGTTAGGGTTAGGGTTAGGGTTAGGGTTAGGGTTAGGGTTAGGGTTAGGGTTAGGGTTAGGGTTAGGGTTAGGGTTAGGGTTAGGGTTAGGGTTAGGGTTAGGGTTAGGGTTAGGGTTAGGGTTAGGGTTAGGGTTAGGGTTAGGGTTAGGGTTAGGGTTAGGGTTAGGGTTAGGGTTAGGGTTAGGGTTAGGGTTAGGGTTAGGGTTAGGGTTAGGGTTAGGGTTAGGGTTAGGGTTAGGGTTAGGGTTAGGGTTAGGGTTAGGGTTAGGGTTAGGGTTAGGGTTAGGGTTAGGGTTAGGGTTAGGGTTAGGGTTAGGGTTAGGGTTAGGGTTAGGGTTAGGGTTAGGGTTAGGGTTAGGGTTAGGGTTAGGGTTAGGGTTAGGGTTAGGGTTAGGGTTAGGGTTAGGGTTAGGGTTAGGGTTAGGGTTAGGGTTAGGGTTAGGGTTAGGGTTAGGGTTAGGGTTAGGGTTAGGGTTAGGGTTAGGGTTAGGGTTAGGGTTAGGGTTAGGGTTAGGGTTAGGGTTAGGGTTAGGGTTAGGGTTAGGGTTAGGGTTAGGGTTAGGGTTAGGGTTAGGGTTAGGGTTAGGGTTAGGGTTAGGGTTAGGGTTAGGGTTAGGGTTAGGGTTAGGGTTAGGGTTAGGGTTAGGGTTAGGGTTAGGGTTAGGGTTAGGGTTAGGGTTAGGGTTAGGGTTAGGGTTAGGGTTAGGGTTAGGGTTAGGGTTAGGGTTAGGGTTAGGGTTAGGGTTAGGGTTAGGGTTAGGGTTAGGGTTAGGGTTAGGGTTAGGGTTAGGGTTAGGGTTAGGGTTAGGGTTAGGGTTAGGGTTAGGGTTAGGGTTAGGGTTAGGGTTAGGGTTAGGGTTAGGGTTAGGGTTAGGGTTAGGGTTAGGGTTAGGGTTAGGGTTAGGGTTAGGGTTAGGGTTAGGGTTAGGGTTAGGGTTAGGGTTAGGGTTAGGGTTAGGGTTAGGGTTAGGGTTAGGGTTAGGGTTAGGGTTAGGGTTAGGGTTAGGGTTAGGGTTAGGGTTAGGGTTAGGGTTAGGGTTAGGGTTAGGGTTAGGGTTAGGGTTAGGGTTAGGGTTAGGGTTAGGGTTAGGGTTAGGGTTAGGGTTAGGGTTAGGGTTAGGGTTAGGGTTAGGGTTAGGGTTAGGGTTAGGGTTAGGGTTAGGGTTAGGGTTAGGGTTAGGGTTAGGGTTAGGGTTAGGGTTAGGGTTAGGGTTAGGGTTAGGGTTAGGGTTAGGGTTAGGGTTAGGGTTAGGGTTAGGGTTAGGGTTAGGGTTAGGGTTAGGGTTAGGGTTAGGGTTAGGGTTAGGGTTAGGGTTAGGGTTAGGGTTAGGGTTAGGGTTAGGGTTAGGGTTAGGGTTAGGGTTAGGGTTAGGGTTAGGGTTAGGGTTAGGGTTAGGGTTAGGGTTAGGGTTAGGGTTAGGGTTAGGGTTAGGGTTAGGGTTAGGGTTAGGGTTAGGGTTAGGGTTAGGGTTAGGGTTAGGGTTAGGGTTAGGGTTAGGGTTAGGGTTAGGGTTAGGGTTAGGGTTAGGGTTAGGGTTAGGGTTAGGGTTAGGGTTAGGGTTAGGGTTAGGGTTAGGGTTAGGGTTAGGGTTAGGGTTAGGGTTAGGGTTAGGGTTAGGGTTAGGGTTAGGGTTAGGGTTAGGGTTAGGGTTAGGGTTAGGGTTAGGGTTAGGGTTAGGGTTAGGGTTAGGGTTAGGGTTAGGGTTAGGGTTAGGGTTAGGGTTAGGGTTAGGGTTAGGGTTAGGGTTAGGGTTAGGGTTAGGGTTAGGGTTAGGGTTAGGGTTAGGGTTAGGGTTAGGGTTAGGGTTAGGGTTAGGGTTAGGGTTAGGGTTAGGGTTAGGGTTAGGGTTAGGGTTAGGGTTAGGGTTAGGGTTAGGGTTAGGGTTAGGGTTAGGGTTAGGGTTAGGGTTAGGGTTAGGGTTAGGGTTAGGGTTAGGGTTAGGGTTAGGGTTAGGGTTAGGGTTAGGGTTAGGGTTAGGGTTAGGGTTAGGGTTAGGGTTAGGGTTAGGGTTAGGGTTAGGGTTAGGGTTAGGGTTAGGGTTAGGGTTAGGGTTAGGGTTAGGGTTAGGGTTAGGGTTAGGGTTAGGGTTAGGGTTAGGGTTAGGGTTAGGGTTAGGGTTAGGGTTAGGGTTAGGGTTAGGGTTAGGGTTAGGGTTAGGGTTAGGGTTAGGGTTAGGGTTAGGGTTAGGGTTAGGGTTAGGGTTAGGGTTAGGGTTAGGGTTAGGGTTAGGGTTAGGGTTAGGGTTAGGGTTAGGGTTAGGGTTAGGGTTAGGGTTAGGGTTAGGGTTAGGGTTAGGGTTAGGGTTAGGGTTAGGGTTAGGGTTAGGGTTAGGGTTAGGGTTAGGGTTAGGGTTAGGGTTAGGGTTAGGGTTAGGGTTAGGGTTAGGGTTAGGGTTAGGGTTAGGGTTAGGGTTAGGGTTAGGGTTAGGGTTAGGGTTAGGGTTAGGGTTAGGGTTAGGGTTAGGGTTAGGGTTAGGGTTAGGGTTAGGGTTAGGGTTAGGGTTAGGGTTAGGGTTAGGGTTAGGGTTAGGGTTAGGGTTAGGGTTAGGGTTAGGGTTAGGGTTAGGGTTAGGGTTAGGGTTAGGGTTAGGGTTAGGGTTAGGGTTAGGGTTAGGGTTAGGGTTAGGGTTAGGGTTAGGGTTAGGGTTAGGGTTAGGGTTAGGGTTAGGGTTAGGGTTAGGGTTAGGGTTAGGGTTAGGGTTAGGGTTAGGGTTAGGGTTAGGGTTAGGGTTAGGGTTAGGGTTAGGGTTAGGGTTAGGGTTAGGGTTAGGGTTAGGGTTAGGGTTAGGGTTAGGGTTAGGGTTAGGGTTAGGGTTAGGGTTAGGGTTAGGGTTAGGGTTAGGGTTAGGGTTAGGGTTAGGGTTAGGGTTAGGGTTAGGGTTAGGGTTAGGGTTAGGGTTAGGGTTAGGGTTAGGGTTAGGGTTAGGGTTAGGGTTAGGGTTAGGGTTAGGGTTAGGGTTAGGGTTAGGGTTAGGGTTAGGGTTAGGGTTAGGGTTAGGGTTAGGGTTAGGGTTAGGGTTAGGGTTAGGGTTAGGGTTAGGGTTAGGGTTAGGGTTAGGGTTAGGGTTAGGGTTAGGGTTAGGGTTAGGGTTAGGGTTAGGGTTAGGGTTAGGGTTAGGGTTAGGGTTAGGGTTAGGGTTAGGGTTAGGGTTAGGGTTAGGGTTAGGGTTAGGGTTAGGGTTAGGGTTAGGGTTAGGGTTAGGGTTAGGGTTAGGGTTAGGGTTAGGGTTAGGGTTAGGGTTAGGGTTAGGGTTAGGGTTAGGGTTAGGGTTAGGGTTAGGGTTAGGGTTAGGGTTAGGGTTAGGGTTAGGGTTAGGGTTAGGGTTAGGGTTAGGGTTAGGGTTAGGGTTAGGGTTAGGGTTAGGGTTAGGGTTAGGGTTAGGGTTAGGGTTAGGGTTAGGGTTAGGGTTAGGGTTAGGGTTAGGGTTAGGGTTAGGGTTAGGGTTAGGGTTAGGGTTAGGGTTAGGGTTAGGGTTAGGGTTAGGGTTAGGGTTAGGGTTAGGGTTAGGGTTAGGGTTAGGGTTAGGGTTAGGGTTAGGGTTAGGGTTAGGGTTAGGGTTAGGGTTAGGGTTAGGGTTAGGGTTAGGGTTAGGGTTAGGGTTAGGGTTAGGGTTAGGGTTAGGGTTAGGGTTAGGGTTAGGGTTAGGGTTAGGGTTAGGGTTAGGGTTAGGGTTAGGGTTAGGGTTAGGGTTAGGGTTAGGGTTAGGGTTAGGGTTAGGGTTAGGGTTAGGGTTAGGGTTAGGGTTAGGGTTAGGGTTAGGGTTAGGGTTAGGGTTAGGGTTAGGGTTAGGGTTAGGGTTAGGGTTAGGGTTAGGGTTAGGGTTAGGGTTAGGGTTAGGGTTAGGGTTAGGGTTAGGGTTAGGGTTAGGGTTAGGGTTAGGGTTAGGGTTAGGGTTAGGGTTAGGGTTAGGGTTAGGGTTAGGGTTAGGGTTAGGGTTAGGGTTAGGGTTAGGGTTAGGGTTAGGGTTAGGGTTAGGGTTAGGGTTAGGGTTAGGGTTAGGGTTAGGGTTAGGGTTAGGGTTAGGGTTAGGGTTAGGGTTAGGGTTAGGGTTAGGGTTAGGGTTAGGGTTAGGGTTAGGGTTAGGGTTAGGGTTAGGGTTAGGGTTAGGGTTAGGGTTAGGGTTAGGGTTAGGGTTAGGGTTAGGGTTAGGGTTAGGGTTAGGGTTAGGGTTAGGGTTAGGGTTAGGGTTAGGGTTAGGGTTAGGGTTAGGGTTAGGGTTAGGGTTAGGGTTAGGGTTAGGGTTAGGGTTAGGGTTAGGGTTAGGGTTAGGGTTAGGGTTAGGGTTAGGGTTAGGGTTAGGGTTAGGGTTAGGGTTAGGGTTAGGGTTAGGGTTAGGGTTAGGGTTAGGGTTAGGGTTAGGGTTAGGGTTAGGGTTAGGGTTAGGGTTAGGGTTAGGGTTAGGGTTAGGGTTAGGGTTAGGGTTAGGGTTAGGGTTAGGGTTAGGGTTAGGGTTAGGGTTAGGGTTAGGGTTAGGGTTAGGGTTAGGGTTAGGGTTAGGGTTAGGGTTAGGGTTAGGGTTAGGGTTAGGGTTAGGGTTAGGGTTAGGGTTAGGGTTAGGGTTAGGGTTAGGGTTAGGGTTAGGGTTAGGGTTAGGGTTAGGGTTAGGGTTAGGGTTAGGGTTAGGGTTAGGGTTAGGGTTAGGGTTAGGGTTAGGGTTAGGGTTAGGGTTAGGGTTAGGGTTAGGGTTAGGGTTAGGGTTAGGGTTAGGGTTAGGGTTAGGGTTAGGGTTAGGGTTAGGGTTAGGGTTAGGGTTAGGGTTAGGGTTAGGGTTAGGGTTAGGGTTAGGGTTAGGGTTAGGGTTAGGGTTAGGGTTAGGGTTAGGGTTAGGGTTAGGGTTAGGGTTAGGGTTAGGGTTAGGGTTAGGGTTAGGGTTAGGGTTAGGGTTAGGGTTAGGGTTAGGGTTAGGGTTAGGGTTAGGGTTAGGGTTAGGGTTAGGGTTAGGGTTAGGGTTAGGGTTAGGGTTAGGGTTAGGGTTAGGGTTAGGGTTAGGGTTAGGGTTAGGGTTAGGGTTAGGGTTAGGGTTAGGGTTAGGGTTAGGGTTAGGGTTAGGGTTAGGGTTAGGGTTAGGGTTAGGGTTAGGGTTAGGGTTAGGGTTAGGGTTAGGGTTAGGGTTAGGGTTAGGGTTAGGGTTAGGGTTAGGGTTAGGGTTAGGGTTAGGGTTAGGGTTAGGGTTAGGGTTAGGGTTAGGGTTAGGGTTAGGGTTAGGGTTAGGGTTAGGGTTAGGGTTAGGGTTAGGGTTAGGGTTAGGGTTAGGGTTAGGGTTAGGGTTAGGGTTAGGGTTAGGGTTAGGGTTAGGGTTAGGGTTAGGGTTAGGGTTAGGGTTAGGGTTAGGGTTAGGGTTAGGGTTAGGGTTAGGGTTAGGGTTAGGGTTAGGGTTAGGGTTAGGGTTAGGGTTAGGGTTAGGGTTAGGGTTAGGGTTAGGGTTAGGGTTAGGGTTAGGGTTAGGGTTAGGGTTAGGGTTAGGGTTAGGGTTAGGGTTAGGGTTAGGGTTAGGGTTAGGGTTAGGGTTAGGGTTAGGGTTAGGGTTAGGGTTAGGGTTAGGGTTAGGGTTAGGGTTAGGGTTAGGGTTAGGGTTAGGGTTAGGGTTAGGGTTAGGGTTAGGGTTAGGGTTAGGGTTAGGGTTAGGGTTAGGGTTAGGGTTAGGGTTAGGGTTAGGGTTAGGGTTAGGGTTAGGGTTAGGGTTAGGGTTAGGGTTAGGGTTAGGGTTAGGGTTAGGGTTAGGGTTAGGGTTAGGGTTAGGGTTAGGGTTAGGGTTAGGGTTAGGGTTAGGGTTAGGGTTAGGGTTAGGGTTAGGGTTAGGGTTAGGGTTAGGGTTAGGGTTAGGGTTAGGGTTAGGGTTAGGGTTAGGGTTAGGGTTAGGGTTAGGGTTAGGGTTAGGGTTAGGGTTAGGGTTAGGGTTAGGGTTAGGGTTAGGGTTAGGGTTAGGGTTAGGGTTAGGGTTAGGGTTAGGGTTAGGGTTAGGGTTAGGGTTAGGGTTAGGGTTAGGGTTAGGGTTAGGGTTAGGGTTAGGGTTAGGGTTAGGGTTAGGGTTAGGGTTAGGGTTAGGGTTAGGGTTAGGGTTAGGGTTAGGG